>NW_009952983.1:491829-570151 GCF_000747805.2 Chaetura pelagica | reverse complement strand
AGGAAACTTTTAGTGAAACATGATGTGTTTTCATTTTCATTAAAAGATAAAAGTTCCATACTGTTTTTATCTGTTTATTTGGAAGAAATCCAGCCTTTGCAGTTACGCAGGAAACAAAAAACTGGAATGCAGGAGTAATTATTAAAACTGTGTGATTTGTTATCTCAGCTACTGTCTTTCCAAATGGTAATGCGATATCAGCAGCTGCAGACGGTCGCTGATTTCCTCTATTAGTAAACAAGTGCTTTGGAGACCTGTGTGAGGCACTTTAAGCCCACTACTCCCCGAAGTGCTGTCAGGCTTAACTACTAATCCATGGTATTTCAGAGCACTGGAAATTCATCTTTATAAAACCTGAACAAAAAAGGGAAAAAGCCTGGAGGGCAGGAGCTCCCTCTGGTGAGACAAATGACATGTTCATTTATTAATGAAACAATAACCCTGGAAAGAGGATCAAAGCACATTCCATCCTCACTTTACAATCCCCAATTTTCTCAGGCCATACCATTTAATTGAGCCATGACAATGGAATACTTAATTGTTGCATTAAAGTTTGAAGAAGCGACTTCTTCTGAATCAATGTTCATTTTTGGATTATGACAGTATAATGTCACCAGCTTGTAGCTGCTGGAATTTTATTTACTTTCTTTATTTTATGCAGAGAGAGAGAAAGAGCTCATTTTATTCTTTTACCAAAGGCCTCTCATCCCCACCCACAAGTAGGGATTTATATACCTATACTGGAGGTGCAGCCCAGCTGCTGGCCTGTTGCCATGATGAGGTTGTGCCCAGGGGTGACTTCTGCAGCAGAAAGAGCCATGCAAAGGGTGCAGCACCTTGGCAAGGTAAAAGAAACCATCTTTCCATCTGAGATTCTAGAAAAAGGCTGAGATATGGAGCTGCATCCTCCTTCTTTCAGGTGCCACAGCTCCAAGCAGAGGCAGCATTTTAATTTCAGCAGCTCTGCTTCCAGGAGAGCTTGGTGGTGGGTTTAGGTTGCACATGCAAAACACAGTAAACGTGGACATGAGTCTTACTGATGACTTGGCCTCCTGACTCCCATTAGAGAATGTCTTTAAGCACATGCACATACCTCTGTAAGCACCAGCAATGTCCCAGAGCTCTCCAGGGGATCCTTCAGCACTTGAAGTTCTGATTGTTCACCACCACCCTTCTGACTCCAGGCAAATCTGAGCCCATCCTACTTCTTGAAGCCACTATGACTTCAGTGCCATCCCTTGTTTGATGGGTGTAGGAACAGCTACAATTTCATACCAAGACTGCCCACCCTGCTTGGCACAGGCTTTACCTTCTCCCAGTAAAACACATGGATGCCTCAATGTGTGGTGATGCTTAAAAAGCTTTTGGTTCTCACCCTAATTTCAGATAAGGTCATGGAGGACCTCCTGGTTCTTTCCTGTGGGCTCACACTCTCTGCCACCAATGCTTTGAGTTTGTGCCCAGCTGCTGCTGGGGTCCCCAGTATTGTGAAGGGGCATGCAGAAAAGAGAAGGGCCCAAAAGAAAAGCTGAGCTTCCAAAAAGAGTGATATAACTTCTGAAATGAATGCATGTGTTGTATCTACTTCTAGTGTCCTTTCCCTAACACCTGATTTTATCAAAGCTTTTACCAGCGACCCCTTTTATATAACTGATATTTACCAACTCAGTACCCAGTAGTGATTGACTGCATTCTTCTCCTGTAACCTGATTTTAACTTAAATGTAATTTTCTGGGTGCCTGTAAAGGAGCAGCCAGAAAAGGTATCATGCACGAGTGTCTGATACCTTCAAATTAATACATTATGGTTTATTAATTCTCCTTATGACATGTATGATAATGCACTTGCCTGTACGTAGCACCTATCATCTAAGAACCCTGAGGCACTTACAAACATTAACTAAGCCTTACAATCTTCTTACTTTGAGTAAACAGGGACAGAGGGAGGTTAAGTCTGTCATCTTGACAGCTTGGTGCAGATCCAGGCACAGAACTGCTGTATCCTCGCACCTTGTAGGCTCTAGGGAGCTCATGGACCCTGTAGGATGGCTAAAGGTCGCCATAAGATGGCTAATGCACCCCGAAGGGTGGCTAATGCTCCCTGCTCCTCCATATTCCATGGAGATGGTTTGCAGGAGTGGGTAAATGGGTCAGGAGCTCAAAGGGATCACTGCTGAATTGTCTACACTTAGGCATATTTCCCCTCCATGCTTATCTGACTCAAGCAATGGGTGAGGTGTTGGCTAAGCAAGAGGCGAGTAAAGCTTGGTTGCTCAGCAGAAGTACAAGTCATTCCTAAGGTGGGTTTGAAGTGGGTAACAGAGAAAGTCAGAAGTGTTGAAAAACCCACTGAAGCAACAGGTCAACCTTATGACGTGTCATTTTTTCCTAAAGACACTGAAACCTCTGCAGCAGCAAAGCTCTGCTCTGTAGGATTGAATAGAAAATGCTATCCATCCCCTTTTTCTGTTCTGAACACTAAGGGATGAATTAGAAATGGGGTGGGGATGCTTGGGGGTCTGGATCTTCATGGGATGCTTTATTCTTTTAAAAGAAAGATATCACTCCGGGGGTCAGCCCAGGGGGTCCCTCCAGGTAGGTCACATGAAGTTCCTCTGCATTCCTAGGAGGAAAACAAGCAGATGAGAAGTCTGAGTAAATTGATTGTGTAACAAAGCCCAAAGAGACTCTATTTTTTCCCTCCCCTGGAGTATTAAGAAATCTGTGCAAAAATCCCCTGCCTTCCAGAGGGCACTGCCTGAAAAGCACAGTGTTATTTCCCTTGTGTCTGGGAGCCCTGGACTTTTATTTCTTCCCTTCTGTGTGTGCTGCAGCAGGGTCTGGCTGCCCTGTCCCTTCAGGATTAATATCAGGATACCACAAGTATTCCCAACCACAGGACTGAGGTGACAGGGACCAAAGGTGATTAAAGCCACCCCCTGCATGGAGCTGGTCCTGAGTCTGCTGCCCATGAGGACCTGTCCGGTTCTACCACGTCCCCTTTCACAGACCCCTCCATGCCTGGGGATTCTCCATCCACCAGCAAAACATCCCTAGTTTTTCCCAAACAATAAGAGGAAAGACCATCTGGTGGAGTAACATTGAAAAGGGATGTTTATCCCTCCCCTTTGCAGGAAGGTGCGTGGCTGGGACGGGAGCAAGAACAGATGTCAAGGGCTGGGAGAGGAGGACGAGGTCTGTCCAGCAGCACCAGCTGAGTCTGTCTGTCCCAGACTGTGTGTAGGTGAACGTGACTCCCCCTGCCCTGCTCCTTACCTATTGAGTCCTGGAAATCCGATTAGTGATCCAGGCCAGCCATACGTGCAGCCAAGCAATTACATTGTTTTTTCCTTTGCTGCAGCTCGGCAGGTTCTGCAGTTGAGGTTGAAAGGAAAACAGAATTTGGAGACCAAAAAATAAATAATAAATATAGAAGTGCTTGATGATATTAGTATTATAAAGGCAGCTTACGGTACTGGATATTGCTGTTCTGTTCTGTAGTGATTAAGGGTTCTAGTTGAGGCTGGATGATTTATTATGTTTTATTGAGGTATAATAAGAGCTGGGAATTGAAGGGAAAAGGAAAAGACAGCAAGTGGAGGAGCAGTGATGCCTGTGTTACAGCTGGGGAGCTGCAGTGTAGGATGAATAATTCCCTGGTCCTACAAGGATGTAGATCCACCCCATGCCCACATCAGGAGATATTCTCCACACCCAAGAAGAAACATGTGGCTGCTTCTGGTGATGACACTGAAGGAGTTCAACTAGGATCGTAGAGTGGATGAGAACCCCCAGCCCCTATCCAGTGTGTCCCCACCCTCCTTGGACTGGACCCCTCAGCTTCCTCATCCTGGGGTGGGTTTTAATGCTGTGCCCATTTTTGGCAGCACCTGGGAGGGGAGGGAGGGTTGGATATCTGGCTTGGGAGCTGGCCATGGCGAAGTCATAACTTTCCCAGGGGTGAAGAGGTGAGCTTTTGGAACCACAGAGGAAATGTTTTCTCACAGAAGTTGAAGATAATAAACTCCACTGAGTGAGCAGACACCGGGAAGAAATATTTAATTATCCTTCTCACCATTATGAGGAACTTCTGCCACTCTTCAGGTTATTATACAGTAAATAACCAGTTTTCTAAAGGACAGAGCTGTTTTAATTATATGACAATGAATGCATAATTATTATGTTTGTTAGGAGTGAATCACAAGACAACAGACTTGATATTGCTGCTCTAGTTAGTGCATCTTAATTACTTTTTCGTTTATTTTGCATATAAAAGCTATTTGCTAATTGTCTTTGCTGTAAATATGCAAAATATAATTAGTCATTCATAATTCTTTATGTGTTATCTAACTGTACATTTGTTACTGAGGAATGTATATTAAAGTTTGAATATTTAATGGGCTTTTGTGGCATAGAATATTTTTGTACAAAGTTTTCAGGAAGTATTAGAGACACAATTTAAACCTTCTTTTAACCCCTTTCCCTATGCAAACGAATGTTTCCCATAAAGACTAGATATTGATAAATTAAACCCCCTGGAAATCCATTTCTATTTTCTAAGCATACAATATAAATCCACTGCTGATGATATGAAATGACTCTTGGACTCAAATTGAAACCAGAGAGATTAGAGCCTGTTAAAAGCATTGCAAGTTGCTCTCCACAGTGAATTTAAACTGGAAGGATGGAGTCGTAAATGCATTCAAATCATCTAGCAGGAACAAATGCCTTTATCTTTGGTTAGTTTCATTGCTGTGACAGTAGTGCCATCCTGCAGAAGATTCTGATGGCAGCATGAGTTTTCTGAGAGCTATTGCTGATCAGAGCCACAGGTCACCAGTCCTGGTTCCTCTAAGGCTTGTAAACGTTGGTCAAATATTAACACATACAAGAATTTAAATCTTCATTTGGCTCGTTTTGAAGTTTTGGTACTAGGATCTCTCTTTTATTTGCATTGCTCACCTGGAATTGGAATCACATGTCTGGCTACACCACGTTGCCTTTCCTTCTTTATGCCTTCTTGGATTTTTTTTCAGGCTTAGGCTGGTTTCGTCTGTAATTAACACTCTGTATGGCCCGTGCTTCCTGGGAATGTTTTACATTGTGATTAGATTCATTGCAGAGATTGACTGGTTCAAATGGGCCGTGGGGTTTCTGGAAGTTGAATTCAAGTCCAGGTCTCAAGAACCTCTGCAGATAATTACACATGATCTGCTCCCTCATCTCGAAACGCTGCCGGTTCGTTCTCCCGATGCAGGTCACATCCTGCGTGGTTTTTTTCCATCTCAAACATTTGATTTACTATCCGGTTGTACTGTTAATCCTATGTCATGACACTCCTATTCACTTCTGCTTTTCAACTGAAAGCAGCTTCTTATGAAGATAAAGCTAGGTAAAAATCTATTGTAAAGGGAAGAATCACTTGAATGCAGCTATCATATCGAAAAGAAAACACGCTCCTCCACTCTTCACCCTTTGGATGCCCTGAATACTTTTCTTAATGATGAAGTCAAATAGAATAGCCACTGAGAATACAAGTCTTGCTTATTTTTTATTTTTTCCCCCCTTTAGAAGTGATCCTGCTCTGTAATTCTGTAATTGTTCTTATTTACGTCGGGCAAATCTTTTCTAAACTAACATATATAAAACCAGAGTGACAGTAGGTTATACATTAGAAAAGAAAAAAAAAAAACAAACCCAACTAACATGCTCCAGTAAATTGTGATATGAATAAATCATACATATCCCTACTTATCAAACAAGTATTTAGAAGCAAATTTAAATAATTCTATTTAATGCTGGCACTAGTATAAAACCTACAACTGTCAGTGACATTTTTTTCAAGCAGTTGACTGCTTCAGCTGTAGATTAAAAACCATACATTTTAAGCATCTAGAACAGCACCAAGAAGCCTTTCAAACCCAACCACTTCAAATGATGTTCCACTTCCACACAGAAGCTATGCAATAACGTTTGATTAACTAAGAGCTGAAACCCTTGTATTTCACCCCACAGGTCAGGTTGTGCCTGCACGAAAAGTGGAAAGTTACATAGGAGAGGCAGAATTTGAGTTTCCAATCTATAAAGCCAGGAGATACCCTGGAGGAGGGAGGCAAATCCTTAATGTATTTCCTTTACTGCAAATACGCTGGACATTGACATGCAACAAAAATTATCGAAACCACTTGAGTATTTTTCTGCTCACTCAAGCTTTTTTAGCCTTTTGGAGCAAATGAGAGTATCTACCCAGTGTGGCAGGGGTTCCTCCTACAATCTGCTGCCTCTGCCATGAAGGCAAGCAGGACTGTTAGGGCTGGGGTTAAAATCACGTACAGTGTACACTATATAATCATATAATATATTATATTAAAGATGTATCAGAATATGTAAGAAGCTGCTAAGAAACAAATCCTTTAGTTCCAAATCTTCTTTTTCTCTTCTGCATCAAGCAACTCAAACAGAAAATAAAATGTTGATTTTAATGGCAGAAAAGATCCATCTCTAAAAGAAACTCAGGGTTTCAAAATAATCTTTTTTATTGCATGGCTGATGGATAAGACATGAACCCTTGAAGGCAGTTTTGGGGAAGAATTTGAGACCTTAAGTATTATACAAGAGTTTATATAAGTGATTTTTTTTTTCAGAATTCATTTAAAATCCAGTAGAAAGCAGGTAGGCTGCACATTTCCAGAGCAGGGAAAAAACATCTATTTCTGCACCATTTAAATGTCAGATCCATGGGTCAGGATCTTAGCACAGATTCCCTCCAACTTCACCGTGAGCTCTGCTGAGTCAGAACCAGAGTTTCTCAGGAATGTAGCTCAGCACAGTCAAAATAAATAATCACTGAGACTTTTTATTTCCCTCCCCCTCGTTAAGACATTTGCAAAACAGCATTTCTCAGTGTAATTTATTTTCCTGTAATGGTGAGATCATGGGCTATCAGCAGGGTCTGAATTTCTTCCCTGTTCTCTGGGGTCAAAGAAACCACCAGGTTGTGCAGTGCAAAGGGAAGCAGCAGTGAACGGGCTCTGGCTGGGAGTTACAGACTTGGATCATACAGACTCAAAATAATTCAGCCTGACCCTGCAGACCTGAACTCCTGCACAGAGCCTTATATTGAGACAAACAATTTTCTCACCTGAATACATTTCGGAAGGGGTAGCCTGTGCGTATCCTTTTGTACCTCCCCTTCCTACCTCAGCAGGGCAGTCCAGCATCTCTGCTGAATCCCTTTCAAAAAGCAGACATGGCATTTTATAACCCCATCTTCACAGATGTGTGGATGGGGAGCAGGGCATTGCCCCTCCTTTTCTTCCAAGAAACAAAACATGAGCAAGGACTCTGGATTCAGGCGACTCTGAAGGGGAAAGAAAAAACAAACCAAAAGCCAAAACCCACAAAACAAAACGTTGTCTGCATTTGAAAAAAAAATAAAATTTAAAAATAACACACCAAAACCCAACAAACCACAGCCCCAAAACCTCCAAACACTTCATCTCATCTGTGTTTGTGTTTGCATGGATCATTTGTGAAACAAACAAAATTCATTGACAATTGGTGGTCATGACTCTGCCTGTTGGAAATACCTTAGTCAGGAGAAGTACCACAACTGAACCGAACAATCTCTCACAAAACATCTGCAACCATCTGACCCTGGCCTTAACCTTTAAATCTATCTTTTCATATTCATCTCAAAAGACCTTGTCAATGGCCAAGGAGACTCAAGAAAAGGATTCTTCAACAAACAAAAAAAGATACAGAGGAAATTCAACCCAGATTAGGTGGCAGAAGATAATACAGTTTGCTCATTTCTATTCTGCTGCTCAAACTGGAGTTGAATTCATTTTCACTTTATCTTTATTCATGTTATTTAAACATAACATTCATTAGGATTGTGAACTGCAACAGATAGAAGAGAACAAAACTAGTCGCCAAATTTGTTGGGCATCTGTTCCCACTAGAGACGGCCCTCTGCCAAATCTGCATCATGTCATTTGGTGTTTTTTTTTTTCCCCCTGAATTCATTTCAAAGTCAATCCATCAGTTTATGAAACTGTTTGATCAAACTTGTCATTAACCAAGTGAAACATTTAATTTGTATTAAGAAAAATAGGACAAATAATTAGCACGGCGATTAACTGTTTCGCTGTTTTATTGTCCTGCTTTACCAAATCTCCTTAGCAGTGATAGGGATTTTTTTAAGTCCCTTTGTTGACATAGCTAAAAATATTTTTAAAAGGAGCTGGGGAATAAATCTGATGTAGATGAGAGGAAATATTAGACTGATGTTGCAGTATGTAAAAAAAAAATCAAGCCCTACAACCCCCTCCACTACATTTATTCAACCAGCCACCAAATTTAATATCCATGGGAACATTTATTTGAATACACTAAAGCAGATAAATCTATTAAATTGTCAGATAACCATATGATAACAGTGAGGTGTTATGAAAAACAGGCTTGTATTAATTTCAGCTTCCTCCTCAGTCCCGCGACCCAGATAGTGAATAATTAGTAGAGAAAAAGGGTTTGATACTAGTTGCTTTTCTAACTTTCTGTAAAAAATCCATATTTGTTTTTTTTCCTGCACTATCTCAGGGAATAATTATATTTATTGTCATTTCTCATGTTGCCCAAGGAAAAATAATTTGCAAAACATGTGAGTTCTACCCCACAAACATTATTGTGCTCAGATTTCTGCCGCTCACTCCCAGCATTTAGTTGTCTCAGGCAATTGCCTATCATGACCTTGCTGGGCACTTGTCTGCATAGCTATGACAATTTGTTAATGAACTGTTTTTGTTTTTAATTGCTTACTTAATTATGGAGCACTAACATAATAGCATTTCTAATTTGTACCGTAATTGTATGCAGAGATGAAATGTTGGTGTCTGTCACACTGCTTCCTTGTAATCATCTCTTGTTCATGGGGAATTTCTAAGGAGATGTGCTCTCTCCTAGCAAGATGACTTCTAGACGCTGTTTAAGAGGCATTTCCATCAGTATCACAACATATGAAACCTCTCTCAGTTATGCAGAGAGGAGATGTCAGCATTCCTGAAACATTTCACTTCTTGCAGAGCTGCAGAAGCAGAGAACACGCTGAGCCATTTTTATACAGGAGCATAAAAAGGCAGCTTCCCCTTCCTCTCTTTTGCAGCAAAAAAAAAATAATCTGTTTCATTAGATAGGGAAGATTTTTTGGTTTGTTCTGTTGGGGTTTTTTTTCCCTTTTTTTTTTGGAGTCTTGAGTTTATTAAAAGTTGCTCTGCAGTGTGTTATTAGCAGCTGAGTTATTATGCTACGACAGGCTGATCAAGGTGGTCTGTTAGAAAGAACTGCCTTGGAAAAAGTGGTAATATCAGTGTTTCGAGTGGACTTCACCTCTATGAAGAAAAAATGCTCTTATTGATTAAAAATACATTGAAATAACAACTCTTTTTTTTTTTTTTTTTTTTTAAATTTCCCCAGTAGGACCCCTGTATAAACAAAAAAGTTCATCATTGTGCACGAGGCTCTGTGTTCACAGGCAAAGAGGAGGAGATGGACCTTAAGCTCATTGTAAATTTAAGAAATATTGCCCTCAGATAACCCAGTGAAATACCTCGTTCCTCTGCAACCTGCCCAGTGAGCCTTATTTTTAGTGTGAATCCAGACAGAAAAATATCCTCCATGCAAAAGAGACTTTTGGGCTTTTTTTATAGGCCCAAAAGCACAGTTCAAACATGTGTAGCTGATTTAGGTTCCCAAAAATACAAGTCCTGGCCTGTTTCATTGTCATCCGCACAAAGAACTGAGTCCTAAAATCCTTTACTCAACTAAATTCTTAATAAGTAAACTGAGACTAACCCTCTAATACCAGATTTGTTAAACAACATGATTTAGGTCCTTGCTATTCATGCACCTTGTACAACTAAAATGACTGTTAAAGCTAGAATCATGAAAGAGTCATTTTATGTAGCTGCTAAATTCCTCTCAAATCTCCTTGCAACTTAACGAGTAAAGAAAGCTCAATGTGTAATGCCAGCTAATGTGGTTTATGCTAGAAAATAGTATCAACCTATCTTTGTAGCTTATCTAAGCCAGGATAATACTTTTAGCCTTTATAGTAGACCCAACTCCATTTTTTCAACTCTTGACTATGTATTTCCTGAAATCCTTTTCCAAAGAGTTAAATTGGATGTGAAATCTGTACTAGGCTATGGGACGCTCTTTGTTCTAGGAGGAGGCAGCAAAGCTTTGCTTCTGTATCACTTTCATTGCCTTCTGATTGAGGTTGACAGTGTGACAGGAAAGCAAAGAGAAGCAATTGCAGGCTGAATGAGAGCCTTTTTCAGCCCTGCAGCAGCCTCCTCCTCAGCTCCTGAGAAAAAGAGGTAGCAGATGCCGATAGCAAGGATCCCAGACAAAGTCCTAACTTTGATGCGGAGGGAAGACAAAAAAATGGGAAAGATTGTCTCACTTCAGCAAAACCTTGAATGGGAGCACAAAAGGAGGGGGGTGGGGGGAAGTATCGTGGGGCTGGAGATGGTTGGAGGAGGTTATGGAGAGATTGCAGTCTGGAGAAATAGGTTGTTGGGAAGGTTGTAGGGCTTTCTCATTTGCTGTTCTGGCAGCACCGGGAGTTGGGGAAAGTGTCTCCAGCACTAGGGGGTCAGGAGGGGACTTTTTCACTCCACCATGAGCTGCATTTCCAAAAAAAAAAGGCACCTTTTCCCTTTCCAGAAATTATTCACACAGACACGGAACAGAAAACACTGGCTGGGGGGAGTAAATAGCTGCTCAGAGTAATTTTTTTGTGGAAGGAGAACAAAGTGGTGAAATGTTTTTTCTCATCTTGGTCTGAACAGGTTGTGCTCAACCAGGGTTTTCTTGTTCACTTCTGCATTCTGCAATATTTGTTGAAATTCCTTTTTTTTAACATAATTTGAGCAAAAAAAAATGCTCTACCAGGGGGCTTGTTTGTAACCTTTGGACCCTGTAGAAAGACCTTAGAGGAGTGCAGTGAGAAGACTGAAAATAAGAATAGCTTTTGTCTGCTCAAAACTGATCCTGCCCCTAAGATGACACGAGCCCAGCAGATCTCTCTTCTGCAGTGAAATCCTGGCAGGATCACATTGCCCCCGTGGAAATGTGATATTAATTGTGCTGGGACATAGAGGGACTTCTCAACTCCAAGTGTAACAATGTTGTGCAGATAATTGCACTGTTCTCAGCTCGTCAGGCCATGCTGTGGTGGCAAGAACCACCCCACTGAGCCCTCTGGATGCACGAACCTCAGTTTCCCCTCAGACCTCTGCAGAAATCAGCCCTGCCTGGACTTTTTAAAAGCTGGGCTGTGTTACTGGCCTAATGGATTGGTGTGGTTTAGACTTCAAATAGGCATTTAGAGAATTAAATGTGAATAACTGAGCGATAGCTTATTAAATCCAACTGGCTGAAGGAATTATAAATTCACAGCTCGTTCAAATAAGAAAGGAAAGCCCGTGACATTTCCTTAAGGAGTAATGATAGTCTGTAGTGTCAATATGGCTTTGCAATATACACATTAAAATGCTCATACATGTGAGACTCTATTTATGGGGTAATGGCATGCAAAACTTCAGCTGGGTATTCAAACAGAGCATTTTTCCTCTTTTATTATTGCATCATTGGAGAGAACTAATTTGATCATTTTCCCCCCTTAATTTAATATTCAGCAAACTATTGTATTTTCTCCAATATTGTAAACAATAAATAAATTTCTCCCTGACTTAGACTTTGTTTGCTGGAGTTTCATGGCTGCAGTATGTAAATTTTGCATCTGAATCAGAAAAAAAACCCACCACACTTAAAAATAGAAGTTGTAATGAAACGCACTCAAACTACAGTGGCATTATGGCCACGTGGATGTGGCATCATAATTATAGTTTAAAAAGCAATTAAGATAAAAGCCAGTACAAAGAGATCAGCCAAATATCAAGAGACTGAATTCTAAGCAAAACAAATCTCTAACTTCAAGCTAAACAAACTTTTGGTGGTCCATGTACTCAACATTTTAATATTCATATATAGACATGCAAACATACAGAGGGTTTGGGCTAAAAAAAATGTTCCTCTTGTAGCAAACTGAGTTCAAAACCTCTTTAAGTTTTCAGGAGAATAGTAATAATGGAGATCTCCAAACATTCTAGGGCAGTTAAGCTGTGGGTTTTGGTGCTCATGGTTGACTCCTGTGTTGGGGTCAAATTGCTCGTCCTCTCTCAGGTGGGAACAGGACCTGAAATTCCTCTCCTCCCTGGGGGTATATTGGGCAGTCCTGATGTGCTGCTGCTGGGAAGCCTGGCAAACATATGGAGTGTTTTCTGGTGAACTACTGAGTCACTGAGAGGTGCCTGAATCAACCTCCTGTGCAGTCTGTACTGAACTAGAAGGTTTTAGTTTGTGTGTGACCATAAACACAGGGAAATATATGCACACACACAGTATAAATGCTCATATGACATGTGTGTCACACAGACACAAGCATGAACAGACACATTTGCACATAAATTCAATATATTCATGTAGATATGCAGTCCTGGACATGTACAGGTAACAACTATATGCATTTCACCCTGACATCCCTTTTTATTCCTCTTCTGCATCTATTTCTATTACAAATCCAACTAAACCAGACTATACCAATTATCACCCTACCCAATCCATTTTGCATCTGTAACAGTCCTACAAGATTTAGTGCCTTACTAGATTGCTATTAAATGGTAGACTTTCCAATAGGAAGTTTAGTTTTCTATCCTGTAGGCAGATTAGCTAAGGAATCTAATACAGAATTACAAAGCACAAACTGACTTCTGATGTGTTCAGTTTTTTGGGACTTTTCCATGAGGAAATGTCCCAAAATGTCCATGTCTTAGCTAATGTTTTGCTTTAAAACATATGTTTTGCCAAACCAATTAAATCAACCAACTAATCTTGCACATGAAACATTAAACAATAATGAAGTGTCTGCAATTAGGAAATAGCTTTGATGGGACTGAATATCTATCTCTATGCATCCCCAATGTTGTCGGTTTAAGTCCCAGATGATGTTAGACATGCTGAATGGAAATGTTTGCTGCCTATATGTTTCCAACCAGCTGAGTCTTAGAGCAGCAACATTTCTGGGTTCAGAGAGATGGAAAACCAGATGCCAATTTTTGTTACTCAGAAAGGGCCTCTTTGCATTAAAACATGGGTAAAAAAAAAAATTAAAAAAGAGAAAGCAAGCCCTGACATGACATTGCACTGAAAAGGCAGGCAAGGAACACCATAGTTATTCTTTAAAACAGAAATATTATCTAAAATCTAGGTTAGAAGATGAAAAATAAGTGTAAATAACATGATGGTTCAAAAGTCATGTAAAGCATAAAGCAGCCAGCTCCACTGACTTGGGAGCCAAACCCCTACAGACTGTTCAGCTCCTCCCTCCCAGGCAGCAGCAATTTCAGGAACCTGATACTCCAAGTTTTAGAAACTTAAGAGGCATGAGAAGTTGTGTGGGGAGGTGTGGCTTGGTTAATTGCTCACCTTTTTTGTGCAAACACAAAAATACCACTCTGGCCAGGTTGCTCGGGAAGCACCGACGTGTGTGGGAGCAGGTGTGGACATTGGTGGGGCCCCAGTGGGAATGAGCTGCAGGAAAAGGGGACCTGCAGCACAGCCCCAACCTGTTTGGGTCAACTTGGCAGCCAAAGAAGCACTTTCTGTGAAGAGAAATTATTTAGACCTCAAACTCTTCAACATTGGGATGTGTTTGTACAATATTCAGCATAGAGAGGCCAGGCTTCAGTCCTTTCATTTTATATACATACATTAAAAAACCAGTTATATATATATAATATATCTATAATAATTATATATATATATATATATGTTTTGGTGAATGTAATGGTTTTGCTGATTTGCTTTGGAGAGAAAGTGAGACCTTCAGAAGTTACTCATGAGACAGGAATCCCTCAAGGTTACAGCTAAGAAAGGATCAGGCTTAAATACCTGGCCAGGTTCAGGCAGCAGGAAGACACAAATATGGGTGTCCCCAAGCAGCTGAGCATGCTGAGTATCAAACTACTGCTTTGGAAGTGGAGCTCTCCCAGCCCAGCCTAGAAGTGCTGTTTATTTTGTATAAATAATTCAATATTCACTAGATGTGCTTGAGGCTGTAGTGGCCAAGGAGATACCAAACAGGACCCACCTCTGGAGATCACCAATAAGTTATTTTGAGACTGTGATGTGAGGAGTTGCAGTTCAACCCTTTGGGTGAAGTAAGGAGAAAACTTGAACTCTGAACCTGGGTTGGCATTATCTTGGTGAAAGAAATAATAATGAAACTATATCTGCAGGGGTGGAAAAAGAAAAGCTATGTTGGAAGGATACAATCCATTGTAAGAATCTACCATCCCCAAATAAGTAAACTCATAGATTAGCTAATGGCAAAACTTGGGATGTAATTAAAAAACAACAAAACAAAGCATCAAATGCAATTATAAGAAATATTAATGAGAAATATTTGTTTAATGCAAATGTCTTAAATTACTGGAATGAGTTATCTGTAGGGAGGAAACTTCTGCTTTCTCCTGCACATATGGATGGTTTTCACTGAACAGTGGAAATCCAGCTAAGCAAGCAGGTGCAGAGATCTGTGCTTTCCCCCTTGCATCTGAACTCCTTGTTATCACAGCAGCAATTATCATTTAGTACCTCCTGAAGACAAGAAGGTAACTCACAAAGGTGAGTGAATCAGGTATCACAGCATCTCAGGGGGGTTGATATTAGCAGGCACATTTTGCAAAAAGGGGAAAAGGATTCCCAGATATTGTGTATGAAAACCCTTCAGAAGTAGAGGTGCCCTCAGACCAGAAAAAAATGGGTGCAAGGTAGAATTGGGTCAGTCCTGCTGGTTTTAGCCACTTGGATGAGATCCTGATGTCCAGAGCCTGGTTTGCCAACTGGACGTGGCTGACCCCGAATGTCCGACACCAGCAGGAGGTGCCTGGGGCTGCAGCCCAGCTCACCAGCAGGCACCCTGTGAGTAGTTAAGCATCTCCCACCACTCCATTGCCCCGTGTTCCACCACACCCTGGCCCCAACCTGCTCACCAACAAGGTCAAAAGTTTCTAAGGCAACCTGCTAGACGGACGCTACAACTACATGGGCTGTGCTTCCTCAGGGAAGCAAGCTGAAATGGTAGGAATATGCACAGAATATGAAGCCTCATTAGTGAACATCAAAAATTCCTCTGAAATAATAATTTTTAACTCATTGCCAATTAAATTAAATTCATATATGCCTGTAGTAACATTTGGGTCTCCGGGAAGAATTGATGTTCAATTAAAAGAGAAGCCAAACACCATTAAAATAGAAATGTACAGTAAAGGCAGTTGAATTCCACCTGTTCATTCCAGATGTTTGCAGTGATTCCCACATCTAAAGGCTCAGTAAATAGAGCTAATGATTGTTCAGAATATCTTAATACCAGTAGCTGCATCATTTAGAAACACAGCTTCTTAAACAGGGTTAGAAGTCATGCTGCTAAAAGCTCTGTAGGGATAGCACTGCCCTTGTGGCACATCACAGCTTGAATTTCCTTCAGGATCCAAGACCCAAGCAATTCTTCAGGGATCTGCCTTGGATTCCTGGTTTAGCAAAGGGAGGAGTCTGTGGCTGAATGAGAACAGAAAATGGAGTACAAAAAGAAAGATGGTCCTGTGCATATGAAGTGCAGCCTTTCTAAATCTATGCCAAGAAGGCCAGCTTTTGAACCACTAGTACCCCCAGATCTTTTTCCCCAGGGCTGCTCTCTAGCATGGCTTCCCCCAGCCTGTGTTCATATCTCTGGTTGCCAAGGCCCAGGTGCAAGACCCTACACTTGACCTGGTTAAACTCCATGAGGTTCACCTGGGCCCACCTCTCCAGCTTGTCCAGGTCCCTTTGGATGGCATCCTGTCCCTCTGGCATAATGACGTCACCACCCAGCTTGATGTCATTAGCAAACTTGCTGAGGGGGCTCTCAATGCCACTATCAATATGGTTAATTAAGATATTAAACAACACTGGTCCCAGTATGGACCCCTGAGGGTCAGCACTTGTCACCATTTTCCATCTGGACAAGGAGCCATTGACCACTACCCTCTGGATGCAGACATCCAACCAATTCCTTATGCATTGAACAACCCACCCATCAAAACCTTCAATTTAATGTTTCTCCTGGATCTAATGCCCCTAGGACTCTAATGGGTACTGCAAAGCCAGAATCTTTCCCACCCCAGGCACACAAATGTCCTCTGGTAATCCAAGAGCATCTCAAGCCTACAATTGTTCACTAGTCCACAGTTCCTGACCTGATGTGCCTGGATTGTCCCTTGAAATAAATCCAAGAAAGATATAACTCTAAGATGGCCACAATCTCAAGGGTCACCCAAACAATAACCACGGGGTCTTTATAGTAACTTCCTCTGTTTGCAGTGGATGGGTCTTAATGCTCACAGCCAAAGGACACCAGGATGTAGGACCAGGAGGCTTTCAAGAGGCCACCTCACCCATCCTTTGGGTTGGCTATCTTTCTAACCTGCTCTTAAAAGCCACCAACAAGATCCTTGGACACTTTGCTCAGTGTTCTTGTTAATCCAGCTTTGTTTTTAATGAAAAATGAGAATATGACAGTGAGAAAGTCTGGACTGTAACTTCCCCTCTCCATAAGGACACTCTAAATACACTCATCACTGCCTTGGGAAGAGAAAGCACCCTCTTCTCATCACCATTTCTTGTGTGCTCCTGGCCACCTTCCTGCAGGGACAACCCAGGGCTGGCCACAGAGCTCCTTGCTGGGTGGCATTTGATGGGAGCTGCTTGGAATGCACTGGACAGAGGGCAGCCTGGGAAGTGGGAATGCTGCTCCAGCCAAGGAGGGTTGTGTTCCCTTCCCTTCTGCTCCCTCACATGCAGAGAGTTTCCACAGACTGTGCACAGGGACCAGGATTTGGGCATTAATTAATAGGATTATTTCTTGTGAATTCTTTCTTCCCTATTCCATAGAATGTTTTATGAGATCAGGAGGGTGGATTTTCCATCAGTAAAATGCCAGGGCTGCCTCTGCAGGGCCAGGGATGGGATCATGGCTCTCACCCCCCCATTAGTACCATCCAATATGAGACACATGTTCAGCTTTGGGGGAACACAGGACAACATGTTACCATTCCCCTCAGCTCCTAAACAGAGATACCCCCATTACTACAGCACATCTCCCACACATTGAGAATCCCCCCACGCCTTGGATATTCCTCAGGGAAGGCAAGATGGGATCCCAGGATGGCACCTGGAGGGTGGTTTGTGTGTGCTGAGTTTCCCCCTAGAATAGGATTTTGCAGAAAACTAGGGGTTTTCTGCAGGGTTTTGGAGAAGGAGCAGCCTGAGCTGAGGAGGCACCAAGAACCTTTGCTGCTGCTCTCTCAGAATACCTTTTCCTCATTATTGTAATGCAGCCTTTCATGTGATTTCTCTATGTAACTGATAATGTTCTTGAGCTTGCATTTCACAGGAAAGGTTATTTTTGAAAAGAATAAAGAAAATCCTTATCAACCTCCACGCTTGCTGTAGGAATGCCAGCTCTCCTCTAAGCACAGGCCCATCCATTCCTTTATTTTGATGTAAAGAAAATAAAATCTCCTGGCCTGCAACTACAACACGTAAGAGGTACTGCAAGCAGACCTTGATTTCATCTCACTGTGAAGACAGCAGGGCCTTTCTCCCCCAGAATAAATCCCAAACATCCCTCCCCTTCTTCACGTAGCTTTATTGGCAGCTTCAGCAGTAAGAGATAAACTTCAATCTACATTTCCTTCCCAAGCTTAGTTGTTCAACACTTTTTTTCCCCCCCCCACCTGCTTCCATCCCCTGCAAGAAGCAATTATCCAAATGATATTGTGGCTGGGGATCACTGAATATCCCTCCAGACACAACATGGTGACATCAGTGCAGCTTCTGCAGGTCTCCACAGATTTCATCCAGCCTGCCTCAAAAAAGGGGGCCTCCTCCAAAGGGGTCTTTGAATCTGTCCCCTGGCATAAGCACATCTTGCAGAATGAAAGAGAGAGGAAGTGGTAGAAACTCATGGCCAGAAAGCTCGCCAAGGAGAATTTGGACCAATTGTTAAGCTCTAAGAAGGTAAAAAAATCAGTTATACTGACTTTTTAGTAGTGTCTAGGAGTCCTTGTCCCACTTTGTCATCATTGGAAGATGCAGAAGGGGATCATGAGTCTCACAGGTTCATTCAGAACAGACGTTTCTCACTCACAAAACCACATTTCTGGGACAAATGAACTTCCACACAGGAAGTGTTTTAAATAAGCTTGTTTTAAAGAAACCTTGCCTCTGTTTTCTCGCATTCTCAGAAAACACAGCATCAAATAAATCTTGAGGACTGTGGGGTAGAGACCATTGGCCAGAATCTTCACATTGCAAAGTCTACCCTGGAGGAAGCTGGGAGGAATTTTGGGGGGCTGGGGTGGCCATGACTCCCTGCCATGGAGCCAGCAGCCAATCCATAGGGAAGGCAGCACAGGAGGAGGGGAAGAGAAAAACCTGCTTAAGGGACAAGGCATAGATTTCCTGTAATTAACAGCTGATACCCATTGATTTTTGAAATTGCAACTCTTTAAAATAAAACAGGTGGCACAATGATCACACTGGCCCAGAGACATGTGCCTGAGCTCCTGCTTCAGCTCTAGGGGACAGTGACACTGTCGTGACATTCAGCAGTGACATGTGTGTGCAACAGCGCAGGGACCCCAGCTAAACCCCCTTTCTACTTCAGACCAATTTGTGTAAATAAACACTAATGTTTCTCGGGCTTGATTGACTGAAGTCAGTGAGAAGGTCTCTGCTGACTCCACTGGGCTTCAGAGAAGGTTCTTCAGTTCAGTAGCTCCCAAAATGCAGCTGCTTCCCTGATTTAGTGCTATGGTTTGATGCAGGTCAAAACCAAATGAGCCTTAATCAGCTCCGAACTGAGTTCCTGTGTTTACAAAGTGCTGGTTTCTGTTTCTGTTCTTAATTCAGGTATGTCTATTATCAAGCAGCTGTGAACTTTGGCTTCTCTTACAACACCTGGTTGTCTCACAGTCTCTCACTAACCACAATTCCATATTTCTGACTTCCCACGTAATAAGAGGGACACCAAAAATAGAGGAAATCCTTGAATATTAGGACCCAAATAAATAAATAAATAAATGCACACAACTTCTTTGCTCACTGATGCAACCAAAACACCCAGGAGTTATTATAATGTGCATTCCCCTGACAGAGACTTTTATTTCATGCAAATTACTATGATTAAGATTCGAATACTTTGTTCCCATTTTCGCACGTTACTTAATCAATGTGAAGTACTGTGTAAAAATTGCATCTCTTCATAACAGTGATTTTGACCAAGTCAAGTGTTGCTGCTAGACTCCTAATCCAGACTTGTGATTCAATTATAATTTAGAGACTTTCTAAATTCAAATTAAGTTTACCAAAAAAAAACCCGCAACCAACAAAAAGTTAATATCAATATGGATCATTTGTAGGTTTTATCAAAATAGTTTCCTCTTGCAAGAGAACATAAAACATGTTGAATTCTTTCTGTTCCCTTTACTTCTTTAACTTAACTTGAAAAATATACAGAGCTGCATGGAATCTGAGCATTAAAATGTACACCTTGGGACTCTTCTTGTTGAGATTGCATTGTTTATAGTTTATAGGCAGCCACCCTGAGAGCTTAGGAGAATATTGAAACTTTGGATGTGGGCATCTGATTGAAGCAATCACATTACCATGACTTCATGAGTTGCTCTTCATCAGCTGAGTCCCAGAAACTCACTGCTGTACCTTTAATCCTGAAGTAGGCGTCTGCTCAAGTCCTGGGAGCTACAAGTACCTCAGATAACCAGAAAAAAACTCATGTCTCTTAAAAATCACCTTCCACTTGATGATCTACTTTAAAATTCAGGTGGGATATGTGTGCCCATGGAACTGCTGTAATTTGATGGCTTCTGCTTGTATGTCTATGTAGTTAGGTTGGGTATTTGAGACATGAGTTTTTTGGGATAAACTCATTGTGGGCTGCTCATGGGAGTTAGGGTCAGCAATGATGACCCTATGATGTTGGTTTGGCCCATTACACACTCCTGCAAGACGACATTGAAATTCCTTCCTCAAAGCCTGTGATGATGGTAACTAATTTTTTGTTATTTTATTTTTCTTTAAGGAAAAAACACCAGCTACTCAACATAAAGAATCCAACTTGTGTAGAAGCTGCTGCATCCCTTGGCCCCAGAGATAAAACCTATCTACTCTGAAGAGCATCATTCTGGAAATCAGAATGTAAAGCTTCTACACTTCAGAAGTTGGCTATAAAATTACATTTTCATTAATATTCTGACTAATTATTCTCCTATGGCCACCTAGAAAGGTGACCTGATCTCCTAAATCTGGTATGGATCTAGTATGCTAGTAATTTTCCTTCCTTTTCATTCCTCACAGGACAGAAATTAGACATTGTCATTCTGTATTATTTGCGACATGTTGACATTATAATTTAAAAGGATGCAGCAGTTCTGAACAGCTGGAGAGTAATCCTGAACAATCCTCGACAGTTTCCTTTGGAGGATGAATGCCCTTCCCTGGAGAACTGCACAGGCTCTTATTTTAAACTAACAGCTAATTTTAGATAGTTTGCCCTCTTAGAAATGCACGCCACAGAGACTTCTCAACATGGTGAGCAGCAGTGACCAGAGATAAGCACCCACATGGAAAAGAGAGAGCTCTAAAAGAGGTTTTTCCCCCTCTTCTAAGAGACATGACTTGCTTGCAATATTGCCTGATGGAGCCAGAGAGAGACTTTCTTTGCTGGTGCTCCATGAGACTGCCCTCCCTCATGCTGTTCTAGGCTGAAAGCTTTGTGGATGCATCAGACACTCTGGGGATTGCTGTGGTTTGCTTCTCCTCAGGGGCCTGGGGGAATTGGTTTAAGTAGAGGCATTTTCCTTCTTCCCCACCCAACAAGTTCTGTTCTCTGTGCTTGAAACCTCTTGCTTTTGGAAGGGACAACCTACAGCAGGGTCACCCATCATCTCTCTCTCTCTCAAAGGTCCTGGTTGGCATGATGTTGAATGACAGGGGGCATGAGCCAGCAAACACCTCTTGGAGAAAGGAAACCAGCTTCATATGGCTTTGTCTTGTGCATTGTTGAAAGAAGGGTGGAGGGTGGAACTTATGATCATGTTCCTGGGACATCCCAGGCAGACACACTGATGACAAGCATCAGATGGGTGGCCCGTTTGCCAGGTCTGCGAGGGGATGTGGGTTCAGGTTAAGGGTAGGAAAAAGCTGCTCAAGTGATTATTGCTTTATTGTGTGTCCTGCTGTCTGAACACGAGCAGATCCAGATTGCAGAAGGCATTGCAAGGACAAGCAAGAAGCACAAGAGAAGTTGGGGCAGATCTGAGTTGTGCTCAACCACATTTTCTGAGCTTTGCAGCAGGCACTCGTGTGGTCAATCTGGGCACCAATGACAGACTGCTGCTCCACTGGGACCACTGAAAGGCTTCAGGCTGGCTCTGATGGGGCTTTGGTCTAGCCTTTCATTTATACAAAGTTTTTTCCATGCTGCACATCTCCTCTGGGGAACAGTCTGGTTTTTCTTTTTCACAGCTGGCTGCAGAATAAAAACTTCTGGAGCTGGGCTATGCTGGAGACTGTGCCCTGGGAATCAAGGGGAAACTCATCACTGATCTCAAGGACAACAGCTAGAAGTCCCTTCTTCAGCTGTCAATCAAGACTTTGCCTCATGGTTCCTACCAGTTAAATATTTCCATCAAATGAGGATAGTGCTCCAAAAAGGAGAGGCTAGCAGGGAAAAAGCTCAACAACAACCAAACAGAAAAGTTCCTGGTTCTCATTTATCCAATTAAAAACAATTCCCCTATACATTAGAGCTCTAATCTAGACATAATACTTTTCAAGAACAAAACAGTCCCCATGCAGCATTTGCAAGCTTAAAAATCCAGGTTTTGGACTGAGGTGATTTAAAAAAACAAGTCCACTCTATTTATTCCATAGTTGCAGAAGCCAATAAGCCATGCAAAAGAAAACCCTGTGAATGTAAAGAGACTGTGGACTAAACTTGTGTTATAATTTCCACCTCTGGAAGGTCTGTGTCTTGGTTACAGGAGTAACACTGCTCCTGTGAAGAAACATTTGCAGGCTCCAGCTCTCAGGACATGGAGTAGCTGAACAGGTAACACCCAGTTTTGTGCCTTGGGGCCCGTGGAGATGGGAGATGAAGCTGTTTGAACACTTGTCTGTGTGCAGGCACTTGAGTGAATACATAAAGTGTGTGTGCCAGAAGGGCTTACAGGACTCAGGTGTTTGCACCTGATAAAAAGCCAGGACAAGTGCTGTGAGAGTGTGGGAGTCTGAAGAGGAGAAGTCAAGACTCAATCTCTTTCCTTGAAAGATTCATTGCCTTAAAAAACAGACTCTGAACTGTATTTTCCACTGAGGATCAGATCCCCCTGGCTAAGAGAGGACCCCAAGAGCAGCTCTGGGTACCCTGTACATGGGAAAGAGACAGTGATGCAGACTTGTTGTCTTAGGTCCTCCCAAACTTATTCTCAAGCAGTTGCTGGAAATGAGGGCTCAACAAGTCCCCTCTCCAGAAAGAGTTAGACAAAAGACAATAAAATGGCTTAGCAGAGTTTTTAAAACCCTGATATCCCTATTGATTTTCCATGGAAAGCAGGCAGTGATGAATAGTAACAATGCAACACCCTCGGGTCAGTTTTCTTGTACTGAGATGCAGAATGTATGTAAACAAGTCTAGTTTTACTTGAAAATGTCCTCTGAAGTCACCACTGTCCATCATGGTCCCTCAGATCAACTCACAACCCCACTTCCCTCCCCATCACAGCTCTGAGTGTGGAGTTGATGCAAATGTAATGACTTCTGATGTGGTCCAGGAGATGTGGTGCAAAGGGTTGTTAAGTCTTGCAAACTCTGCTGTTTGGATGAGGTTGAGATCCCCCCCTAAATTCACATAGTTCTTTGTAAAACATTCCTGGGACAACCTGATGGAGAGAAATCAAGGGTATTGCGTGGCAGAAGGGCTGGTGGGAAGCAGAAGAAAACTCCTACCTGAGAGCTCCTTAACCATGATGCCCTCTAAGTTTGTCTCTCCTGGGTCCTCCCTCCACTCTTTCATTCAGTGAGGCCTCCTGGAGCCAGTGGAGCCCAGTGGTGATGAGCAGAGCAGATTGCTGACGTGAGGCTTGTTCCTGCAATGTCTGAGGTCTGTTCTGTGCAATTACTGGCATGGGCAATTCTGGCCTCAAACAGCTTGTGAAGGAAACATCTATATCACCCCATAGCCTCAAGTTTTCCTCAGGGCTGGAGTTGTTTTTCTCTGTGAAACTGCATTCCTACCATGCCTTTAAATGTTGAAGTCCTCTCCTGACTTGTCTCATCCACTGACAACAGAAGCCATCCCTTCCAGCAGAGAAATAAAAACAACAAACCTTTTTTTTTTTTTTTTTTCCCCCTCTCACACGTTCAATTACAAGAGATTTGTGCAAGCTAGACTGAATGTGCCACAAATCTCTTTGCATGGTTAAAGTTGATTAATTGGGGTCGGAAGTGAAAATTAAAATACGGGAGCAGAGAATAAAACACAAATAGCCTCTCTTGGGCCTTGGGGAGGATGGAGCACAACCAGGATGTCTGAATGGGTACTGCCTTGAGGAGGACCTCCTCCTTCACCTTGGGTTAAACACTCAAGAACTGAGCTGGGTTTTGGGGGAAGGAGATTGGCCTCAAAAGAATATGTCTATAATCCTAAAGATAATCAATTTCTTACAGATGCTTTGTAAACTTCCGTGTTCAAGAGCTCAAGCCATAGTACTTTCTAAATCCCTAGGGGTTGTACTTGATATTCATTTGTTATTTCCTAATGCTATTCAATCATTTCCCCCCCCCCTTTTTTTTTTGAAGCTTGCAGCAATAAGCCTTAGACTTATGTCCCAGTCCCCACTGCTTCTGCCATTCTGCAGTGAACTTTGTGCCTGTTTTCATATTCCTTTTCTTACACTCCTGATAAAAGCATTATCAGGGAAATTCAAAAGCAAGCAGAAAACTGGCATAGCTAATTTAGGCTAATTAGTATGGCAGAAGCTGAGTCTTGTACTTCAGAGGTTCCCATGCCCTCCCATGTCTCCACCTGATCGCCTTGTCCAGCAGCAAACCCAGGAGGCAGCTCCAATTATATCATAACCTCTTCAAACACCAAGCCACTCAAGCTAATTTTATCCTATTAAACAGACTGAAGGATTCAGAAGAAAGGTTCTCCCCCAAAAGCTTCAATTACCAGTGTCCCTGATTACCATCTTTACAATCCTATATGCTACAGTTAAATACTTTTTTGCTTAGTGTTGCTTTCTTGATTTAGATGAAAAGGGAGTATTAAGAGCATGTCTTTTCAACTCGAGCAAGTGACATTCATAAAAAAAAGAAAAAGGAACCTCTCTTGTTATTAGAGGGTTTCATCAAAGTCAAGTTTAGAACCGTTCAAAGACAAAGTAATTCGGGAAATACAAACATCCCCTCACATCCAGTGGCATTTAAAGCAGCCACAGGTAACTGCCAATAACAGCAGTGATGGCCAAAAATATTAGATTTAGAGGGAAAAAATAGAGAAAACAGCAGGATCTCCTGAAGCAAGGAAATGTGGGATGGTGCTTGAAGTAAATCTCATAGCACTCGTTGGCAATAAAGACAAAACAGCCTCTAAGGTATTGAGCTGTTTCCTCCCTCCTTGCAGCAATGTTTGGTAGATGTTGGCCTTGAGCAGGCAGTCATACCTGGCCAAACACACTCACCTGGATCACAGATGTGCCTGGTCTTATGGCAGAGCACAACCTCTTCTCCCTGCACCCCAGTATTGATAGTGGCCTCCAGCCTTCACTCTCCATCCTCATGATGCTCCTTCTCTGCTGGCCCTGTCCATGGGGGTGGGAAGCTCCCTAGAGAAACATCTTGCATTTTTTCTGCCTGGTCCCTCCTGGAAGGGGGCTGCAATCTTGGCTAATGACTCCAGGTGCTGCTGTAATTCAAATAATAATTGTAGGACTCAGGCTATTATTTTTAACAGCTGAAAGGAAAGCAGAGGGAATGTGTGTAATCTGAGCATCAAATTAACTCTCTCCTGAACACTGAACCTGGGGGAACTTTGGGCAAGGGCAGGACTGTTGTCCCAAAGCTGGGGAGTCAGGATATTTGTTTTCTTCCAGTTCTGTGCAAAAAAAAAAATAAGGTGCCAGGTGACAATTCCCAAAGCCAGCACATCTTTCAGAACACAGGCAGCATCTTATAGAGAAAACAGTAAAAAGGGAAAACCAAAACAAAACGGGTGAACTCCTGATAAAAGCATTATCAGGGAAATTCAAAAGCAAGCAGAAAACTGGCATAGCTAATTTAGGCTAATTAGTATGGCAGAAGCTGAGTCTTGTACTTCAGAGGTTCCCATGCCCTCCCATGTCTCCACCTGATCGCCTTGTCCAGCAGCAAACCCAGGAGGCAGCTCCAATTATATCATAACCTCTTCAAACACCAAGCCACTCAAGCTAATTTTATCCTATTAAACAGACTGAAGGATTCAGAAGAAAGGTTCTCCCCCAAAAGCTTCAATTACCAGTGTCCCTGATTACCATCTTTACAATCCTATATGCTACAGTTAAATACTTTTTTGCTTAGTGTTGCTTTCTTGATTTAGATGAAAAGGGAGTATTAAGAGCATGTCTTTTCAACTCGAGCAAGTGACATTCATAAAAAAAAGAAAAAGGAACCTCTCTTGTTATTAGAGGGTTTCATCAAAGTCAAGTTTAGAACCGTTCAAAGACAAAGTAATTGGGGAAATACAAACATCCCCTCACATCCAGTGGCATTTAAAGCAGCCACAGGTAACTGCCAATAACAGCAGTGATGGCCAAAAATATTAGATTTAGAGGGAAAAAATAGAGAAAACAGCAGGATCTCCTGAAGCAAGGAAATGTGGGATGGTGCTTGAAGTAAATCTCATAGCACTCGTTGGCAATAAAGACAAAACAGCCTCTAAGGTATTGAGCTGTTTCCTCCCTCCTTGCAGCAATGTTTGGTAGATGTTGGCCTTGAGCAGGCAGTCATACCTGGCCAAACACACTCACCTGGATCACAGATGTGCCTGGTCTTATGGCAGAGCACAACCTCTTCTCCCTGCATCCCAGTATTGATAGTGGCCTCCAGCCTTCACTTTCCATCCTCATGATGCTCCTTCTCTGCTGGCCCTGTCCATGGGGGTGGGAAGCTCCCTAGAGAAACATCTTGCATTTTTTCTGCCTGGTCCCTCCTGGAAGGGGGCTGCAATCTTGGCTAATGACTCCAGGTGCTGCTGTAATTCAAATAATAATTGTAGGACTCAGGCTATTATTTTTAACAGCTGAAAGGAAAGCAGAGGGAATGTGTGTAATCTGAGCATCAAATTAACTCTCTCCTGAACACTGAACCTGGGGGAACTTTGGGCAAGGGCAGGACTGTTGTCCCAAAGCTGGGGAGTCAGGATATTTGTTTTCTTCCAGTTCTGTGCAAAAAAAAAAATAAGGTGCCAGGTGACAATTCCCAAAGCCAGCACATCTTTCAGAACACAGGCAGCATCTTATAGAGAAAACAGTAAAAAGGGAAAACCAAAACAAAACGGGTGATTGGTTACCAATGATTCATCTACCACTCCTAATTATACATATGCATTTAAGCTCATGTTTGAAACATTTGGGGAGGTTACCAAATCAGCATGGTCACATTATTCACAAAGGGGTGTGATTTTTAGCATTAAAATCAGCTAAGGTAACTAGAGATTATAGCTTCCTCCTATCAGCTGCCACTAAATTCTTACCCAATCTTGCTCAGTTTTTCATCCTGTTACAGATCCTGCTTCTAAACAGGAGTCAACCATGAAATATGGTCTTGGGCATCCTACCACGGGGGGTCCTCAATTCTCCTTGTGGTTTTCAAAACAAAGATCATCGCGGTCACCCAGTTTGTAAATCTTTAACTCTTACTACTGCCAACATCAGCACCTGTTAGGGCAGCATTTGTATGGAAACAAGACCAGGATGTGGATCACCTGGGAAATACAGTAACACAAGTCTTAGCAAAAACACTTCATGCACTTTTTTAAAAAGGAAATTGTTCTTCACCTGCCCTAAATAGACTAATTATGCTTATTCCTTTTCGCTAGCAGACAGTAATTATTCTAAACACATGACTTAATATTGTTTTCTTTCAACACCATCCCAACTTGGTAACTCCCAAAGTGGGAGCTGGAGGTATTTGGGGGTTGGATTTCACTTCTGATCTACTCACCCTTGCAGCTGAAAATGAGCATTTTTCTTTCTCTCTAGGAACAAACAAACAATTTCTGTCATTTAACAGAAATGGAATGGGTTTCACCAAATTGCCCTCTCTTTGGGCGATATGGAAATGCTATTGTCTGCAGAGAATGATTCTCATGCAAATGAAACAACAGCTACACAAGAATCCTCCCTATCTCTGTTTGGGCCAATTTTCAGCAAAGCTTAATCTGTTGGCAGAAGTGTTTAGGCCCATTAACAGCTAAAGTCACAGAGTCCACAACTCACCCTGCTGACAGTAAACAAGGAATTTGAGGAATGGCCTTTAAACAATGGCTAAGCCACAAACCATTTTGTCATCCAATGCTGTGAAAGGCAGAAGGGCTGATGATTTTCTTCCTTGGGTTACAGCGATTTGAAAGCCTGCCTTCCTTCCCCTGAGTCCCCAGCACCCTCCAGGCTTGGGTTACTGGCTGGTTTATTTGCCTTTCCAGCCCTACAGCTGTGGGATGGGTTATGCAGGTGGGCTCCCAACCAATTAGTCATTCCAGAGCTTCAAATTATTTATTTGTATTGACCATCTTGGAGACCAGGGCCTCCCTGTGCTTGGCACTGCCCAAACATAGGACAAGATCATGGGAAGATTCCTGGGTTCCATTTTGTTCCCTAAATGCTGTGCCCAGGTCCTTCCCTAACAGTGCCATGAAAAAAAAGAGAAAATTTACCCTGGGGAAGAGGACTAAATGGCAAGTGCTAAATAAAATAAATTGGTAAATAAAATCCATAAAACCTGTCTCTTGCTGGTGGGGCTGGGACGGAGAGGGAGTGTGTGAATGCTGGGACTGCTCACCCTGTCCTGGTTCTTAGCTGGAGGCACTACCAGGAAGGACTTCTTCTAAAGGAAGCTCTTTTGCACCCCAGTGCCTCAATGGCATCCACATTTGTCCCCTCTCCCTGGGAGAAGAAGCACAGCCAAAGTTATGGTAGATGGCTACAGCCCAAGAGAGAACAACTTTTTACTTATTTGGAAAATAGGTTATTTGGAAAATACAACTCTGAAAACTCATGATGCCAACATCATGCCCATGCCAAGTCCATCCCAATGCCATGTCCACACCATTTGCCTCCCATGTGCTTTTCCCAAGCTGAGCTAGAGTGTGCAGCTAACAAAGAGCTGCTAATTAAAGGTGGGAGGAAAAAAGGTTGTGAGCTGTTTTTGCAGCTGGAAATGGGGAACAAATTTAATGATGTCCTTAGCAAGCTATTGGCATCAGAAATTATTTTTTTCCATATGTTGTGCCACATAAATCTCAGAAGTGTGTGGGGCCATACACACATCAGAAATTATTTTTTTCCATATGTTGTGTCCATATGTGTCTGTGGGGCCATATATATGTATATATATATACATACCCACAGCCATGTGAAGGGAAGGCTGTTGGGTGCAGTGTTGGCTGGTGGCACATGAAAATACATATCCCACCTCCCAGTGTGGTGCCAAGATTCTGTCACACAGATGTGCCAGAGACAGGGCCTCCTCACAGCCCTTCATTAACCACAATTCCAACTTTTCAACGACTTCACATTGGAGCTGATGTGAACAGATGGAGAGGCAGGACATGATTTAGATGAATGAGAGTCGGGAGCACAAGGAAGGGATGAAAACCAAGGGTGCAGGGTGGAGCAGATATCTTTATCAGCAGTACTGGGACCACAGTGATGAGTTTTGCCTGAAGAGTGTGACAGCAGCACTCCATGAAGGTCACTTTTTACTGAAAACTATTTTCAATTCCTTCTAGAAGTCCAAAATATCAACCAGAAACATTCCTTGGAAACAAAGTGAAGTTCACACAGCAACCAAGCCTTTTGATCTACAAGACAGCAATAAAGAGGGGATCTAATGAAACCTGAAAAAGACACAAGGCATAAAACTGAGATTAAAAAACTGAGTTGTGGGGTTTGGGTTTTTGGGTTGGTTTTGTTTGGTTGGTTGGTTTGGCTTTGAATGTTTTTCTTCATTTTATTTTTTTGTCATAAAAATCTCTGAAGTCAGACCTGAATATTGCTTGGAAGAGTTTCCTCTAAAATAGATAAATCAATCACCACTGTACCCCCACAGCAGGATTTATCCCCCAAATTTTTACAGATGTATATATATATATATATGCACACACACACATACACAAAGAAAATGTCTACAGTAAATCAATTTGCAAGCTATGATCCTGCAAGGTGCTGATGGGGATGTCCTGATGGGAAAGGGGGTCCTGGGGTGCCTGCAGGTCTGTGGTGGGAGAGAAGTCCCCACTGCCTGGTTGCCCAAAATGAGGAAGCACAGCTGGCACATCTGGCTCAGCCAGGCAGCGGGATGTGGGAGGGCCAGGCAGGTTGGTGTGTGGCAGCTGACACAAGGTGCCCTTGGGGCCTGAATGCCCAGTTAAAATTATATCAGGTTTTAGAAAAAAACTCAAACTGAAGTCCACTAAAATTGGAAGAAGGTTTGTGTGCTGCCTGCTGTGCCTTGGGTTAGGTGGGGAGTTTCAAGGAAGGGACCATCTTAAGGTGTCTGGAGTGGTTATCTAGAGGAAAGTAGATGCTGTAAAAATTCCTTAATCTGAGGGCTCGGGTAAAAGATGTTGAACAAATTATAAAACCTACAATTGTTAGAATTACAAGGTACACAGACAGACAAGCAAAATTTGACATATATTGAGCACATAAGGACATATCAGCTCGTCTGGAGGTTTTGCTCCTGTTTTAGAAAGTCAAAAGATTTCATCATTTTCCTTTTTGAAGGAGGTAGAAATCAAAGCTGGCTATTTTGCTGATAAAATATTTCCTCTTTTGGGTTTTATCACGAGCAAAAATGAATTTGGCATTCACAGCTTAGTCCCAGTTAATCACAACTTGCAATCAGAGAAATCAAGTCTTATTTCTGCCTGGAAGTGATGCTGGAGTTAATAATATTCCTGCATTTTCTAGGAAGGTTTGGGAGGGCAAATGGACCCTCTGACCATCAGGATGGGGTGATGGGTCTGTTGCAAAGTGAGACCCAGGCTCAAAATGTGCCTCTCCAGGGAAAGGGTGGCATCCCCATCACAAGGCTTTCAAGCTTGCCAAGTTCTCTGCAGGATATGAGGAGCTTCTTTTTAGCTGCTTAAGACCAGCCACCCCAAGTTTGCAGGCACAAACATGCACCCCAAATGTGAGCGTGGCATGAATCAGGCAATGAAAGTTAATGGGCATCATTAAATCTGTCAAAGCAGCAGGTTATTAAAATTACCACCATTCATTCTGAAAATGGGAAGGAAAAAAAAAAAAAAGCTCCAGCTTTCTGAGCCTGTTTGTCTTGTTTTCCCACACTGCTCATGAATTGCTACAACATTACAATGTCTTTATCCATCTTCATTAGCATTGTGAACAAATTGTATTGGGCTGTAATGCAACATTTTTTGGGGGGTATTGTACAAACACATATATGATGTACAGCAAATGGGCAATTTAATATGAAAAGAATATTGTGCCTCAGAATTTTTATTTTCTAAACAGTCATTTCAGTTGGGAATTATTGCATGATTTGTGCATAATTTCTCATGGATAGTTATTTAAATATAAATAGGGAAAATATGTAGTTCCATATGGTGGCTATCTACCCTTTCTTGATGCCTCTCCATATTTTTAATAGTGCAATAAACAAAAGATAAAAACATCTCTAAGCCACACAGTAGTCAAAAGAAGATAATTGTGCCTGTATGTGTTTATTGTAATTTGAATGTGCTTCAATTAACTTTCCTCAATATTTCCCAGTTCTTTTAAAAGAAACTTAAATTGGTTTTTATTTTGTGAAATTTGTTTTCTGTGCAATAAGAAAGAAAAAAACACCACAACCCAGCCCAAACCTCAAGGCCTTTGTTTACCTCATTATGGATACATCCTACCCAGTTGCAGAGCTCCTACTCTTTCTTCCCAAACCCTTTTTTTTCCCCCCATTTTCACCATGCTTCTTATATTTTAGGTGAAAATATCCAACTTCCAGTCCCTGCTAAGAAGAGGTAGCTCATCATCACTCAATACATCACATATCAAAGTGTGGTAAAACATTCAAATGGCAGAGAAGCAAACTCTTGCACTTCTGCACTGCAGTCACTTTTAAAAGGTGAGAATTGATTACCCTTTCCTCCCACAAATCATCAGGGTGACTGAAACAGAGCGACCTACAGAGAGTGCTTGTTGTAATTAACCTTGAGGCTTTTATTTAAGACAAGGTCAAACATTTTAACAGCTTTATAAACCAAGGTTGGGTCTGCACGGCTCTATAGCATCAGGCTAAGGACAAAATGCACATGGAACACTTACTAATCAGTATTTATTTACAGGAAATACATCCTGCAAGCTTCAGAGAGGCTGAGCTAGACCTGACAGACAAACCACCCCAAGGTGACCAGTGCAATGTGCTTTTATCACGTGCCACCAAGGAGCCAAGCCAGGTGTGGGTAAATGAGGTCATCTGCAAGCTCACAGAGTTTTTACTCTGATTGCAAATTACAGGAGGTAGATTACAATCACCCCAATATCTGCTCCTCCTGCCTGAATTTTGCCCGAGTTTCATTAATTTTTTTCCTTCTACTTTAATTAGGTTTTATTGGAAGGAGAAGGAAGGAGGACATTGGACCTGAGTGAGATGAACTACTTCTTATAGGTCAGTGAGTAGCTACACAGGAATAGTGAGATGAACTACTTCTTATAGGTCAGTGAACCTTTATCTAAAAATAACACCCTTGGATTCCTCTGGCCATCCTGGGTTATCTCCTTATTCCTAACAATATATGTTCACCAGGAGTACTTTTTCCTGAAGGAGGCACATCCCACTGGGCTTTCTGTTTTGCACTCCAAGTTAACGATGGCTTTTAAGTTGCCCCATTTGTAATTTCATACACACTTCAGTGTATCAGAGGATAATAAAGGAGATCACAAACCACCGTGCCTGACATGCCTGCTCTGGACAACAATCCACTCTGCAAACACCCCTGACCAAAAATCCTCTCTTTGGAGTCAGGAGGACATCCAGGTGGACAAAAGGTGCCCGCTAGACAGGTGACAGACTGTTGGTAAAATAGCTGGTGTCATTTCCCATAATTATTAATTTCTCCCCAAATATTTCTTGGCTCTGAAGCCTTTTTTCTGAGCCCCGTGGGATATGAGTTACACACCCCCTAAGGGATACCTGTTATTTCACTCTCTGAAACTTCACCTCTGGGTGGGTGGCCACAACCATCTGATGGTGGGACCCTGGCCTCCTCTGCCTGGCTGCACTTGGCACCTTCACCTGAACCTCCTCCCTTTCACCTGCCCACAGGATATTGGCCTCACATCCCACCAGCAGAAATCCCATTAATCAGCAGGGACCAGACTGGGAACTATTTTTTGCTGCCTGCATTCACCATTTTAATTGACTTCTCTTTTTATTTGTTCCCCTTCTGTGCCCTCTGAGCATTCAAGCAGTTCTAGTAACCCCCAGGAAAATAGAAAAAACCCACAGTTGTGCTAAATGAGATTTTTTATGTGTGGGTGTTTAAGTATCCGCATGAAACAAATTTCTACCCTCTCTTCGTCAGAATGGGAAGGAGACCATGTGAGTGAGGTGACCAATTACCACCGAGCACCCCAGTGCAGCTCCTGAATATTCACATCCAATCGCTCCTTTGGTGGAACAATTGGCTTGAACAGTTTGAAAAAGCAATGATGTCAAACGTGCGGCGCGATTCAACGCAGCGGAATTACCGGTCGCTGAGCTGAAAAACAGCAGCTCTTTTCCTTCCCAGGGTGATCCTGCTTTTGAATTTGGTAGGAAACACCATGCTCGGGTGGGCTCTTCCCTCACACCCAGGTGTACCAGGGCAAAGCTTTGAAAGAGTCTGGGAAGCAGCATGGAGCAGGATGTGCAGGGGAGATCTGACATGGGTGCAGCGCATCTAATGTCTCCTGTTCACCCTCATCCTCATGCAGAACCACTCCAGGCAGAGCAAGACAGTGGCACGTTGTGTGAGCATCCTGTGATGCAAATGTAACTTGAATCCAAGATTTTTAGGGCCAAGCACCTGGGAGTTTGATTATCTGGAGAGCTGGCAGAGGCTACCCCTTTCTCCTTCTATATCAGCCACATTTGGGAGCTCTTCTGCTTTCTGCACGGACAAGGAACACGTTGAACACAAAGTCCTGCTGCTTGGCTCACACCTCTTCCCGTCATCACTGAAAATGGCCTGTGCCTTTTTAAAAAAACACACCAGAAATTCCTCCATCCAGCTCTCTCATTCTTTAAAAATGGGTATTATCAGTTGGATTTGATGATCTTAAAAGTCTTTTCCAACCAAAATGATTCTGTATTTCTACCTACCATTGTAAGTTCAGCAGCAGGCCTGGTTTGATAACTGAGTCATGCAGATCTAAGCATTCAGAGAAACAGTAGTTTTTTAATGGTGCTGCACAGAGTAGTGATCCCAGATGGCAGAAGGGAGCTGAGAGCACACACAAGGAGAGAAGAAAAAAAGTCACATATCTCCCAGGATTGGGTCTGACACTGAGCCCTTGTCAGGGTGAGCAGGCACAGAAACTTTGCCTGTCTCTGGCTGTTCAGGTTTGGGGCTGGTTCTGGAAACAATTTATCTCCTTCTGACGCCCTTTGAGGAAGATGTTTGTACATCCACCCCCTTGTAGAAAAAAACAACAAACAAAACCAACTTTTTTTCTTAACAAGTAGCTCCCACACATTTTGTGGATGTGCAGAAAGCTTCTTACACACGATGCAGGAGGCTAAGAGGAGGAAACAGCCTGTATAAAATCCTCCTTTAAACTGGGCAAATTTTTCTTTTCCTTTCTTCTTGTTTCCTAACGAGAGATCTGAGTTAATTTTCCCTATCCATAGGCTCCCCTCACCCCCTCAAAAAAAAAAAAAAGGAGGGGGGGGAGACTGTATTCACTAATTATACATCCTGAAAAGAATTTGGTTCAGTGTAAGATGATCCTAGTGATATGCTAATCCTTTTTTCTGCTTGGTGCAGCCTGAAGCCTGTGTCTAACATTTTTTTCAACTGTATGACAATAAAAGTTGTGGCAACAAAAGAAATAAATGGGCAGCTAAAGAAGGTATAGCTGAAACACATGGCAGACCAGTTCTCTCCTCTCCTTCTGGCTGTTCTTTTGTAGGCTCTGGTTTGGTATCCTCAAGTCAATAGCCGAAAGCCAGCCACCTTAGCAACTTAGTATGACACCCAAGCCCTCTCTCTTTACATTCATGAATAGTCAGCAAGCAGCAGACAAAATAGAACTAATCTTTTTTGACAGAATTGTTCAATTTTAGGGGAAAGGCTTTTGAGGCACCTTCCATGCGTTTGCAGAATATGAGGCAACAATGGCCACCACCACACTTGACAAAAGGACGACCAGGGGTGTGAGCGCAGACACACGCACCCACCATTGCCATCAAATCCTGCAACCAAGTTCCAGTGATTGCAGGATATTCCTGTTGTTAGGGGGGGAAGCTGGCAGGCAGGGAAAAAAAGAAATAAATCCAAACAAACCCCCCAAACAACCAACCCTCTGTTCTTTTGCTGCTGATTTATTAAAACACACACATCTTGATAATGTGCGATTGGGGTTATTTGTCTTGATTAACCAAAGTTTAGAGAGCTGGTTAATATCCACTCTTTAATTTCCTGTCATAGGCTGATAACTTCATCCTTTTTTTTTTTTTTTTATCTTCTTCTTTTTTTTTTCCTTTCTTTTTTGGACAAATGATTCTTATTGTGAAACACATTCAATCCAGCATCTTCTCACCTGCATTTAAAAGCTGGTTTTGCCGTTTTGAAATCCTGTAATGCAGCAGCCACTCAAAAGTCTAATGTACTCAGAGAAGGACATTCCTCCTTTTCCTGTCTCACCCCTCCATTTAATGCAAGACATATCCCTATCTCCAAATACAGTCTGAACAAGGAAGAAAAAGAAATAATAGCAATAGTAATAGCGATAGTACTAGTAATAGTAACGGTAACAGCAATAATAAAAAATCTACCCAGACTATGGGCAAAACCAGAAGTTAGCAATGTGGTCCATGCAGCTGCAACACTACATTTAAAATTCAGTTTACTCCTAGGAAGAGGGCTAATCCTGCCCCTGTAATTCCCTACAGCCAAAATGTACCCCCCTCCCTGAGTGACAGTGCAATGCAAAGACACTCGCACGCTTATCTTCCTCAACCAGATGGCCGACTTGGATCAATGCACACACGCCACGATCAATGGGAGCGATAAAGAATTAGGAAAACAGTGGTACATGCTCCCAGAAAGCTTGTACACTGCATAATTATTTTATGATTCTACACATGGCTACATGTGATACTGGAGTCAAGAAGGAAAAGGATAATTAGGGAGCCAGAAAGCGCCCGTACTGCACTACACACTTTGTCAGTCAGCAGTTCCCACTCGGCTCAACTCGCCGCCGTTATCTCCTCTCCTGCCCCCCACCCCTCCCTCCCCGCCTTGCCAAAGAAATTTAGGGAATATGGAAAATGTGACTGGGAGGTGGCTTCTGGGTTACAGAGAAGGGATAGGGGAGATTATCCTGTCCTGTGATACGATGGCAAAAGTTTTTTGTCCGAGGGCTGAGGTGGACAATGTGAGCATCGCTTGGGGTGGCATCCATGGGGATGGGGATGAGCAGGAGCTGTGGCTGAACCCCTCTAGGGCTTTGCTGGGAGAGGGATGGGTCCACCTTCATTCAATAAAATACAGCTGTGTATGTTACTCTCTGGGTTTGCTTTTTTTCCTCTTCTTTCCTCCTAGCAGCAGTTTTGTGATTGGCTCCTTTGCACCACCAGAGCAGAAGAGGGGAGGAAAGAACTGCCCCCCCACTCTCCCCACCCCCAAACTGATCAAATGACACAGAATAAATATCAAAGTGCTGGGTTGTTATGACCGTGAATCTGGATGCCAAGAGCACATGATGGAGATTAAGGAGCAGAACAATGCCAGGCAGAAAGCTGCCCTTGGTGGCCAGGCAGACAGCAAGAGATCATCACCCTGCTGAGCACTTTGCCAAACCCCTCGTCACCACCTGACCCCATAAATGTGTCCTCGACCTGTCACCCTAATCCTGCCCTGAAATTGCCCATGGGGATGGAGGGAGGAGGATGGAGATGGGCTGCCATGAGCATGGGAGGCAAAGCTGGGGTACTTCCGTCCTTCCAAGTGGAGGAAAAGGACCTTCCCATTGGCTATCAGGCTGGTGGTGGGATGGTGTTGCTGTGCAAGGGGAGACCAGGGTAGGAAACGCCCCCAAAAAAATTGTGTGGCAAGTTCACTCACTGACCAGCAAAGGAGCTGAGAGCTGGAGATTGGAGGGAAAGGGTGTTGGCATAATCCATCCCTTCCACTGGTGTCCTTCCTCCTGGGGGCTCAGCGCTGCAGAGGTTTCATTGCCAGAGACCGTGGTCCAGAGACACCTGCCTGGGAGCTTCTACAGGGACATGGGAGAGGGGGTCACCCTGCACCTTCTCAACCCTGCCCCAGTGTAAATCAGGGCCAAACAGCACCTGACAGTGAAAGAAATGAAAAGACACTGTGGTGGTGATGTTTGGAAATACCCATTTTAAACATTGGGGTTTAAAATAGGGGATCTAGGGTCTCTCCCTAAATCAAATGGCTGACATTTGACTTAAATGAAGACCAGAGCCTGCAGTCCTTGCCTTCACATGTGAAGCAAAGCCCTTCTGATGTGCACTCTGGCTAAAATTCACCCCAAAAGATTCTGCACCTTACTCAGGCCATGGCATGGGCAAAAGCAGATCAAACTGCAGCAGCTTCAGCCTTTAGAACAGCACATCTGTGAGGTTGGACTGGTGACCAATGACACTCCATGCATGGCAAACTGTTCACTACATGGGTTGCTGCAGCTCCATCACCCAGCCTGCATTTCTGCTTGTTCACAAAGGTTTCTCACCACTCTGGGTCACAAATCAAAACACCCATTAGATATTGGTCTGCCCAGCAATGTTTTGCTCCACTAAAACCATGTGTACATAAGAAAGGTGAGAAAGAACATGGCATGATTTGGGTTGTTTTTAAGCAAACATCCTCTGCTGCTGAGGCTGAAGTCTGGCAGTGCCAGTTCTATCTACAAGGAAAAATGTTCAGGCAACACTGCTTGCAGTTATCTCTGGTGGATGGGCACTGGTGGGACAGGTGAGGTGAGACACACAATGTTATTAACTCACCTGTTTCTTCTTCTCTTCTGGGAAGGACAGTATATAAGGGCAGTGCCATTAGTTTGACCACTGTGACTGTTTCAACTTATTCATCAAAATGTGTCTATCAGAAAAATTACTTTTTAGACAGACACTAAATTTTTAGTGGCTCTTCTGTCTCTTTTCAAGTTTTACTTACATATGGAAAAAACTCAGTATAATTCCTTATTTTTAGAATGTTAGTTTTTGATAAATATTTTATTAAGGACTTATCTCAAACTGTGTAATTATCCTAAAATTAAAAAGAAAAAAAGAAAAAAAAAATATGAAATAACACAGCTTTAGTTTCCAAAGTTTTGGCATTCTTTTTTTTTTGGTCAAAAAATGATGGGATCTTCAGATAGAAAAAAGAACTATTTCCAAAATGTCTCATGAGAAATAATTGCCTTCACTAATCATTGTTTCCACAAAGTAAAGGTTCTTTAGTGAAACAGGTTCTGCCTTTGGAGTTGGCATCATACTGGGTAACAGCATAATTACCAATAGAGAGATGTAATAACTCTCCAGGTTGGAACAGATCTGTAGGAGATCAGTTTTGCCTCACTTGGATATGGACTATCCATTTCTGGAGCGCAATTTAATTACTTCAGAGGTAGCAGGTGGTAAGTCCTGCATCTCCTCTGACTGGCAAAGTGCCTCTTCTCCTCCCCAGCCTGGTACCCTGTGCCTTTGTGCAGCCCTTCCTCTTCCTCGTTGGTTCTGTCTCTGTCACTCATGATTTTCGTGCCCTGGCAGCTCCAAGGGGTGGATTCTATCATTTGTTTTGGTAAGCAAAGACCTGGAGCCACAGCTGCAACCACAGAAAACCTGCTGCAACTCAGAAGAGGGTTTTTTTTTTTCCCCAACCAGCTGTGTATCAGTCAGCCTTTCTAACACAAAGTTAAATAACCTGACAGATGCCCTGAATGTTGCCAGCTGGTTTTGGTCCCTTAAGGACGAGCAGGAATATGTGGGACACCATGGCCTTGTTTCCTTTCCCTTGGCCAGGCCTCTCCCAGAGGCTGTGGATGTCACACAGCTGCCTAGGCATTGACTCTAGGGTAGCTGGATGTAGTCAAACTTTCCTAACACATCTATGCTGATGTCTTCTGGTGAGGCTGGTCCATGCCACTCATGGAATAACTTCAAGTTCACATGCTATGATCCTGCTTCTGCATCACGACTGGAAGTGCAAGTGCATGTTCTGTCAGCAGAGAGGACATGAAAGCTACAAGGGAAGGCTGATGAGATGCTCAAAAGCAATCTCATAGAACCACAGAATCATTTAAGTTGGAAAGTACCTTCAAGATCATTGAGTCCAACCATTAACCCAGCATTGCTAAGCCCACCATGAAACCATGTCCTTCAGCATCACATCTACACAGTTTTTAAATCCCTCCAGGGATGGGGACTCCACCCCTGCCCTGGGCAGCCTGGGCCAGGGCCTGGCAGCTCTTTGTGGGAATAAATTTTTCCTAATATCTAATCTAAATCTCCCCTGGCACAACTTGAGGCCATTTCCTCTTGTTCTACCTCTTGTTACCTGGGAGAAGAGACCAAACCCCATCTTGGTCTAACCCCCTTCTAGTTAGTTATTGAGAGAGAGGTCTTCCCTTAACCTCCTTTTCTCCAGGTTAAACATCCCCACTGTGCTCAGGTGATGATTCCCTCTGAACTGTGGATTGTTCATGGGATGGGAGCACATCCAGGTGCATGTGGGAAGACCCATGTGGGAAGCATGAGGTTCCTGCAAAGCTATTTCCAAAAGTCCACTGAGTAAAAGACAAATCTGGAAGAAGAGAATAACTCTGTGCAGACAAATCAATGCCCAGAGCTCTGTCCCACATTACAAAAGGAGCACAGGTACCTTTTGGTGCCTCACACCACAGGTGTGCATGACACATATCACCCTGCTGTGCGTGATAAGTATGACACTGATGTCACTCCCAGTTACTTACAGGATTTGCTGAAATAAAAGGAAAATAACTGCTACTTCTTTACTAAATGGAACTTAAATTGTCACAGATACAAGCAGGCTGGTAGAGAAGCAAGGAACATTTTTTTGTGTCTTATCTATATGTGGAGTCGGGGTTTTTTTGTCTCTTTCAAGGCTAAGTAGCATATTCTCTCTCTTCTCTTCCATGATTTCCTACTTAATTTTGGGATCCAGTTTTGGCCTTGAACAGTAACACTGTTATCAGAGAGCAATGCCTTGGAGTCATGGAAGCTTTCAGAAAATACTGGTCCCATCTCCCATAAAACGTTTCAAACACATGGTATTTGTTTTTAGCCTCCCTTCTGGTTTTACACACTACAAAGAGGACATTTAATATGTACAATAGAATTAATAGGGATGCAGTGTAAGCAGGACTTACGTTCAGAACACACTTCTACAAAACAAAGGAGCAGCTGTGAAAATGTAGGCTCTGCCGAAAATTTTTTACTTGGGTATCACATTTGCTAAAAGATTTACTCTGCAAAGTTTTATCTAATTTCCCATTCATTCAATTAAGCAGAGAGATAAATACCCAGATCCCAGGAGATTAGGGGAAACTAAGTTTAGCTTCCCCCTTCCACTTGAGATCAAAACTGTTCAATTTCATGATTGCTATGAAGTTCAGTCTTGCAGGCTCTGTGCTGCTGATGGATGGACACCTCCATCTTCCACCTGATCCATAGGGATTTAGAAGTAGTCAGGATTCCACAGATCTCTCCAGATTGAGAAGGCTCAGGCCACATAGGAAATGATCCCCCATTTGGTAAGGTCAGGGCAATGTTCTTACAGCACTGCTGAGAGGAATGGCCAAAACTCCTGGGTTACCAGAGCCAGCTGTTCAGAGGCAGAACCAAGCACCCACCAAAATCCTCTTGGAAATGAATCACATGGTAAAGTTATGGCAGAGGAAAACAGATTAAATAAAAATTACTCTATTATCCCCTGGTATTTATGTAACACAGCCTTTACCACCTTGCCTAAGCAAAGTCAAGAAGATTTTTGAACCAAAACACAAGTAGGTGCCAATGTTTTGTTGAGCTTCAATCCAGAACTCTTTCTTCCCTGGCAATTAGAACACTAAACTGAGTCATCAGGATAATTATTTTCTGGAATTACCTATCAATTTAAAGATAAATTATGAATCTTGTGAAAGCTTGAAGTCCAACAGACCATCCTCCCTGAGTCAGGAGTACTCTCCTGCTCCTTCCCCAGAAGGGTGACCAGTGGGTAGAAAGAGACATTGAACCCAGAGTGTTCAGCCAGACACACTCATCCTAAGAACACAGAACTGTGAAGATGGTTCCTGGTCACCCTTATGCATGAAGAAAGGGCATGGCTGAGATGTCCCTGTGTCCCACCATGCAGTCAGTGGTTGGGAGGTGTTGGCAGCAGCTACTCTGAGCAACCTCAAGGCCAGTGAGCTCCCAGCATGCAGAAGGAATGATGGCTGACCACTACCACCACCACATTGAACCATCCAGGCTGCATCTGGGTGACATGACAGAGGCTTGTTAATGTCAGCATTACTGTGGAAGCTGCAGAAACACAAATACACTTCAATTCAGGAAGTGCCTTCGAAGGAACTGCTTTAGAATCTGAAAAACTCTGTTTGACCTCTTTTTTTCACATCTTCTAATTCTACCAGGGTATCTTGAGTCACCCTGGCTCCTCATGCATGAGCACTGGAACAGGCTGCCCAGGAGGTTGTGAAGTCTCCATCCCTGGAGATGTTGAAAGCCTTCCTGGATGTGTTCCTGTGTGATGTGCTCTAGGGGATCCTGCTCTAGCAGGGGGTTGGACTTAGATGATCTCCAGAGGTCTCTTCCAACCTCAACTGTTCTGTGATTCTGTGAAACATGTAACAAAGAACTGTCCATGTCTTATGGACTTTCTGATCTCAGTACAATCCTGATTCTGTGTTACAAGATGGGATTTTTTCCCGCAATCTACACATCTATGGTTATTTGGGGAATGGAAATGGAGAATTTCAGCACCCAACATATCAAAGGGAAGTTGAATTTCTTGCAGTCCTGGTAGGCAAGATGTTTTCAGGTCCTTTTGTCCCAAACACTAATGAACTGCAGAGCTGTAGGACAGCAGCTCCTGTTCATGCTCAAGGCAAAGCATTTGGCAGTAGGTTTGATGAGACCATTACCTCTCATATTGATCTGCATTGTCTCAGTATTTTCTTCTCTTCATCTGTGTGGTGGCTCTAAACTTTTACTTGGATTGAGAAGTCTCTGAGGATGAAAAATGTTTGGGTTTTGCATTTAAAGGCACAATAATCTACAAACAAGCTGTAGTAATTCTGTGATGTTTCTCCTACTGATGTTACTACTACTACAATTTGAATTGAACCTTTTTTGATGGCTCGATAAAGAATCAGTTTCCAAAGCATCCTCAGGTCTGCAGAAGTTTGTAAATTTGAGCCTCAAAAAACCATGATTATTTGACAGCATTAATATAAAATGTTCATTCATTAGCAAAGCAGGAACTCTTTGGGACACTAAGTAGGCTGTCTTGGATACTGATATCTGTAGAAAAAAATACAAAGAAAACAAGATACATGATAGATACTAATCTAAATTTTATCAGAATTTTTTTATTAAACATATGTGAATATATTGTCTGGTTTTAATAAGCTTGAAAATATCATCAGCAATTAACTGGAAAAAAAGAATAATGCTGCATAGTCAGGCAAGGGTAATTGTGCTCATTATATTGCCAGAGATGCAGTTGATCAAAAACAAAAATACTGTTTTCTCTGAAGTTCATTCACAGTATTTAGGTGGAACCAGCACTGAGTTTACAGGCATTAATCAGACAAAACTGCTTCCCACAGCAACTGCTCACCAACCTGCCCACCCCAGCACCATCAACATGCACGAAGGGTCTCCCACTGGATGTGTGCAACTCTTTTTCCAAGGCTGTCAGGGCTGTTTTTCCATTTCACTTGAATATCCTTATTTATCCCTCAAGATTTATCCCTTGCATCAGAAGAAGTGTGGCCAGCAGGGCCAGGGAGGTGAGTCTGTCCCTCTGCTCTGCTCTGGTGAGACCCCACCTGGAGTGCTGTGCAGTTCTGGGGCTCTCAGCACAAGAAAGATATAGACCTGTTGGAAAGGTCCAGAGAAGGGTCACCAAGATGATCCCAGGGCTGGAGCAGCTCTGCTCTGGAGACAGGCTGAGAGAGTTGGGGTGTTCAGCCTGGAGAAGAGAAGGCTCCAGGGAGACCTTAGAGCACCTTCCAGTGCCTGAAGGGGCTCCAGGCAAGCTGGGGAGGGGCTTTTCACCAGAGAAGACAGTGATAGGACAAGGGGGAATGGTTTTAAACTGGGAGAGGGGAGATTTAGGTTGCATATTCGGAAGAAATTCTTCACGCTAAGGGTGGTGAGGAACTGGAATGGGTTGCCCAGGGAGGTTGTTGATGCCCCATCCCTGGAGGCTTTTAAGGCCAGGTTGGATGAGGTTTTGTGCAGCCTGTTCTGGTGGTTCCATGCTCATGGCAGAGGGGTTGGAGCTTGATTATCTTTAAGGTCCCTTCCAACCTTAATGATTCTATGATTCTAAGACGTAACACCAGAACATGTGGAGGGACAGCAGGGTATGTGGATACTCTTTGGAGGCCAACTTAGCTCAGTTGATTTACACAGAGAGATGAATGTGGTGGAACCCCATTACTACAAAAAGTGAAAATGTAATTATATTCCTACAGTGACATAATTACAGTCATCCAAGTGTGTGAAAGAGGCAATGACTGTAGGCAGAAGGAACAACATTACCTGGCACAGCTGGGAAATGAACAAGCCACAGGGCACACAAATGATTTTCACAACAAATATTTCCATAGTTTTTCTAACCCAAAGCTGGGATTTTGAGATTGGGTTTTTCACTATTGCCTCTTTCTGGGGTGGAACAAACTGTCTCAATCACTGAAAAATTCCAACTCCCTTTTCAACCAAAGGGCACACGCAACCAGTAAACTGTGAGTTTATAAAGGAAATCCCTGCTTTGCTTGGGCCTTGCTCTGCATGTGAACAAACACTTCACCCATCCCCCTTGTCCTTCCCTCTTATTTCTGTAATAACCTGCATTTCTTGCTCACTGTGAATATGGTGCATGTAAGGCCTCAATGTATTCAAACAGGATCTGCAGCTGCAGATTCTCACTGTTGCACCTACAGGTTTCTATAGCAGCTTGGTGCTGGATTTCTTATCCAGTGTAACTAAACACCAGTTTCACAGAAACCTAGAATTGTTCTGGTTGGAAAAGACCTTTAAGATCTTAAAAGTCCAGTCCCTGTTCCTCCAGGGATATACAACATCTTGACTTCTAGCTCTTATTTGATCTGCTGTCAGTGCTATGTCTTTGTAACATCTGTTTCTGAGATTATTTTTTTTCTTCCTCAGGAAACAAAAGAAAGAGCATTGATCTGATTTAGTGCAAAAGGAATTTTTGAATTTATAGTGAATCCTTTGATTTTTCAGTTGCCACAGATATTTTGTATGACAGTCACAGGTGCAAACAAGCAAAACAACTTTTCATGTTTCATGAAGAGGCACAGAGAAGACAAAGAAGGGAATATGAGGAGGTTCATTGCCAGATGCAAATCTGCATCCAATTGATACTTCACCAATTACCAGCCAGGACAAGGAAGGTATGTTGGCTCAATCTGGAGTAAGAAAGTTCAAGGAAAAGGCCCTGAGCCTTTAAGCACAGATTCCTTTTATGAAAAGAGTCAGGAGGCAGCAATTAAACTCAGTTACATTGGGATGTATGTGCCCTCCCCGTGCCCAGCTCAGAGACCACACACGCACCGGATGGTTCTCAGAAGATGAATTTATCCTGCTCTGGCCAAGGGCTGGGTCAGCTGCAGCCAGAAATTCTTTGAGGCTTTGGCTCAAAGGTGCAGACCTGTGGAATACTTAGAGCCAATCCTGAACCACGTAGCCTGTCCTGATGAAGTTGTCCCTTTTGGAGTGTACAGGACACTGACCCAATTTGCACTGACCCTCTGCATTAGCATAGACCCATTTCAAGCAAGGTCTTTGAACACCAGTTGCCTCCAAATTCCATTACCTCTCTCCCTGCTGGGTTTTGTGCTTTAAGATTCAGGCAGGGGCTAAGAGAATAAAAGAAAAAGAAAAAACCCAGTAAGTTAAATCCTAAGCTCAAATAATTAGACATGTTTCAGTTAGTTCTCTAAACTCTTACTTATTGCTGTTTCCCCATTTGACAGAATATAATCTGATTTTTTTTTTCTCAGACTTGACACCCAGGTCAGTTAATCCAAACCTTCATAAGTATGAATGAGCCAGAGAGAGAGGCAAACACCAACTTTAGATGTGTTTGTCACAGCACTTCATCTTTGTTTGCAGCCTGATTTGAGGTACAAGCAAACTTCAGAGTCATCCTTGCTTGCAGGTGCTCTGAGAAAACTTCACTTGGAGAGGGAAAGAAATGTGGGATGACTTTGCTGTCTGGCAGATAAGCTTAAGGGTAACAATAATGTCTTATTCTTTGTCACTAATGAAAGGCAGGCTTGGGTTTGCTGGATGATTTTAAGAGGAAAACTGTTCATAGAAAAATGCTGTGTGGACAGAGGAGGGTTTTAGCTCTACACAGAAAGGTATCAGGCATTTTTATTTCATCAGGAGATGAAGATCCAGCCCTGGCCTCACATGGAGGGGCTCATTGCTTTAGAAAATTAGACTGTGAATGCAGGAAAACTCAAGGGGCAAAGTCCAGATGATTTGATTGCTTAAAGCTTTTTGCTTCTTTGTGTTCAGGCGTCAGTATTTAAACTCGATGCCTGGCAAATACAGGGAGGAAGGCTATTTCTGCTAAATATCTGACACTTCAGTGCATCCCACCATCATTACTCTCCACAAGCAAGGGCACTAATGCTCAATGCTTGTAAAACTTGTTTGAAGGTAGGACCAAAGTCAAGGGGCTTCATCATGTGGGCTAAAGCTCCGCTGCTCTTATTGGCTCGTTTATTTGTGTTCACTTTGACCAGACCACAGGGTGACCTACAACCTGCTAACCCTGGGGCTAAGGGGCAGATCTGGACCCTGACTTGTCTTCATAAAGAAGTTCTTGTGCTGCAAGTTGGAAGGGAGAGGAATTTGCACAACAAATATGCTCTGTACAGCATGACTGCATGTCTCAAATTTGCACAACAAATATGCTCTGTACAGCATGTCTCACAATATTGTGCTTCAAACTAGAAGCAAAGGCTTCTCTAACTGTGGGAAGATCATGGATACAAACCTGACTTTTCATGCAACTCAGCTGCTTTACAAGCAACATCTGTTGAATGTGTCTGCATGGTAACTCAGCAGAGCAGTGTGTGTAGATCTGCCTTAAGATGCAGTGTTTGCAGTGAGACCTTGAGCACAACATGACCATTTAAATTACACTGTCTTGTACTGGTTCTTACACTGTACATACCTCTGTGCACAGCTCTTTCCTCCTTTTCAGTGGTGTTTGCTGCACTGGCTGGGTTGTCTTCAGAAAGTGAATTCTTACCTTGTATGATTCAGGTACCAAAGGAAATTTGATTGAAGAATACACTTGGAGTAGAAGAGAGTGAAGTTTATGGTGCTTATTTCTTCTTCAGTGAGCCAACTTTCCACTGGCTTTCAGTGGTACCTCTCACACAGGTGCTCTTCACCCAATTATACAGGACTCCACAATTCAGTGGAGAAAAATTCCTGAGGACAACCCTCAGGGGTCCTGGAATATTTTTTTCAAGTAGGCTTTTCCCATGGCTGGTGGGACCTTGTCAACAAAGAACAGACTATGAACTGGATTTGAAACTATTTGAAAAGGCTCTTGATGGACTGGAGGTAGAATGCAGTTGAGTAGCTGGTATCATTAGGGAGATACCTGATGGCATTTCTTACTAGCTGATTTTCTAAATGCTGATGGTTTTATGCACAATTCTCTCACACTGCTGCACTTCTCCTGCAAAATACTATAGGAACAAGGTGAGGTCACCACTGGAGGAGATAGAACAGAGTCTCTGAGCTGGAAGGGAACAGCAGAGGATATTACTTGTGCACATGAAGAGATTACTGTCAGGGCTGAACAGACACCTTCAACAACAACAACAACAGACAGTGCTACAGCTACACACGCTCTTTGTAATCCTTCCTTCCAAGCAACTGCATCACCTCTGCCTCACGAAGATTCAGCTTCAATCAGCTCTTCTTCCTTCAGAAGACTCTCCTGATGTGAAGGATGTAGCTCTGCATGGTGGCAAATAGGAAGGGCTGTGTGTTATCAGTGTGCTGCTGGCACTCACAGCAAAGTTGTTTAATCAGTTTATCTTTGGCTTTCACAGAGATGTTGACAAAAGCTGGAGAGGAGAGGTCCCTTGTGAGGACCCAGGAACAAAGGACTTGGAGGTGCAGCTTTATTTAGTCCATTTTAGCATCTCACCCTGGAGTCCTGACACCTGTTTGCCACGAGAAAGAAGGCCCACGTGGTCTCCAGGATCAAAATAACTTGTTAGTTGGTGTTTGGTTGACTTCATAGGGCTTGCTCAGGGATGGGAGCTCTGCCCATGGGAGGCAATGAGATGGAACCAACACACTACGAGGCAGGAGTTTTCCTTCGTATCCATGGGATGGAAATGGCATGGACTAGATTAACTAGACTTTGGGGGAGAGGGAGGAAGGGGGTGTTTTTTACATCATCCAGAACTTCTCAGATGTGACTGCACTGCTCCCTAGGAGCACAGATGAGCTGTTGACTAGTGTGCACAAGCCACCTTGTTTCAGAAAAACCACAGAGTGGCTCTTCCAAAGACATGCAATTGGAATTAAGGTTCCTATAACAATTCTGCATGGAGCCTGGTCTCTTCAGCCCTTTAACTGCCATTTTGCACACACATTCTGACCATACATTCCCAGAGTGGAAAAAATAATCCGCCAGGATTTAGCCCTGCTTTTTTTTCTCTTGGTGAGAGCTGCAATCCCAGGTGGGGAACAGAATATAATTTTGCAGGTTATTTGGAAGTATCACCCCTCCTCAGGTGCTCATTTTCATGTCATTATCAATATAAAGAAACTCAACAAGAAAGCTAGGGAGGGAGTTTTGACAAGTTTTCAGGCCAGGTTGGATGGACTTGGAGCAACCTGGTCTAGTGGGAGGTGTCCCTGCCCATGGTGGGGGTGTTTGGACTAGACAATCTGTAAGGTCCCCTCCAACCCAAACCAGCCTTTGATGCTATGGTTCTATGATAAAATATCCACAAAATAAAGCCTACTTTGAAAGCTTTTCCTACCTTAAGAATAATAGAATTTCACCTGGGAATATATACATAGGTTTAAAAAGTTCTAATCAACAGACTGTGGGTTTGCTAATAACCACAAGAAACGTGACTGATGAGAAACATGAGAAAACTCCAGAAACTAAACATTGTGAGGATTCATCTTCTTGAATGATGATTCATGCATGCAATCCCCATGAGTGTATACCAGGAGTTATGGATATAAATCCTAGCACATCAAGAGGGGAATATAACCCCTAGTGGGTAGGAATGAAAAGCATTCTGAGGGGTGCAGAGTCTCGTCTTAAGACACAGAGTCACAGTGTGCATCTAAATCCCTGTGTGCCAAGATGTGAACGTGTTAGGATCACAGCAACAACAATGACTGTGCAGCTTGTGAGGTGCTTTTGAAATTGGATGGCACAGGCACATCTTTCCAAATTAACGACTTAAAATTGCAGGTGGCTGGTGCTTTCAGTTTTCATCCACCCTCTAAGCTTGGAGATGGTTTCACTAATACAGCACTTCCCAGATGTTTAGACCCCAGGTGTGTGACAGGGTTTTTATTGATGAGATTTAAATGTCTTCCTTTTTTCTCTTTTTCTTTTTTTCTTTTTTTCCCTTGAACTGCTTATGATAGGAGCAAAGATAACTGCATCAGGTCATACCTTTCCTTATCACACCATCTTCCTTTCTTCCTTACATTACTGAGGATGGATTTAATTCTTTTTACAATGAATTCACTGAGACTGTACATATATTTGTGTACAGGGCAGGCCCTTGCCTCAAACCAGGGTAGTGATTTCTCCATTCCTTTGTAAGCACTGACTCCACATACACACTTGCACCCACAGCTGTTATTTTATCAGTGAGTGTTAAACTATATTATTAATGACTTTTTTTAAGAAAAATTCTTATCTATGTGTTAGGCTGAGGGAAAAGAAGGTTTAGGGGAGACACTATCAGCATATTCCAGTACTTAAAAGGTGACTACAAAGAAGAAGGGGACTCCTCTTTTTACGAGTCACATGGGAAAGACAAGGGGTTCTGTGCAAGTTACTCCTGGGGAGATTCTGATTGGACAAGAGGAAAACTTTTCACAATGAGAAAAATCAACCATTCGAATAATCTCCCCAGGGAAGTGGTGGGTTTGCTGACATTGAACACTTTAGATTTGGCTGGACAGGGTGCTGGGCCATCTTGTCTAGATGGTGCTTTTGCCAAGAAAGGTTGGACCAGATGATCCTTGAGGTTCCTTCCAACCTGGTGTTCTATGATCCCATGACTGTTTTATTTTGCTACTTTTGCAAAATGTTGGAAATTGTCCCTGCACCACCAGACAGGGCATTTCATGGTTACTCCAGTTCCCATTCCTATGTCTGAGGTTTACTTCAAACCTTTTTTGCTTATCTAATAGGGGACAGCAAAAAATACTTTCTTTGGAAGGGGATTCATCTATTCCAGGGCACATATACACTACACAGGTACTTTCATCAGAACCAGTCCTCCTAATGTGTTTTAAGGCAGTCAAGAGAGACAGGCACAATTTCTCCCAGTCCCAAAACATCACATGAACAGTATCCTAAAAGTAACTGTTTATCCCCTGAGACTCAGGGGAGTCCAGAATAACTGGCTTGGATGATGATGAGCACAGTGTCAGTGTCTGCAGTCAGGTGAGATGATATAATGACCGATATAATAAATATTAAATAATAAGAAGAACAATAAAAAAACAACTCGGAGCAACCAAAATGCTGGGACTCACAGAAAAATGGCTACAAGCAATGCATAAATTAAGAAAGAAGAAAAACCTTTCAAATCAACTTTGCCATGCCTTTCATAGTGCATGTCATTCATGCACACCTCAAAAGACCTCATCAGATTTGCCCATGGATACCAAAAGAAGTCTTGAGGCTTTGCTGTGTTGGGATGAACTGAGGCAAAGATCAAAGCGAGCTGGAAGCCAGGTGATCCCTGGACTCAACCAATTCCAGTTTCTTTTGCCATCCCCATCATCTGATTCATCTTCCTTGCAACTTCTCCAAAGGGGAGAAGGGGAAGGTATTTATTGAATCCACAACATCACTGAATGCGTTTCTGAGCCTTCTCCCAAAAGACCATCAACCTAAGACCCCAGATATGCAGTAATTAGAACCAGAACAACAAGTATCTAAGAGCAAAAAATCTTTCAACCTTGTAGGCACAAAAATTGGGCTTTGAAAAAGCCACATACATGCACACCCACACTTTTATAACCATGGAATTTCCCCCCTGTCACCTCTTATCTGCATTTTTAATACATTCTAAAGCACCCTGAGATAATTCTAGGATTTCTAATTCAATTCTTGTAACCAAGAAAGACAGACTAATACCCAGAAGTGCCTCATGGCCACCAGGCCCTCTGTATTTATGGAATCAGTTTCCACCCGTGAAGGATTTTTTTTCTACTATATGGAGAATTACAGAGAACTGGAGTTGTGCATATTTTCCTTTAAGATACATTCAGGTGGCTTTGAGGTAAGTATCCCAGAGTGGAGTGATGTGTCCTGTGCTGTTCAATACAGGAGTCACCCAACATTTGCCCTTGCTTTAAAATGTCTGAAGCCCCCAGAAAAACCAAAAAGTATCTATATGTGGCTATAGCATGAATTACATAAGCAGATACTTTCCATGATGTACTGTGCAACAAGCTGCAAAACAGATGGTCTCCTTCTAAAAGGACTGCAGGATGGCAGACCAAAGCATGACACCCTGAAAATTGAATAAATCCATCCCTAATCACTACTGGAGTGCTGAGTTTGCAGTAGATATTTCTCTTATCAAAACCTATGGCTGGATTTGCTGATATGGGTAATTTCTTGGGTGCTTACTAGGCAACGGAACAGGTCATCTAAGGGGGAAGCTCTTCTGGAAGATGAAGACCTGTGACACAACAACTAAGTAAGTGTAGGGGAAGCTCTGCCTATACAGCAAAATACAGTTATTACAATTCCATAAAATACCAGGATGTTGGATTCACAAGACTCTTTGAGCTGCATGTTCCTGTGGCTCACCTGACACTTCCTACTTCTACCACCTGCCACATGTGTCTGTAGGAAAATAAAAGTTAAGAGAATGATACTGGACCTAAGCACTATCAGTATTTAGGTTTGCTATCATACCAACATGTGTCTTATTTCAGAAAATAAAATATGAACTGTGGGGTACTTGGAGTGCCAGATTTTGCTTGTTCTTCCTGTTTCTGAGTGAATTACTCTCCTAGATATTCCACTGTAATTTTTACTGCCAAGGAGCAGTCTGAAATCACATTTTCCTCAAGCATTTCCTGGACACAAATTTTCTATGCAGCATCTTGAAACACTGCAGTGAGTGAATTCACATTTCCTTTTTTGTTTGTTTGTTTTTTTTTCCCCCAAGAACTCAAACTAGAAACTTGGCCTTGGGAGTCACATTCAGCTGCTGCTGGCAGAGGAGCACTGCTGGGTGACATCTGCCACCAGCCACCACTGAGCTGAAAGGTTCAGTTCCTAGCAGCAAGTTAAACAAACAAACAAACAAAAAAAGCCTTCCAAGAATTCTCCAAAAGCACTTTGAAGCAGAAAGGAATTTGAGAAGATTCTGTGTGGTTTTCGGCCACTCAGACATCAGAAAAACTTGGCTTCAAGGATCATGTGAACAGGGCACTGAGCACTGCACAGATGGGTTTGAACTGCAGTGTGAAAAAATGTCAGGCAGAAATTTTGTCCCATCTAATTATGGTCTAGAGCACTTGTCCAGACAGAGAATTTTAGGTGGTCTTTTATTCTAGGTAAAATACCTGGTAGAAACATGCCTTTCAATTCCTAGAGAAGGATGTATGGAGAAGCAATGCCTTGAAAACTCAGCCACAGAAATAAGGTAAAATATTAATAATATTGAAAGTGATTAATTATAGTCACAAATATCCAGCAAAATTAGGAACTCTCCAAGTCTTGAAGTCTTCAAATCAAGAATAGACACTTCAACACCACAAAACGTTGAAATTTACACCGATTTTAAATTAATAAAATGATCTGGTCTGGGATGTGCAGTGTATCAGTTCTACCCAAACTTAAAATTCTGACTCCAGGACCAAAGATTATTTAGGGACTAGACTTGTTCTTGGCTGAATTTGAAGCTGTTGGGAGGTTTTCTCCATCAGGAAGGCAGATGATACATTAGGCAAGACTCACTTCAGCATTTTCTACAGGTCCTGGGGGCTCCAGGGGTACATTGGTTCACACATTTTGCCACCAAGCCCCATAGGATTCAGGACATGTGGGTTCCCTTCTTGATTCACCTTAGACCTGTTGTGGAGTCCCATGCATGTGGGTTCTCCCACTCCGTGCTCCTCTCCCCAGAGCCAAAACCAAAACCACTCATCTATTAAAACTGCCAGCTCTGGGGGACAGGGCTCTGACCTCTGCCTTGATGCAAAATTTGTCCTAATAACACTCCTGGCAGACAAGACCAGAGCAGCATCACAGATCTCCCTTCCACATGCACTAAATGCAAAAAGATACGGGGAAAGCTGTCTCTGGTGAGGGATAACCCACTGCATCACCACAGGAACCCAATGAGATGTTCCCCACCAATTCCCACCTATGGTGTGGTACCTCTCATGGCCTCCCAAAGGACTGGCACACCACAGTACACATCCTGGAGACCCCAGCTCAGCATGGCTGTACTGTCAAGGGGCCAGCAACAAGGGGAAAAAAATCATCAGTTCTGGGATTTTTCACATTTAACCTCATCTTCATGAGCATTCTTCACCTCTTGGAGGTTTTGAATTTGCAATTAAAGCCCTGAAGGTGGGAACAAAAAAGAGAACTTTTGTCTGAAGAGCAGTTAGCTCTTGTGGAGTAGGTTGGAGGCTGGATTTATTGTTTCCTTACACAATAAAGTCAATTTTTTAATTTCTTTTTTTATTTTTTTCTGAATAAAACCCAGCTGCTTGCACTGACTTAAGAACCCTCTAACATTTAATCTAAAAAATATCTCCGAATGACAGTTTGCCCCAGATCTTCTGGTAGCTGAAAATCCACAGCACAAAAGATGTAGTTTTCAAAAAAAAAGACCACCTCAGTGTATTCTTGAGCAAAACCAGACAGATTAAAAAAAAAAATTAAAAAATAATCTAATACTGTAGAACTCTGGGGAAATGAGCAATGATTATTGATCGTCATGATCAGGTATTTTTTTACTGCGTTTACATAGATCTCAATGCATGTAAAGCCTCTCTGCAGCTTCAGCTTTCTGGAATTGGTAAATAAGTAGCAATAAAGTGTAAGTGCCTTTAATATTACTAAAAAACTCCTTTTCCTGCTGTATGCAACCCAATGTAACAACAGCCAAAAGAAAAAAGAGAGGTGCCAAATACCAAGAGTGTGTCCTTTAGGATACCTCAAATTATTCTGGTTGACCAAAAGCCGGATTCATTTCCAGCTTGCAACAGGCAGGTTGAATTTTAATGCATTTTCTCCTCTGATTGTTTTGTCTAATAAAAATGTCCTTAGCTCATGACAAACACAATGATGAAAACTGATGGCTTGTTATGCAAACTTTGACCCACAGCGATAGCCCACTATGACACCAGCCGGGAAAATTCCAAGCGAAACCATTTTGGACAATAAGCAATAAAGGAGCAGCATTCCAGGGAGGAACTCACACTTGAGGCTGACAACTAGGCAAGAGATTAAAAAGGAGAGAGGGAGAGAGAGAGAGAGAGAGAGAGAGAAAGAGAGAGAGAGTGAATTTTAATCACCTGGAATGCTCCGGAAGATACATCCAGTGTAAGTATCGCAAAATTGCAATGAAGAGTGTGAACATGATAGAGCCCAAACACTCATGAAACTCTAAGGGTTCTAAAAAAAAAAAGAAAAAGGAGAAATTAAATCATATTACACTGCTCCTTCCCTGCATATAGTAATTTTATATATATCTTTGGCAAATTTAAGAAGGAAAGTTTTAGTTGATCTTCTCTCTGTTTGCTGTCACAAATTTTTTTGGACAATGACTTAGAATCCTAGAATCCTAGACTTGTAGATAACTAAATAACTAGAATTCTGACCAGTTATCCTTTCAAACTAATCCCATCTCTCACCTTGGCACCCTTGGAGCAGTATCAAATCCCCTTTTGTGTTCTGAAGGTGACCTCAGATCCTGTCCCCTCAGTTGCACAGAGTGGGACTTGGGAGCATTTTGGAGATGGGTGGCAAGGCAGAAGTTGTAGTGAGGGATGATCTTGCCTGGAAGAGCATGAAGGTCTCTTTTGAATAAAGGGACAAATGAATGACTGAGTGGGACAGGTCAAAGGCACATCCAGCTCAGCATCCCTGATTCCTATGGCCAGTATCAGATTCTTGGTGGGAAAAAGGGAAGAAAACAAGCACATCCCTGTGTCTCCTTTTGACGTATCTAGAAGTTGTACCTTGGTGGGGCATAGTCCTGCAGGACTTTTGTCCCATGAATTTGCTTTTTCTTATCAGGAACTTGAACATAAATCCTTGCACCTACTGAGCTACCTATCTAGAGAAAGAAAATGTCTTTCACCCAAAGACAAGAAGATGACAAGCTTTTGATGTCAGGAGTCAGAAGGAGCCCACCTGCCCTCCAGCAGAATCAGTGCAAAGATCTCTTGGTTGGTGCCAGGGTCCTCATCCAACTCATGCTCTGGTTTGAGGGCAATCTAAGGGACATACACGTGTACACAGAGACATAAACATGATGTAACAAACCAGGGCCCACCCATCCACTTCAGTTAAAGGGGATGCTTCCACTAATATTCTTCAGATCCTCCTTTTCCAAATACCCAGATCTGGAATTCAGAGCTGAGGCTGAAGGTGTTTTGTTGGGCTGAAAACTGGTGAGGTTTTTATAATAATCAGAAGCATCAGGACCCAGACACTTGTAAGGGGGCACCACTGTCTTCCTCAAAAGCTCTATAAAGATCACTAAGGTTTCTTGTGGATATTAGACCATGAAGTTGCTTGGTTTTTCCTTCCTCTGCCAGATACTGCAGTCCTTAAGCATTTATTGAACTCTCTTTTCTTCCAAGGAAAAGAAAAAAAAAAAAAGAAAAAGAGGAAAAAATGTACAAAAAAAATAAATCCTGCTTTTGTTCTGATTAAAACTAGGTCAGCATTTTCCATCCTCACTGACATTTTTCTGCAGTGTGTTTTGTACAAAGCATCATCATTCTAGCAAAAGGCATTTATAAAGTGAGCTTTGACAAAAACAATTGTATTTTTATTTTTTTTGTTTATTTATTTTTTTTTGCCAGAAAGGCTTTGGCATCTGTCACTACCAGGAAAGATTTAAGATCTAGGTAAAATTTTCATCTCTCACAATGACTTGGCCTATATTGACTAGATCTAATAGATCTGATGGTTTAAAACCCCTTGTTGCAGTAAAGTACTTTAAATTACAGCTGGTAAGAAATCCCCCCCTCCACAGAAAATTTTCAGTGGAAAAAATATAAATAATTCCAGGGTGTATTTTCACCTGGCACCACCATAACCTCTCAGTTCTCTTGATTCAGAGGCAAGAAAAGAGTACTGCAAGGGAGCTGAAGCATGCCAAAAATAGTACCCCATGGGATAAGGAGGGTGCCAAGAACACAGACTACTCTGGGCAGGGGGCATGACAGAGGTTTTGCTGAAAGAAATGAGAGAGCATTTTCACCAGAACTGGGGGACAAAGACAACTTTTTTCATTTCTTCATATTTGCCACCAACTCATAAAACCAGACCCTTTTTTGCACATATTTCAGTACAATTACACAACCAAAAAAAGGTGATACTTGAAAGCTAAAAATAATAATAATAAAAAAAAATCTTATTTTCTTCCCATCTCTTTCATCCTGTACATAATCAGGACTGGTTAAATCTTATCATGCTCACACAGAATATTCACTCTGGGGCATTTATTCTGTTGTGGTGACACATAACCCACCACCAAGGCAATGTCTTCACTTCCACCACTCTTCCCTCTTCATTAGGAATATTTTTTGTCTGTAGAAACCTTAGAGCCCCTTACCTGGTCAATGAAAGAGGATTTGCAGGTGTAAGATGCAGCTGGGTTAGATGCTTATCATCAGTTCTCCAGTCAGATCATGTCTCAAAAAACAAACACATGAGAGAGTCACCCACTGTTGGTACATGATAAAAGCACAGATCTACATCAGGCACAGAGGCAAAAGAAAAATGGATTGAGAGGCCTGGAGCTCACTTGCATCCCTACACCTTATTAATAAAAGTGGGGTACAGGACTGATCAGAAAGATGGGAGGAACTGGAAAGCACACACATGCATGAGAGAGAGGAGCAAAGGAGACCTGCACTGGCAAAATCAGTAATGTATGACCATGAGGCTGAAGTCAATTAGTTTATCTATAGAAGCATTAGTAAAGGCATCTTGGTTTCACCCATGTTCTTGCTCTTGGGTACAGTCAAAGAAGATGACAGAATAAGACCTTAGATTCAGAGGGAGGAAAGGCAGAGGGGAATTCAGTACATCCCACAGCTCTGGAGACAAGGGAGGAGCCAAGGCACAGCCATAAACTAGTTAATCCCAAAAGCTACATCTGAACTGTCCTAAACAAAACAAACCACCAACAAGCACTCCTGTTACAGCTCAGCATCACTCACAAGAGCCACAGCCCGTCCTGCAGAACAGCGAGGTTAGGCAGTAAATCAATATTGTGTCAAATCCCAAAGTCAATCTGAGTCTGGTTCATCTTGAAAACACAGCTCCCATGTCTTCAAAGGCAGACAAATTCTTTATGGGAAAAAAGTCTTTGCTTCCCTGGGTGTTGTGAACAAGTAAATAAGTCTAGCAAAATCCAAGCACAATTTGGCAGGATATAATACTTGTTGGAGATAATCCTACCTGCTGCATTTTCCTTTCACCCTCAGTGAAGACTCCAGTAGATGCTAAGTATAATCAGGACAGATACCAGTTCTCTCCCACTGGAAAGCAGAGTAAACAGTCTTCAAAATATTAGTCCTTCATGTCAGAGCACAGCAGCAAAGGAAAAGTTGTAGAACTCTTTACTTTGGGAAATTTTCTCCTGAAAAGCAGGCTGGGTGATTTTGGCTGCAGTGGGTCTCCCAAACTAGTATCGACATAGTTCAGCCCATTTTCTTCAGGCCATGGAGAACTGGGGTGTTCTCAGGCAGGGGGGCTGCAGATTCCCACAGCAGGAGTTGGTCAAGTTTCTCCTGAACCCATGGTGGTTTGGGAAGGACCATGGCAAACCTGCTATTAATGTTTCTTACCAGTTGAAATCCCTTCACTAGAATTTCTGCCTTGCCACCCAGCTTGAAAATGGCTCTCAAGTGTTACAGGATGAGAATGACTGTTGTGGTCACCTAAAGACACATTTTACAAATGGATTGTCCCAAGAATCCACGAAGAGTTTTCCTGGAAAAGCCCATTATGTTGCACAAAGTGTTTATTCAACTTCAATTAAAACTCCGATTGCGCATCAATTGCAATTTTTGTTGCAGAACAGCTTGAGTTCCCTGATGATTAAAGGTCTGATATTGCCATTATTAATTATTTTTGGTGGGGTGGAAAGCTGTGGTGCAATTCCCCCTACAAAGGCAGGTGCTGTACATACCTTCCTGAAGGAGCATCCTTGGCCCTGGAAAACTTAGAAATCTAAACAGACAGCACAGACAAAAGAACTACCATTATCTTCCTTTTCCAGACGGGGAACTGAGGCACAGAGAGATTAAGTGACTTGCCAACATCTGTGGAAGAATGGAGGATTAAACCTTGATCTCCTGAGTCCAAGTCTGGTGTTCAGTCACCAGACCAGCCTTCCTGCTCCTGCTAGTGTGTTATTGCTATCATCTGCTCAGTGGTTTTTGCCTACCCATTTCTACCTAATCCCTTTTCAAGGTAGCCCTTCAGGGACTGCTACTTATGTGGGTCAGGGCTCGATGCAGCCATGCCAAAGAGGGACATAGTGTTTCATCCTGTGGGCACCCCTGGCTCTGTTGGCAGGTGCCACTGCTGGGTGACATGGCAGGAGCAAGGACTTACAAAGTAATTTCTAGTTCAAGGCAGAAAAACCTGCCACAAAATTGCTGGGCAGCAGGGAAAGAAGAGGTGGTTTGCTGGGGCTCTCACTGCATCTGCAGTTCTCATCCTAGCAAGACCAAAAGAACGTGTCCACGTAGGAAGAAAGCTTGTGAGATGGGGCTACAAGCCAGGAAGAAAAAAAAAACAAATGCCTTGAAAGCAGCATATTGGATGGATCCCTGGACTCTTTTGGTATTTATTTCTTGCCCTGCAATACCACCTGCAGGCCCCAGCCCCGGGCTGGCCACTGCAGAGGGAAGATAATCTTATAACCCGAGTGGCAGGTCCCAGCCCTCAGCCTCCTCGTGAACCTTTCTGATTGTGAGGGTGGGTGCAGTTGGTGTTCTGCTCCCACTACCAGACAAGGGTACCCTCATGAGGCATCGCTGCACACAGTGTCCATCCCCTCTACCCATCCAAACACCTTGCAAAAAGACCTGCATGGAAAAGAGCTGCAAGGCAAATAAAACAGCTTTTGAGGGTGGAAAGCTGCCGGTTCTGCCAAGGAACCGAGCAGCGACGCTGGTTCTCGTGCTGTTTGCAGGAGGTCAAACCTTTGTCCTCCTCCAGCAGGTGACGGGTTGGCATGTGGACCTCAAGTGGGGCTGTCCTGCTCCCCCAGCCCTTGTCAAAATGGAGGGTGAGGGTGGAGGGTGCCACAGCCAGCCCCTGGCCTCAACGCCTGTCACCCCGATTGCGGTGGGTGAGAGATCACAGGCGAGCGGCGGTATCTGCTCAAGAGACATCAGACAGCGTCAGAGCAAGGGTAATCCAGTTATTTTTAGAGAAGTTTTTCCACTCAGAGATCATACACACTGCAGATCACAGAAACACATGCAGGCATGAAATTTAATTTTTGAGAATTCTTTTCCTGGGGCTTTCCATGTAAAGCAGCAGTGAATGGGAAAAATTATAATCATGACAAGACAATTACAGAGGGGTTTTTTGCTAAGCATGAAACTTTGAAAAAAAAATGTTTAGGGAAAGGGGGAGGAAAAAAAGACACTAGAAAAGTCATTTTGTCCAGTTGTCTTGTTCCACTGAAGCAGAACTAGACACCACGTCACATAAGTGACTTCTAAAATAATAATCGGCTTTAAAGTACCCAAGAAAAAAAATTAAAATGTTTTGAGTTTGAACTACTTTTCTTGGTTTGACTCTTTTAGTGACATACTGCATATGCAAATATGGAAACTGTCTGCAACCTCCTAAATGCCACAAAACATATATACTTGTGGTTTTAGCATGAAAGGACTGGGAGACACACGTTAGGATTTGTGGGATTATGGTGAGAAAGCAGGAGTGATAACTTTGATGTTCTTCTAAAAAAATACATAAAAATGGTGAAAAGAGAGAAAACCCTGAGTGGTTTTGCAATCCTTGGCAAAGTCCCCCTAGGAAAGAGCTAGCATGGAAAATGAATCCCTTCTCATCTTCCAGAGAGGCAATTCCTTCCCTTCCAGCCTAAGTTCACTGATGTGGCTGTGCGGGGAGCTCAGAGGCTGCACGTCTGAGCCCTGCTCAGCCTGGGGATACACAGAGAGGTCAGTTCCTACAAGGGGCTGCCATGCCAAACTTCTTAAGTAGCAAATTTCTCTCTGCAAAATAAATACCTATTGTACATCCAGAAACATTATACAGAACCAGTTTAGTATCAGCAAGAAATGCATGATCGCTGCCTCAAAGGTCACACAGATGGGAATTTTAACCTGAGGAAGGTTTCTAACTTGCTTCTCCTTGAAACCAGTTCTTTCTTGGCTCTTTGGATATAACAGCAACTGCTTGCAGGCTGTCACCACTGCCCTATTCATGACTGCACCCTCACAGCAGCTTTAAGTAAGAAATAAAGATTGTGGTAAAAAAAATAAAATAGCCCATCGATTCAGAGCAGGGGGAATCGAGTTGTTAAAAAATTGCTCTGAAACTCCTCAGCTGTCTTTATTTGAAAGGCAGGGAGGGGTTTTAGTGCTGATCACTTCAGAGGAAAATGGCATAAAGCAGAAAGTGTAAAAGGGTTTACCTCGATTTTGTGGCGTCGCAGCCTCCCTTTGGGTCTCTCATCCCTGCATCAGGCGACGCTCAGCTGTGATCAAAGGTGGGAACGGCGCGCTCAGCTCCTGCAGGTCTAGAGACAACACAGCAAAATAATTTGTCAAATTGTCAGAACTTCACAGACAGGGTAGAGGAGCAGACCGGGGAAATTTGGATAGACTGCGCCTTCACCCAGTCCTAATCTCACCACTGGAGGCTGTAAACATGATGGGTAAAGTGACAGTCTGGCTACAAATCTGTCTGGCAGCTTCATTAGACATCTTTCGCCTGACTGATTAAACTGCATTTAAGACCCACTTTCATTTTTTCAAGTCTTTTGTTTAAATTAAAAGGTCATGTTTTCAAGCCAGTGATCCGCTGCCCTCCCCAGTCTCCTGCCACAATACAGTTACACTCGTACCAGTGTCGCACAAAGCGCCCTGAATAAGATCCACAGACACCAACAAATGTCGCAGCCAGCGGAGGTTACAGAAAGGGTGTTTTGTCTGTTCGTTATATGCCACAGCAGGGATACAAGCTTGAAAAGTCCCCCAGCCTCAAACTTGGACTATTTCTGCTGTGCACCAGGGGGACTTGCAGAAAGGACTTGCTACTTTTGCAGATTTATGAAAACAGCCGGGTTTGCCCGGTGCAGTCTCCCTCCACCTGCTTTTTTACTGCTGCCTCAAACACTCAGGAACTGGAAAAGATTTTTGGTGGTTAGAAAAAAAAAAAAAAAAAAAGAAGGAAAGAAAAAAGGACCTGGGATTTGGGGTCTAATGCTGCCAAGTGCTGAGTGCCATCTGTTCCCACTGGCTCCGAGCAGCCGCGGGGCTGCTCCGGAGCTGACGGCGGATCCTGATGGAGCGGGGCAGCGCTCCAGAAGATGTAACACAGAATCTTGGGAGCACTCCCAGTTTACACCTCTGTGTCTCTGGCCCATGGACAGACTGCACTTAACCTGCCACCCTGCAGCCAAGTGCTTCTCTGGGCTCCCAGGAGAGAGCAAGTGCCCTCGAAGCTGGGAGAGATGTCCTGGCTGAGTTTGAGACTTAAGTGCACTTTCTTTCCAACTACATCTAGGGAGAGAGTCCCTACTTGTCTGTGCTGGGAGGTGATGAGGCACTGAGCATCACAGCTTCCTATGCCAAGCTGACAGCACTGAGGCTGGTCTGGAAAAAAATATTCCCTAACCTCACTCACACTTTGCCACAGGTTTTTGTTTGGCAGGGGGGAGCACAGAGATGAATCACAGGGTCGAGGCACAGAACAGATTTTCCCAAGGAGGGTGATGGCTGATTTGTCTGTTCCTCCCAGGTGAAAAGCATAAATCAAGGGAATGGAAGGAAGGACTAAGAACCAAATGAGTGGTCACTGCCTCAGGGAAGTTCTTGCTCCCTGCTGACGAGTTTAGCTCCAGCATGACGGAGTCAGTTCAGTGCCTTGCACAAGAGCCCACTTTACACCAAGGGTTTGGAAAGGCTGACTGAGTTGTAACTAGATAAGACAAGCATTTTAGAAGGCTTTTGAAAGATGCTGAGGGAATTTTTACAGGGTTATGTAGCGATAGGACAAGTTTCAAGTCTAAAGAAGGTAGATTTAGGTTAGGCATTAGGAAGAAATTCTTCACTATGATGGTGGTGAGACTCTGGCCCAGGTTGCCCAGAGAAGCTGTGGCTGCCCCATCCCTGGCAGTGTTGAAGGGCAGGTTGGATGGGGCTTGGAGCAGCCTGGGCTGGTGGGAGGTGTCCCTGCCTGTGGCAGGGGGTTGGAACTACATGATCTTCAATATCCCTTCCACCACAAACCAGTCTGTGATTCTCAGGTGCTCCACTACAGAGGTCTGTACTCTGCCCAGTGATCTGTTGTGCCCTGTTACTTTCCCTAAATTGCAACTCTATTAACTGAAAATATTATAAGTGTGACTTAACAAACTGAACTGTAGCTTAGATTGCAATATTCATTGTGTCTTGTGTTCGACGTGCTTCCTTCCACTTCTTTTTATAAATCACATTGTACTGGGACTTTGCCTATGAAATTGTATACAAAAATGGATTTGGCAGAGTGTTAATGCCCTTCTTTTTCAGGTACAATTAAATCCTTGCTAATCACTGAAGTTTTCAGAAGCAGTGCTGACATCAGAGCCTCTCAGAAATAGGTTTTCCTTTGGATTGCTACAGGATTCAATCTAGAGCAAGCACAGGTACATACTGATACTGCAAATACAACCCTGACTGCCTGCTTGCATGTACTGCAGGGGTCAAAGTCAAGTTAAGTGTAACAGTTGCATGATTAATAAAATGATTAATAACCTCTAGCTGTTTTTTGTCACCCAACTGCATGGAAGCTGCTGAAATCCTACAGAGTAACCTTTGCTTTAGAAACCTTTGCATTTCTCTAATTGATGTGCCTAAGATGCACATGCAGGTATTGACAAGAGTATAGACCATTTAACATGTAAAGTAAATCCGTGACATTTCTATCCCATACAGTAAGTCCAATGACCCTCCTTTTGCTCTGATCCCCAGTCAGAAATTTGAAAGGCAGAAGAAATTACAGAACACACCGTAGAATTTTTGAAGCAGTGTGAATTGCTGTAAATAAGAGCAGCAAGTATGACCCACTAACAAGTAAGAATATTTTGGATATCAAGAGTTTTATCAGTGTTTAAGGCTGTTTCAAACGGGCTTGCTTTTGTAAAGCCAGAGGACACTTTGCTCTTGGGTGTTCATTTACAAAAAATGAAACAAAGTGACCTTTTTTCCCCAATACCTAAGAGAAATGCTTCTAAATGACCCTTTCCTTTTCTTCACACAGACTATGAGGGTTTTGTTGTGCTTTTTTTTTCACCACTAGCTGACTATGAATAGACACCACCATTCCAGCAAGTTGTCAGCTTGTGCTGCCAACAATTATATCAGTTATCCGGGACCTTTCGTATCATTTAATTCCTACTTTCATAGAGAAGGAGATGAAAAGAACAACTGCAATAAAATGCAGTTAATTATGGATATGTTTAGAAACAGTCGATGAATAATAAACAATGTTCTATTTCCTCAGTCTATGACACAGTGGCAAATAATTAAGAATCAAACGAATTCAAAGTATTAGGTAACAATCAGAAAACTTGTGCAAGGTTTTTTTCTGCTCAAGTTTAATTGGCTCATTGTTCCCATGAACTATAAACCACGGGGTTGATAGCAGTGCTAAAGTTTACTTCTATAAAGGAAGATTAACATATTCGGGAACTTTACCCTAATCCTTGTTTTGCGTTAACTCAAGCAGATTGGATTAGTAATTCTTACCTACCACCCACTAGAAGAAAATGGGCTTCTTTTCTCAGACAACTGGCTGTATTGTACCTTCGTGTGCATTATCTGCACTGAAAGTGTTCTGCAGGGAGAAATAATGTGAAGTGAAAGGAAAAAGAGTTTTACACTGTGATGGCAAGACACAATTGCTGACGTGGCAGAGCCTGAACTCTACTGAAAGGTTAGACCTGTTCCTCCCTGATTCATGTGCTGTTAATTCAGGCAAAATGAGAATAAACCTTCCCTAAAACTCTTATTTGGGAAAATCACAAAAAGGAAGGGAAGTTGATTTACTGATTCTGATTTGGAGACCTGTGGGGTGCACTGGCAGCAGCCCAGGGAGGGAGCAGGGTTAGTTTTGTGGTTCAGTTCTGCTAAGCATCAGTTTCTCTCTCCAGTGCTGCAAAACTACCAGCTCATGTGCCCAGCACTGCCAGGGGGAGCTGTAGGAAGCATCCCCGGGGTCCTCCTGGTGCCTGGACACAGTGTGATGAAGACCAACCACAAGTACCACTAAAACCCTGGGCCCTGGGAAATGTCTCACTGAAGAACTAGAACCAGTAAGTGTCTCCCATCCAGCTAATATCCTATTTTCAGTAGTTTCCTGAACAAAACCAGGTCTCACTTTGACTGAAGTGGTTGAGTCACCATGATGATGTAGATGTGTAGATGCTTAAGGAGGTGGTTTAGTTGTGGATTTGGCAGTGTTAGGTTAATGGTTGGACTTGATGATCTGATGGTTCTTTTCCAATTTAATGGTTCATTAACTCAGTACCACATCTTCACCCTAGGAAAGAAATCACACCTACTGTTCTTTTTGCAATTACTTGTTATTTTTGCAATTACTTTTCTCCCCTTTTTTCCCCCTCAGAGTCTGTAGCCCAGACTCTCCTGCTCCCCCTCCATATGCAGGAGCTCCTCCTTTACTCCAATAGGAGCAGGACAAGAACCCAACGCAAGCTTGACACTCGCATTGACAGGAGGGCTAGAAGAGACACTTGATACTGTGCAGATTTCTGTGAAGCTTGATAAGACCCAAGCATTTTCCAGATGCTTCACTGAGGAAATTTCCCTTCACAAATGGTGGGACACACTTAGCCAGATCCTTTCTATTACTCTTCAAGTAATTATGCCAGAAAATACGGAGAATCAAACTCTTACATAGTGTTTATGGGCGATCGATTGCCCTGGTTTGAGCCAGGATAGAAACAATTTCTTTCTAGTTAAGTTAAGTCCCTTCTGAGTAGCCTCACTTGCTGAAATGTATGGCATGTTTTGCTGAAATGTATGGCTTCTAGGGCCAATAATGCTCAATGTTCATAGTTACTGCTGGAGAATGGTTTGCAGAACCATGGCCATTGCTTGGTTCTGAAAAATATTTTGTGCTCCAGAAATAAAAGGGAGTAAAGGGGTCACACCTGCCACTCTCCCTTGGGAAGAAACAAACCAGACAGGTGACCAAAACTGACCAAATTAAATATTCCATCTCATACATTAAGCTCGTTAGCTTATAGCCAGAGCTGTAGGGAGTTACTTCCCAGTGCCTGGGGAATGGCAAGAAAATTCCAGGGTGCCCCAAGGGTCCCAACAAACTTAAAACGAGCTCATGCATTTCCCAGGGAAAGTCCTGAGGTTTTCAGGAGTGCATATATGAACTGCCTCGGAGCTTTGGTCTGCTGCAGCTTGAAACTTTTTCCTTCCTGGGAAAACTGTTTCTTCTATTATATCAATAACAGAAAAAGTAAGAAGTGGATCAATAAATTATACAGACACTTTGTACTATCTGCTACAAGAGCTGCCAGTAGAAATGTTCCTCCTTCTTTTTTCATGGTTTTCCACCAAGCTGTGCAAAACACTCTGTGTATCACTTACTGTTTGGGATTTTATGAAGAAAAAATAAATAGAGCCTCCCAGTACTAATTTCAAACTGTTGTAGTGAACTCTCCCTTTTTTAATTACATAATAGAGCCTTTTGTCCTCAGTTTTCCATCTGTTTGCTAAGCATTTTTCACTTGAAGACTCAATTAGGACAAAAAAACCCCACACAATCATTCAATTCAAAAAATAATTTGGAGATCAAGGGACTGACTTAGGCCTATACCAGTGACTAAAAGCGATTCAGGCTTTGTCACATGATCCAAGAGAACTGAGCAACAACAGTTTAGCTGCTTTAATCCTGCTTAATTTGAGTGCAAAGAAATTCACATGTGCTCCTAAGAACATTTTGCGAGTACACTGTGTCCATTTTTCTGGGTCCCTACGTCCAAAGACTTTGCTTCATTGAGAGCTCATGACATCCTTGATTAATAACCCCCGTTGCAGACAAACGAAACACACATATTTTGCAGAGGTAGCAAGTGACCTACTCAGAATATACCCTGCCAAGGAAGAGGTGGTTTCAGAGAATACATTTTAGAAGCAGGAGCGAGAGCAAAACCAGCACCCTTAGGGGTTTGGGCAGTGAAGCAGCTCCCGCTGTACCAGGGACAGTATAAACCAGAGATGCCATCAGTGACCCAAGAAGTATATTCAGAGGAATAAGACAGCTATGTCAAGAGAGGTCTTAGCAATATATCTCATTGGTTTTATAACTTTTTGCACGTGGTTTGCACAGGCTGTAGGGTCATTAGCAACGAAAGGCTACCCCTGCCACCAGCTATCACCACCCTGGCATGAGTGTGTGACCCGAGGGTCATGCGATGGGGAATCAGCTCACCTGAAACTTGGCTACAGCCTGTTGCAATGGGGATGGCCAAGCACATGCTCATTAGATGAAGGAAAACTTGCAAAAATCCCATCTGGCAAATGGACAGGCACACACATCCCCTTTCCCTCTCTAATGCCTTGTGCATTTACTGGTTTTGGAAGAACTTAATTAAAGTCAGTTGTGAAATTTCTGAGGGGAGAAAAAAAAAAAAAAAGAAGTAATCCCTTACAGTAAATGTGCTGTGATTGTTCTGGGTTTGCCCTGCCTCTCCCCCTTGACTGGTCTCATGGTGAGACAACATAATCTGAGAGATCAAAAAGCTGAAACCAGCCACGCTTGCATTTCATCCTCCCACTGACAAAGCAAATGGCAGTGGAGAGGACTTGAGCTGCTTGATCCAAGCAAGGAGTCATGCTCATCTCAAGATCTAGCCATCCCCCCTAAGTTCAGTAGCTGGCCACCCAGTTTACATATAAAATGCCTTTCCTGGACACAAAGAGATCTCCCTGCAGGAAACCTCCCTTCCCAGGAGCATGACTACAGAGGACATCTGATAACACCTTGGTTTTACCTACATGACAATCATTGAGTCATAGAACATCAGGTTGGAAGGGACCTCAAGGATCACCTTGTCCAACCTTTCTCAGCAAAATCACCATCTAGACAAGTTGGCCCAATACCTGTCCAACTGAATCTTAGAGGTGTCCAAGAAGAAAGAAGTGCAAAATGAAGGTATAACACCTTTGCTCCCATCCACTTCCATTCCTAGATGTCTGGTGAGGAGTCTCTAGGAGTTGCATGGAATGGGTGGCAGCCCCCTTGCTTAACCTGGAGAGGACAGAACTATATGTCTTCAGCTGAAAGGGGCATGCTGGGGCAAGGGGATGGAAACAGGGTGAGGAACTCAAAGGAAACTCCTGGGCAGCAGCCCTGAGCCAGGTGGGACACAATGGCTCTGTGCTCCAGGGCACATATTGTTCACTTCTTGCTGGGACTGGGACTCTCCAAGCCTGTGTTGCTAGGTCTGTGCCTTTTCCAGCTCTCAAGGTCCATATTTTCCGTGAAATGTGTAGGTGCAGATGGAGTCCCACTTCCAGTTGTTGCACAGCAAGTGCAACATAGGCAGAGAGCTGGGATTCAGCACGGAGAAGTCTCAAGGGCCTCTTTGTCCTCACCTTTGCTTTAATTTACAAGCTACACCAAGATCTGTGGTTTGCTGCCATTGGAGGGGGGGGAAAGTGCCCAGACACAGGCCTTCCTGGGAAGCGTTTCATTTAAATCACGACCCTCCGAAACGCGGGAAGGTCGATTAAAGCAACGACCAAACAAAAGCCACAATGACAACAACCCCGTGGCTCCGTTCAAGAAAGGAGCCGAATGGAAAGGTCTGCTGTTGGAAACCCAACCAATTCAGCATCAAAGAGAGAAGAACTAACAAGCAGAGCTCGCCCTCCTCCCCTTACTTTATCTAGTCGGAGCGGCGGTGCTGGCGCAGCGCCAGGGACCTCGCCGACAGATCCAAGCGGGGCTGATTAAGAAATGTAGCCCAAAGTAATTAATGGTGGGGGAGGAATGACTCCCGGTGCTGGCAGCAGAGCTGGGATCTGACTCGTTCTTTGCAACAGTTAACCCCAGAAAGAGTCAATTAGAGCAGGACTTCCCAACCTTTTGCAACAGACGCCCGCACTTTCAATTAAAACGGCTCACTAGGAACCCGGAGCAGCAAGTTGGGAGTCAGCAGGCTGCACAGAGCATCAGCCTGCCCGTGCCTTTGTAGTTTCTGACTGTATTTCTCTGAAACGCCAGTGTTTAATTTGCAAAAAAAAATATTGTCTGGATTTCACCCAGGATTTCAGATGTGTTTCAGCACTCTCTGTGCTCTCTTCAATATTCCGGACCCTTTATAAGTATTAGCGATGGTGTTTGCTCTGATTTTCAGGACAGCACCTGATTGTCTTTCCATTTGGGCACTGCTATCGATAAGGTCCATGTATGTTAATGCTGGGCCAATATTCTGGACCACTGTAGGGCTGTAGTTGCTCAGTTCTGTTTTCTGGACAGGCACAGGTTTGTCTGTCCTCAGATCAGTTGGGCTTGATGATCTTAAAGGTCTTTTCCAACTAAAAGAATTCTATGATCATAAGACAGGGTGGGTTTTGGAGCTTTGAAGCTGCTAGGCTCCTAGGTTCATTAGCATTTTTGTTCAGGTATTGTGGCTAACTCAGTAAGAGCTCTAGCTGGTTTTCTTCAATTTAGAGCAAAGACATGACATAAGAAATTTAGGCTGAAAAGGAAACTTTAACTTCATCTACTCCCTCTTACATCCTTTGTGTCAAAATAATAATATTTGAGACAGTTGCAGAGGAATCAGAATATTTTTAAATTTTCTATTTATTTTCCTTTTTGTTTGTTTGTTTGTGAGTTTTTTTGTATGGTTGTTTTTTTTTTGGTTTATTGGAGGAAACCTGAGTGTTACTGACATCTCAATTTGTCCCAGCAAGTCCAAAAGGCTCTAGAGCTTCTGACTCCTTCTGGCTGGCTCTGCCAGTGGGTAGATACTGATTTACCCCTTATTTTCCTTTACTTTCCCCTTGTGCTTCTAGACTGTCCATGTTATGTTTAAGGGGCAATTTGCAGAATTCACCATGAGATGATCTTGAAACCAGGCACAGGTTTAGAATAAAGGCTGATTTACTACACACTGGAGACTGCATCTTTACTTCTGTCCTTCAGGATCCTGTTGCCATTTGTGCTTCCACCCAGGCAAAAGCTCCACTCTTTTGCAAGAAGTCTCTGTACAGTTGCCTTCCCAACTGGGACTTGGTTTTATTCAGCTTTGGCTTGTAGATACGTAGAAAGACTGTGCACTGTGCTAAGCATAAACATCATAGAGGAGAGGTAAGACCTGAAGCTTTATCCTCCGTTTTGGTGCAGACATAATCACCCTAAAATCCCAAATTGCTGAGTATTTAGCCCATTGCTGGAGACACTTATGGATTGAGTCTGCTACCCCACACTCTTTTATCAACACATAAAACCAAGGCTCATTTTCACGACATTCTTTCATGATCTTCATCTCAACTAGAGAAGACATTTTCCAGCCTAGAGGGTAGAGGCTTTGCTTGATATTGTCAAAAGCAGCAAGTTCAAGTCCTGTGGTGAGGGTCACATTTTTTATAATAAACCCTTCATATCCTTTATTATCTCCTTGTTAAATGGTTCAGTACATTAATTATCATTTTGCACTGAATGAAAATGTTTCAATGACGCTTTTGGCTGAAGAAGCAAAATATAACATACCATTTTATGAGTAATTTTCTTGAAATTTTGCATGCACCCAGACCTTGTGAGGTAGGGAACACACTTTATTTGAACTTTATAGGCTTCTCATTCAGTTTTCATTAATAATTTTTTTCCTTTAGTTCTCAATAGGTTTCTCTAGCATTGAGGGAACAATATCAGAGCCCTCCTGCAGCTAATTTAATATCTGTAAATTTCCATGGCTGATAAGCAACAACTGTGCAGATGAATAGAAAAAGTAAAATAGTGAATGTGGGAGAAAAAACCCCAAACAACCACAAATGAAAGCGGAGACTGCAAGATGCTAGGAAGTGATAATTGTTGCAACGAGTTTGGTTTCCGCAGGTGAAACCACTTACAGAAGAACAGTGATTAATATTTGTCCTCTAAAAGAAAAACAAGGTTTTAAATGTTCTTGTTTGTCTCAAAAATAATTTTCTGGATAAAGAGAAAACACCCTCTGGTGGAGTTTTTTACCAGTCCCTGTTCTGAGCCATCCTCTCATGCATCCACAGCTTGCAAGAGGCACAGGCAAGGACAGTTGCGTTCCCTGGTCCAAGAAATCAATTTCTACTGCACCTTTCTCTCTCTCCCAAAGCAAGGTTCTGGCTCACAGTCATAATTCTGCTCCTTTCCTCTAGACAACTGATGCCCAAATCAGAATCCAAGTCACCTTGCCCTTGTTGATCCTCCTGCCACATATTTCATGGCCACTTGCAAAACCTTTGCATTCTTGGTTTGAACTACGTATGATACTGTTGCTCCCCCCCTACACTCCTCACCTCCCTAGGCCCAAAATCCAGTCCCTATTAATTATATTCCCACCCATCCTCCTTGCCCCTGTGCTACTTCTCCTCCCTCACATCATGCTTTCTTCCACTCGTGCTCTCAGCCACGGGCTTTCAGGCGCCCACAACAGAGTATGGAGTTAGAGTTGGGATAAAGCAACTGCAAGAAAATGCCCAACACAACAGCTGTGGATGAGCAACACCCAGAGCAGCCGGGTAACATGGCCTCCTGCAGCACTGCAGGCAGTGTAAAGCCCAGACCTGCACACTCACATGAATCCCATAGTGGCCACTTCAAAGGGTGAACACACCATCCTGGACATGAAACAATTCTACATAGACAAAACCAGCAGCTTTGCGGGATCTGATGCTATTGCCTTCTCTACAGAAACTCCACCCTTAGTAGACACATTAGTTGCAGCTCTACAGCAACCAAATCTTCCAACAATAGGTCTGCTCCACAACCTCTCAGGGAAGCCCCTTTGGAAAGGATACTCATGGGTCTACCCATATAAGATGTGTTCTTAAATCCTTTCACTCACAACACAGCTGGTTCTTATGAATGCTCCCAGCTGCACAATCCTTTGCTGCAGCCACCACACAAGAAAAACAAGAAAATATACAAGAAATAGTATAAATATACTTATATTTTCTTGTATAAAAATATACAAGAAAAAGTATACTGAGATAGGGGGACAGCACACAAGGGGTGTTTTAGCAAGGGGGAAGTCTGTGGAAATACCACAGACCTTGCTGCACTGAAACCACCCCTCCACAGTGAGCTGCAGCTGGTCTGCAGAGAAACGCCAGCTGAAGGAAGGAGGGAGGGTCTAATTCTGCTCTCACTGGACCAGTTAGGTCGGGTCCTACAAGCCACCCCATCCTGTCCAGAGAGGATTGGAGCCTAACACTGTGCCACCGGAAAGACAGGATCTGCAGGAGGAAATAAATTCCCCTGGAGCCACGGGACCAACCACAGTGCCAGTCACCAGGACGTATCAACCAGCAAATTCTTTTCCAATCCTGCAAATACCCAAAGCTCTGGCACCCGCAGACCTCACATCTCTAATTAAAAATGGTCATGAATACTTCAATAAACAATGCAATCCATCATGTTCAGGACATAATAAAGGGACACGGAGTGGAAAAGAAGCTTTGCCCCTGTCCTGTGTGCCATACTGTATGTGTTTCACCACGGGGAAGCATGTGCTAATTTCGTACCTCTCTGCTGACTGCACTGTCCTTTTGCATAGTTGCTGCTAAACTGCATGAAAGGTATTTCTAATCTCGTGACGGTGACTGAAAAGGGTTGAAGGACACAAATTAAGTCTCATAGCAATAGAGCAGCCCAAGAATGGAAGGTCAGCCAGTTGACTCTTCCCAGAATCCCCTGAACAATGCAATTATTCATGAAGGAAATTTCAAATTATTTTCATTAGACTTCTGTTTTACCAATCTAACCAAAGTGATTAATTAGGGATTAAAATATTTACTCTGCACATGCTGCCTTGGCACGGCACTAGAATATTTAAGCATTGTGCTAAAAGGGTCAGCTGTCTCCAGTACTGTTTGGAATTTGTTCTCTATTTTCTGTGTAAAAGGGCATTGACACTCATGTCTATACTACACTTAGGATCCTGTTGTGGACACAGAGAGAGAAATGAGCCTCTCTTCCCGCCCTTGTAGCTGCCCCAAGCTCCCCAACTTCTTTACTAGGGTGCTGAGAGCAGGCAACAGCAGCAGCAATGACTGCAGCAGATTGAAGGCTGGACACCTGTCCCACAGACCAGAAAGGAGGGAGATACTCCTGAGAACCTAAAAGGACTAGCTAGAAAAGAGAGTCTTGGGATAGAAGACAGAAGAACTGGACTCAGATTTTGGTTCAATTGTGGATATCCAGCATGATCCTGGCCAGTTTCTAATTCTAACTTGTGCCCCTGTTTCTTAGTTTTAATTAGGGGCTTGCCAGCAGCAGGGTGAGAATTGGTCATGCTCAGTAATGAAGGAGTGGTGCTTTGGTTTGGGCCTGCCAGGGGAGCAAAATTCTCTTCCAGTGAGGTTATCAGGATGGTATTAGGAAGGAATTCTTTAGTGTGAGGGTGGTGAGACCCTGGCCCAGGTTGTTCAGAGAAGCTGTGGCTGCCCCATCCCTGCAAGTGTTCAAGGCCAGGTTAGATGGGACTTGGAGGAGCCTGATGTAGAGGAAGGTGTCCCAAATCATGGCAGGGGCTTGGAACTAGGTGGTTTTTAATGTCTGTTCCACCCCAAAGCAGTCTGTGATTCTATGATTCTACATGGCCCAGGAGAAGGAGACACTACTGCATGTCCTGGAGTGGACATCTCACAAATGTTTGTCTTTACATTTGGAAAAACATGTCCTGAGCTTTGAATTGGACACAGTTACTTGGGTACAGGGCACACCGAAGTGGAAGCTCAAGTTAGTGCAGGGATGTAGGAACCTCAGCCCACTAAAAATAGAAATGTGGGCTTACCAAAAGTGACAAATGCTTTCACTGTGTAGGGTGTCCAGAGAAAGGACCACTTTGCATCCCCCTGTGACACAGAGTGCTGGAAATCCCTTCTCCAGAGCTGCATCCAGCAACCCCACATCAGAGCCTGGGGCAAATGCCAATTCACGTTGACCTCTGGAAGCTCCTGGGATCGATTTGCAATTCCTCCCTCACCTCCATTTGTCTAATGGAATCCAAAGCAACAGGATCCATGAGGAGGAAAGACTCCAAAAAGGGGTGAACACAAGAGCCCACAAAACCGATGGTGATCAGGCCACGGTGGCTCAGCTGGTTTGTGCAGGGACGATGGTTTTTGGTGCAGTGCTGAGGGTTGGGGTGGCTTTGCTGGCAAATCTGACACATCTCCAGCAAGTGTGGATCTCTGCAGGGTAGTTAAAATGCACGGTACCTTGGAGCTGGCAAGTGCTGCCACTGCAACCTCACCGAGATGAAAAAGATGCATAACAGGATTTGCATTCCTTTCCAGGCTGACTGCTGCAAGCAAACATTTCAGCACTTATTTGTTACCAATATTATTAGAAGTCTCAACCCATTTCCTGGCTGGGGCATGTTTCCTCGAGGGGACTGAAGTCACCTGTCACTTTCTTTCTCATGTTACTTAATCGTTTTAGTCCAAGCAGTAAGCTGCCAATCATATTTAATATTTAGTCACCTTGAATGCATTGTTACTGATTAAACAGACTGCTATTTCAGTAAACAACTGATGAGAGAATACTTACAGCTTCATTATAATTCTTCCACCAGATATTAGAGCATTATTGATATGTAAGTCCAAAGAATATTTAGGTCTTCTCCTATTTATTTCACAAACAACATTCTAATTGCTACCATATTAGCAGAGCTATCACTACTAATTGGGTAATATCCCTTCAAAGATTTATCTTACAGAAACCTCTTTTGCTTGAATGCTTTCAAAGCATCTGTGGGTTTTGGGGTCTCTGTTTGTTACCCTAAAAGAAATTTACCCTTATGAGTTTATCAGCCAGTTTATCATCTAGATATCTCCCAAATGACAGCTGATAGAGCAAGAGGAAATGGCCTCAAGTTCTGCCAGGGAAGGTTTGAATTGGATATTAAGAACAATTTCTTCCCCAAAAGGGTTGTCAAAACCTCAAACAGGCTGCCCAGGGCAGGGGTGGAGTCCCCAAACCTGGAGGTGTTTAAAGCCCATATAGATGTGGTGCTGAGGGACATGGTTTAGTGGTGGCCTTGGCAGGGCTGGGTCAAGAGTCAGACCTGATAATTTTTAAGGTCTTTTCCAAGTAAAATGATTCTATGATTCTCTGATTCAATAGATTTTTAGGGGTCTGGTTTGTTGTGAAAATGAAAACAAGTGACTCCTGCAAGAGGGAAGAAGAGGATTATAGGACAAAACCTGTACTGCAATGGAAAGCAGAGGCATGATGAACCGTCTAGTTCATCTAAGATCATCCATGGCTTTATCCATAGTACATGCCCTACCCTGCAGACATGCTTGTACTCCTGACAGCTTGGAGGATCCTTCTAGAACATCCTTGAGAAGTTCATTAAGAAAAGGAAACTTACTGTTAGTAGACTTAAATGCAGGGGTCTTGCTTGCAGCAGAAAATACCTCACAGCATCCACAGTTTGAGAAGTGTTGGAAAATGATGCTGCAGAACCAAGCTGAAGCTGGACAGGAGGATTTGACCAACTATCTATTTCATGAAGGTCTTTGCACAGTAACGGTGTATTTATTGATGGGGCTTGTTCAGGAAAAGAGAGGGAGACACTTCAGAAAATTAAAGATATCCTGTATCACTACCATCTAAGCAGGATCTCCAGGCCTTGCTTCTAGAAGAAAGGATTTGTTTAGAAACTTAGCTGGGTCATTTTTTTCAAAGGAACAGATAAGATGTGTTTGCTTCGCATCAGTGAGAGAAAATGAGCAAATGTTACATAGAGTTGACCCAAACATTTCACCTTGCTTCTTCCTACCCCACCCACCTCCTCTCCTCCCTCCCTCCCTCCCAGTTTTTCAGTTTGACTACTGAACTGAAAAATTAATTATTCTTACAGCTCTATTAAAGGATGACTTGTGCCAGGCTGCTTACAGACAGTCTAGTGGGTGTACATTAAATATTTCTACTTTTTCTAGGTTTTTCCCTTTCTTTTCACATCTGTCCCTTAATTTCATCATTTCAAAATTGTCAGGTGCTCATAGGGTAACATGGAATGTACATGAAGCAAATACGTGCTAAAATAAAAGACATGATGTGCCCTAGAAACACCAATCATAATAATAATGCTGAATTTGAACCGGAAAGGTCTCATTGCCTCATCGCTTTATAACTGGAATTTTGTGTTGCAAACAAAATCTTTAGGCACACCCAGTTGTCACATTTCACAGTGACAATTATCTGCATGGGAAAACAGCCTAAAAATGCAAAACCCTCACCCTCGTGCAGCCAGCTGAGAGGAGCAGCACACAAGTAAAGCATGAAGAGCACTTACATTGTCTTCTTCTTCTTTAGCTGCCTTCTGTTTGTCTCTCCTCACAGAAATGCCCTGTCCTGGGATGTTCTGCCATGAAGCAGCAGGGGAGATCCAGGGCCACCTCTCTGCAGCTGGCAACAACCTTGCTGCACCAAGTGTGGCAGTTCCAGAATTTGGGCTCTTTCTGTTTCCAAAAAATTTGATCAAAGGAAAGTACAAAAGCAGAGTTCCCATAGGACAAGCTTCATAGAATCATCAAATATTTGAGGTTGGAAGGGACCTTAAAGATCATCCAACCCCATGCATGGGCAGGGACACCTCCCACCAGCCCAGGTTGCTCCAAGCCCCATCCAACCTGCCCTTCAACACTGCCAGGGATGGGGCAGCCACAGCTTCCCTGGGCAATCTGGGCCAGGGTCTCACCACCCTCACAGCAAAGAATTTCTTCCTCAGATCTCATCTCAATCTCCACTCTTCCAGTTTTAATCCATTCCCCATTGTCCTCTCTCTCCCTGCCCTTGTCCCAAGCCCCTCCCCAGCTTTCCTGGAGCCCCTTCAGGCACTGGAAGGTGCTCTAAGGTCTCCCTGGAGCCTTCTCTTCTCCAGGCTGAACACCCCAACTCTCCCAGCCTGTCTCCAAAGCAGAGCTGCTCCAGCCCTGGGATCACCTCTGTGGTCTCTTCTGGACTCTCTCCAACAGCTCCATGTCCTTCTTTTGACGAAAGCTCCAGAGCTGGACACAGCACTGCAGGGTGGCCTCCTGAGAGTGGAGCTGAGCAGGAGAACTCTGAGCCCAAGGTCTGAGAGAGATTTCTGAGACTTCTGGGGGAAACTTCTGAGTACAAGCAATGGCATGGTGGGAAGAGATGTCAGATATGGCTGGGGGAAACCAAGACACTCACAGGCAAGATCCAGCAGAGGGGATAAAAACATCAGCTTCTTCCTTTTGTAGCTCCGTCAGTTGTCCTTGATTTCTCAGGAGAACTCACTAACCTTGTGTAAAATATTCAGCCAGGAGGGCAGGGATCACACAGCTTGAGAAACAGAGCAAGGTGATTCACAGAATTAGTGTTCAATTAGAACTAACTCCACCTTGTTCTTAATTTGTCCCTCCCCATCCTCTCAAGCAGGTCTGAGCTTTGGTCGCTCTCCGCCAGGGTCAGTGAAACTCACTTTTCCAGCAGAAGAACTTGAAGATAGAGAAAGGCAGAATCCAGGGCAGAGGAACCCTAACTGCCTCGACCATGGACCAGGCTGACAAGCTTGTGTTTTTCATGGCTACAAAGCCATGAATGGGTCTGTCCATTCCTATGTTAGAGACTACATGTCCAGCTATGAACCAACAAGGCCAGAGTGTTCACTGCAGATGTAAAACTAAAGTGAAACAACTGGAAGTAGACATGGGACATCCCTGGCCTATGGAACCCAAGCTGGGAAAGCCCTTCCAGAAGAAATTACATAAATGTGGGGCCCAGCTGTATTTACATCACACTGTAAGACTTCTAATGTGTTTGGAAGAACCTATAGTGAGCAACCCCAGGCAATGTCTTGCATTGCTTCAAGAGATAGAAATGTTCACAGTTCCTATCAACTCCTCCTCCTCACTTGTCTCAACCACAGTGACACAGACCATTGGTTCAAACCACAGACAACCAAAAGGTCAGATAAGTTGCATTGCTATGTCACTTCTGACATCACCTTAAGCAGCATTTCATGGTGTAGAACATACCCAATGTTAAACTCACCAAAAAGGCCTTACATTTTTCCCTCAGTTAATTTCAAACAGGTGTATGGAAACATTCCCCATCAGGAACAAACATTAAAATGTTCAGAATATCTTGAAGAGTGGAGTTAGAGCTTTTTATTGTTGTTTTATAACTTTGCTTTAATCAACTTCTTATCCATTGGCTCCCTTGCAAGTTCCAACCAATATAATTAGCACTATCTAAATTAGTTATCACTCAAAATTACTTCCTTCTTGGAAAAAAAAACAGTTTTATTTTAAAATTATAGGTATTGCCATAGGCTATGCCAGAACTGTATGCATGGGCACGTTTTAAGTAGATAATATTTTTAATCCTAATTAAAATAAAAAATATTCCTCCCCTCTATAAAATGCTAAGATTTGTGAATGACCTTATTTTCATTTTGACAGACACAAGGAAACAATCAACAGACTTTCATTCATATCCCCACTCTGCACCTTCCCCTGAAACTTCCTACCACACATTTTCATTGCCAGGTTTGTTTTTATTTCATTGCACACATGCTAGAGAACAGAGAAGCTGACATCACCAACATCATCAAAGGGTGCCTAGTTCAGAACCTGTTATTTACACACTGCCATCAGAAAGCAAGACTGTGTCTTCCACAGGTGTCAAACACCATCATTTTGCTGATTTTGCTGTGAAGTGCAAGAATATCAGATGAAACACTGGGCAGCTTCACAACAAAGATGCTAAGACACCAGATCTTCTAGATGTGGCTTTGGACCCAGGACCTATTCAGGGTAGCTCAAGGTCCTGGGTAACCCAGCTGGGCCACTCGGACCTATTCAGGGTAGCTCAAGGTCCTGGGTCCAGCTGGGCCACTTCAAAGGGACCACATGAAATAGTCAACTAAATAGTCAAAAGAAGTTGACAAAATTATTGGCTGGCTTTGAAAATATTGGCCCTGACGGAAAGTTTGAGGCACCCAAGTTTGGAAATACTGCCTGGAGATTTTGTACATCCTCACATGGCTCAAGTCATTGCTGAAGACTCTTGTTAAAGATCTGCTCGTGGATCTGCTCTGAGCAAATCACTGGAACAGGTTTTAGTTGCTGATTTTCTGTTACCTTAAATTGATGTGAAAGGAGGCAGCTATGCCTCTAGAGCCCCAGCTCCAAATCTAAACACAGTTTAGAGCTATAAGCCCTATGCTGTATTCTTGGACTCCAAGGAGAGGAGATGTTCAGGGAACAGGCAAAGGATGACAAAGGCCTTTTAGATATCCCAGGTCTCTATGGAAGGATCTCCTGGAGACTGGGGGATGTTTGTCTTGTTGGCTTGTCTTCCTCTTAGAGAAGAATTTGTGTAGGCCCATCCACCTGCACAGCATCTGTTAATTATC
>NW_009952983.1:471846-490555 GCF_000747805.2 Chaetura pelagica | reverse complement strand
AGGGAAAGAATCATGGGATGGGGAGGCTGGAGAATGGCCTGAACTCCGAGTACAGACTCCTTCAAACACAGCAGAATAGCAGGATGAAGCACAGGATGGAGAATGGTGGAGGAGACCTGAGCAAGAGAAGCTGTGATCACATGGCTGGAAGGTTAGCTGCAGTGCCTCACCTGGGAAAACACAAGCCTTACCAAAAGACCACTCTAATTCATAGAACCACAGGATGTTTTGGGTTGGAAGCAACCTTAAAGATCATCTAATTCCAACATTCCTGCCACAGAGGGTTCTTACATCCCAGTGTCCTCAAATGCTTTACTGCAGCTCAGGGTACCCAGGATCAGCTTCATCCTTCACTCAGTTCCCACAATAACTCACTGCAATAGCAACATCCATCACAAACTGCCCCTTTTCATCCTCCAGTCATTCTCTTCCTCCCACTTTCATGTCCTAGGAATAAGAGTGGGGGGTGGAAGGTGCAACAGTAATCAAAGTGACCTTATCGTTTAAACGTATCATTTGAGGTTTAGTAAAGAGAAAGCTGAATAATTTCCCACAACCTGAGGGCAGTGCTATCTTTCATCCTGACTTGTTCTGCTATTTACAAAAAACTGCATAATTACCAGAGCAAATGCCACGTCACAGCCTGCACCTGCTATGGGCAAGATAGAGAACGTGTTTCTGAAAGTAATAATTAAATAAACCCATCCATCCATCAGCTTCCTGGAGTTTTGTAGCTTCTGTGTGCTTTAAAAGGAGCAAAACAATGCATTTGGGCAACGAGCTTTCTCTCCACATTTTTAATGGCAATTATTGCATGTAAACTAGCTTTTGTAGGCACTATGAAGCAGATGGATGTGGTCTGAAAAAAACCCTGACAACAGGCAAATACACCCACTGGAAAATCAAAAAGATAAAAATGCAAAGTCACTGCTTGTGTAGTTGTCTGTATGCTATGAAATGGTTCTTTTTTTAGCCTCAGCATCCGAATATTCCCAATGGAAATGTTATTGTAAAAAGACAACAGGTTGTTTCAGCAGAACTGATCAAAAAGGGTGATTGCGGCTTCAGGCCCAGTCCCGGGAGGTGACTGACAATCCCGAGCGAAAGAATTCTTTTTACTCAGCAGCTCACTCTCGAATGGGAGAGCCATCTGGGAAGAGATGAAGATGCCTGAACTCCTGGGAAGCAGTGAGAGGGTAAGGTTGTGAGGAGAGAATTGACTGCAGGGAAGCATCTTCTCTTCTGCCCTTCATTTCTCCTTTCAGCTATGCCACTAACGCTGCTGCCAGATCTCTCAGGCACAGCGTCCCTCCCAGGCTGCATTCAAAGAGAGGATTCAGGCTCCCTCTGGGGCTGTAGCTGTTTCTTGATACAAAAAATCATCCTAGCTCAAGCCAAGGGAAGAGATGGGTGCTGGACCTTCACATAGATGAGAAAGGGCTTAATGGTGGGCTCAAATATCTAGCCACACCCTACATCTGTCCACATGAGTCTTTCTACATCTCTTCATGATGTATTTTCCTCCCTACCAAACTGACGTCTGTGGTGCACATTCCCTTTATATTGTTTTTTAACATATAGCCCAGAGGAGGCCATGAAAATGACCAGAGGGCTCAAATACCTCCCCTATGGAGAAAGACTGAGAGTTGGGGTGTTCAGCCTGGAGAAGAGAAGGCTCCAGCAGGACCTTGAAACACCTTCCAGTGCCTGAAGGAGCTACAGGAAAGCTAGGGAGGGACTATTTACAAGGGCTTGTAGTGAGAGAACAAGAGGTAATGGACTAAAACTGGAAGAGGGAAGATTCAGGACAGAGATTAAGAGAAAATACTGTGAGGATGGTGAGACCCTGGCCCAGGTTGCCCAGGGAAGCTGTGGCTGCCCCATCCCTGGAAGTGTTGAAGGGCAGGTTGGATGGGGCTTGGAGCAACCTGGGCTGGTGGGAGGTGTCCCTGCCCATGCAGGGGGATTGGAACTCGTTGATCTTGAAGGCCCCTTCCAACCCAAGCCATTCTAAGATTCTATGATATCTAGGATGAGCAACTGGATGGGACATTTATCCTGTGTCACCACTGGAGAGAGCCATATGCCATCATCTTCTCTGTCAATAGACAAATTTACAGTACTAAACCACTTCACAATTTTGAAAGTTGCATGAAGGTAAGATTATGAGGATTAAAAGGGTGGATGGCTCTACTTTCCATTCAGGATTCTCTGACGAAAAATCTGTTGGCAATTAATAGACGTTTTTGTCAATGTCCCATGAATTCCAACTGGGTTGAGTAGGCAATGGTCCCAGTTCACAAGCCCACAGAGCACTCTGCACTATTTACAGCTGTGCTTAGCAACTCTTTTTTTCATAACTTTTGATGCTTAAAATTTTACTGCAGTGGTCCACTTCCAGGGATGGGGCAGCCACAAATTCTCTAGGCAACCTTGCCCAGGGTCTCACCACCCTCAAAGCAAAGAATTTCTTCCTCATATCCAGTCTAAATCTACCTTCTTCCAGTTTAAAGCCATTACCCCTTCACTCATGCTCTGCAGTAGTCTCATTAGTCCTTCAAAGACCAACTGAGTGATCAAAGCTGAGCAGAAGTTGAATCTTTAAGGATAAGAGCAACAAAAAACTGGGAACAGCATGTCCCAGTTATGTGTCAGAGTTTAAATCAAGTATCATGGTTTAATCCCTGCCAGCAACTCAGCTCCACACACGGACTCTCTCACTCCCCTGGTGGGATGGGGGAGGGAACTGGAAGGGTAAATGTGAGAAAACTCAACAGTTGAGGTAAAGGCAGTTGGCAATGGTCCCAGTTCACAAGCCCACAGAGCACTCTGCACTATTTACAGCTGTGCTTAGCAACTCTTTGCTTTCACAACTTTTGATGCTTAAAATTTTACTGCAGTGGTCCAGTCTCTGCCCAAGGTATTTGGACCAGTTGCCAATGTTTTTCTCCTTCATTACCTCCAGAGACATCTCAGAAACAGTTCTTGGATGACTTTGGAAACCCTTGCTTTGGACCAAGCAAATAAGCAAATTCTAACTTCAAAATGCTAATCTTTATTGCCAATTAAGCCTTTACAAAGTACTGAAGATGCAATTTTTGAAACACAATGTAGCTGAGAAGCACATTTGAAAAGGCACCATATCCTAAATGGAAAGGCAACAGAAAAGGCTCGAGAAAATCCCCACAGATGACTCCTACAGGCAAAGAGATCTCAGGAAATACCCTTCATAATCACCTCTTCAGACAGTGAGGAAATGACTTCTAGGAAGGATTTATTTCCTTTTCAGTATCCCAGATATTTGGAAACTCTGAGATTTGCAGTGGTTCCTACTTAAAGAGCAATTTATTGACATTCTTCAGAGAGAATGCCTTAATTCACAAAATAATATTCATCAAAACACTACAAAAATGGCAGTTCCATTCTGATCCTAATCTATAAAGCTTTTTTGTCTATCTTTAAAGCTATGGTTATCTTGAAGTGCTTAGTCTCATATTCATTGCTTTTATAATTGGACAACATAGAACAATGGGAGATTTACTCGTTTATTAAGAACCAAAATGAATGTAATCCAATATCACCCTTTGTTGAAAGCCACCTACAAAAGAATTGCATGAGGATGTGAAATGAATAATCTTTCTTGGTTTTCTCCTCTTGAAATCACTACAGTGCCTTTCCAGAGTATAATAAATGACAATATGTTATGGAAAATTACTACAAGTCTCACCAGATAAACAAGTTTAGTAGATTTTTGGACACTGATGCAGCTTATTTCTGACAAAGGTTTTCACAGAGGATTCCTTTTTCTATTTTTCCTTTAAATGTTCCTGATGGTTCAGGCTTGGGGAAAAAAAAATAATCAACAAACCTTAAAATCAACAATTTAGTTCTTGTTCTACAGACAACAATTTGGTTTTTCAACCCAAAGTAATTTCTCTTTTTTCTTACCATTAAAGATGAGCTTGTGCATGGGGCAATCTTTCTAAAGTGGGAAAGTAAAAATTATAGCAACAAACATAAGGCAGTTTGGCACCAAGAAATGAAAAAAAAAAGAAAGAATTAGCTCATTTCACAAGATCATAGAATTATAGAAGGTTTCAGGTTGGAAGGGATCTTAAAGATCATCTAGTTCTAAACACTCTGCCATGGGCAGGGACACCTCCCACCAGCCCAGGTTGCTCCAAGCTCCATCCAACCTGCCCTTCAACACTTCCAGGGATGGGGCAGCCACAAATTCTCTAGGCAACCTTGCCCAGGGTCTCACCACCCTCAAAGCAAAGAATTTCTTCCTCATATCCAGTCTAAATCTACCTTCTTCCAGTTTAAAGCCATTACCCCTTCACTCATGCTCTGCAGTAGTCTCATTAGTCCTTCAAAGACCAACTGAGTGATCAAAGCTGAGCAGAAGTTGAATCTTTAAGGATAAGAGCAACAAAAATCTGGGAACAGCATGTCCCAGTTATGTGTCAGAGTTTAAATCAAGTATCATGGTTTAATCCCTGCCAGCAACTCAGCTCCACACACGGACTCTCTCACTCCCCTGGTGGGATGGGGGAGGGAACTGGAAGGGTAAATGTGAGAAAACTCAACAGTTGAGGTAAAGGCAGTTGAATAGATAAAGCAAAAGCCACACACACAAGCAAAGCAAAACAAGGAATTCAGACCCACCTTCCCATCATGTGTTCAGTATTTCCAGGAAAGCAGGGCTCCATCATGCATAAAGAAAGAAAATGGCACTGTGCCTATTTTAAAGGCAGGGAAACTGAGGCACAGAAAGCCAAAACATTCTTTTCTCATTCTAGACTGGATCTTGAGATCAGATCAATGCAAACTATTCGGATTCTTTGTTGCCTGACACAAGGAATGGTCTGAACCTGATGACCAGGGATGCAGGTCGATCTTGGGGTCTGACTTAGGTGTGTGTGTTGTCTCTCCAGCTGCACATCAGTCCTGCTGACCGGGCAAACTGCACAGCACAGAGGTGTCAGGAGGTCAGTGCCTGGTCTCACACATGGCCTGTCATGTGTACAACTCAACTGCTCCCTGAAGTAAAGGCAGAAAAATCCTTTGACTTCATTGAGTGCCCCTCTGGACCACTTGACCACAGGAAATCCTCATCTTGAATCATCTGCCTTTTCCTATGCAACCCAAGGGCCACAGAGCCATCCGTGCCCCTTTGCTGGGCTTTGGGACCAACTCCCTGCCAGTTCAACCAGCTCAAACCTTGCTCTGTAGCTTCTGGGCTTTGTTGCAATGCAAGTAAATGAATGCATTGAGCTACTCGGAATAGAATAGACCTTCAGAGAGATACTGAGAACTTCAGGAAAGGAACCAGAAAACAGAGGTGTAATAACTTGATTCATTAATTTTACCTTATTTAATGTGGTGTCTGTGATAGCCCTTCTTCCTACCTCACTTTCCTCCACCATGATTTTGAGGTCTTCTCATCTCCTAGGTGAACAAACTGGATGCTGGTGTCCATGAGAAAGAAGGCAGAAAGCTTTTCTTCAGCAAGGGTTCAGGTTCCCACGGGGGAAAAAAAAATAATCAACAAACCTTAAAATCAACAATTTAGTTCTTGTTCTACAGACAACAATTTGGTTTTTCAACCCAAAGTAATTTATCTTTTTTCTTACCATTAAAGATGAGCTTGTGCATGGGGCAATCTTTCTAAAGTGGGAAAGTAAAAATTATAGCAACAAACATAAGGCAGTTTGGCACCAAGAAATGAAAAAAAAAAGAAAGAATTAGCTCATTTCACAAGATCATAGAATTATAGAAGGTTTCTTTACCTTATTTAATGTGGTGTCTGTGATAGCCCTTCTTCCTACCTCACTTTCCTCCACCATGATTTTGAGGTCTTCTCATCTCCTGGGTGAACAAACTGGATGCTAGTGTCCATGAGAAAGAAGGCAGAAAGATTTTCTTCAGCAAGGGTTCAGGTTCCCACCTCCCGAGGAGTCTGGGCTGAAGCATCCCTGGAAAGCTGAGGAGAAAGCCAGGAAAGGTTCAGCATGGGACTGGCATGGCTCAGCTTCTCCCTCCCTATCACTGGTGTGGGAGATAAGCACCAACTGCCATCAGGTTGGTGCAGTTAAATCCTCCCCAAGCTGCAATTCAGAGGCAACAAGATGGGTTGATGCCAAAAGTGGTCACAGACAAACTGATCCCACAGGATCTCCGTGCATTTACACCTTACAGAGTATCTGGCTGGTTCTCAGAAGAGCCTCAAAGGGAGACCTCAGGCTCCCTCAGGCAGATCAGACCTGAGATGATTTATCAGCTTAAACTTTACTTATTGGCTTAAAGAATAAATAAACGTTCTTGTCAATTTCTCTGCTTTATTGCAGTTGATGGCAGGGCAGGGTGTCAATTGTTTCTTTCCTCAGGACTTCAATGCTCCTCTGCCTTTGCTCAGAGATGCTTCCTCATAAAGAAAGGGAAAAAAATGTAATGAATACATTGAAAAATAAAAAATAATAAAAAATGCTTGTAGACCCAAAAGAAAGAATGCATCTATTATAAAATAAAACCTCTTTTAGCAGCTATTAGAATGCATTAAAAATATTCACAGGACTCTCCCCTCCAGTTATGTTGCAAAAGCCATGCAAGTAATAATTGTGGCTAAGTGCACTACAGTGACAGTCAATATTGTACTTCCCAAGCTAGTGCTCATTATTCTTTATGGAACTCATGCATTTTGTGGAAGATCAAAAGATTTACATATCATATGGAGTGCTTTAGGGAGTGACTTGCTGTGCACTTTAAATGCACAATGTTCCACAGCCATTTAAACACGGATTTCATTTCTCTCTTCTGTGTGATATTAAATTTGAAGGAAAAAAAAAAAGAGGGAGAGACCAAATCGACTTGGGTACCTTTGTTCATGTCATGAAATACAAGTTTAATTTGGTTCTGATACAGAAGTTTAATATTTTTATGGGATGTTATTGAATAATCTACTTGGCTCAGCACTGGCCTTTGCTCAGGAAAGAGATGAAAGAAATAATTTAAGGTTTTTTTATGAGGACTGCAGGTAAAATCATCATGCCCTGGAGAGGGGGGTGGACTCTGACACTGCTTGGCCTCCTTGCACCACTGGCTTCCTTGCAACCTCCCCCAGGTAATCTGGTGTGTGCTCATAGGTGGAGGGTGACAGAAAATGAAGAAGGAGCTGCAACCTATTCCCTTAGTGCAAGAAAGAAGGAAAATACCATGTTTTCTGTGCTGCTGGAGACAGGGCAGCAGCATGTGGCTACAAGTGGCTTGTGTGTCCTTGGGTGGGCCACTGCACACAGGTTCCCCTGTGCAACACAGAGACTACAGCACTTACCTTGCCAGGATGTTGTGAGGAGAAAGAAATACATAAGGACAACTGGATGGTCAGTTACTATGGTAATGAGGCCACATGACTGTTGAGAGGGGCTCTGAGGCCATATTTGCTGTGCCTACACTTTACACATCTGTGCTCCTGAGATCTGCCCACCAGTGTGTGTCCAGCTATGAAAGGATCAGCTGCTTAGACTAATTTCAGCCCCTCCATCTACTCATCTGCTTTCTCTGCCCCTGTGGTTGTGCCATGGGGTCAAATCTGGGATGGTTTTGGTGAGAAGGGATCTACCAGCAGCCTGAGCTACACTCCTGGGAGACATGGGAACACACCAAGGTTGGGACCACTCCTAAAAGTAGTTTTTTTCAGAATAGTCTTTGTGACCAGATAAGGGTCACAGATGAGCATAATTTTTGGGTGGTGACTAAAGGAAGGATTAGGAGGACAGCAGTCTGTGTCATTCTGGGTCTAATCACCAGCAATGGGAGGAGCTGGTCATCACTCAACAAGCATATCTACACTGGTGAGGTTGAGGATATGTATCCCTAGTCCTTCTCTGAAGGAAGAAAAGCTTCTGAACAAGTAATGAGTCCTTTATTTCTAGAGGAAAAAAAAAAAAGAAAAAGGTTTCATGAATAGGAAATCTACCCAATTTATTTGCTTCTGGTACATTCTGCATTATTTTCCAAACAAAGCAAATGGAAAACCTCTTTAATGAAGCATAACTATGTTGAGATTAAGGCTTATTCTCTCTAAATATTGACTCAGATAACATTTTCTCAGGATGAACAGACCATAACCCATGAATCTGGCATCAATGTCTGGAAGATTAATAGGAAAGATGAATTTTCTGGTTGTCTGAAGGGAAGTTTCACGTGGCCAAGACAACAGTTATAGACTTCTCTTGTTATTTATGAGATCCAGCCAGGGAGTCTTCAAGAAGCTGTAGTTTCTTTGTTCCACTGAACATTTTAAAGCTCAGTGAAAAATACCTTCCCTCACTGTTATCAGAGGGACAGGAGCCGAGCAGAATTTCTGTAAAACAACCCCATTATCTTGGAGTAGAGATGAATCAAGGAGTCTTGCAAACCCTATTGAGGTACAACCACTGGCTCTTTGACCTGCCTGCAGGTAAAACCAAAACAAGTCAGGCATAGGGATACTAATCCTGGCCTAAACAATCCAGAAGAGGAATAGGTTGACTGGTGCTTGGTAAATCAAGAGGGTAATTAGAGCAAAGGATGTTTGGAAAGTTAACTTAAAAGGGAAAAATAAATTGTCCTGGACATAGTTGGTCTTCTTCCAATTTGTAAAGTGTGATGGTTTCACTCATTCAAAAAGCTACAATTTGTTGCTTTTTTCTTTAATAACTTAGCTTTATTCTCCAGAAGGGTCCTCTTGGAGGGGAAGGTATGTGAAAGATCTTTATTTTAGCTATTGTTATGGGCATGACAGTCAGGCCCACAGACTCTAGCTCAAACAGACTCCTATTTTTCTCAAAAATAAACAACAGGAGTGAAACTCTGCCCCAGAAGGCTTATCACATGCTGAGGGAAGGCACATAAAATGGGTAGGACACTGACTCTGTTTGTTAGGAGCTCAGACCTTCCCATCTCTGCCTGCAACCAGCAAAGCAATGATACCTCACAGAGAAATGCCACCTCCAGGGCTAATCAGCTGTCAGGGACAAAGATATCTTGGAAATATGCATAAATAGACAGAAGATGATCTTTTCCCACAAATGCCTAAACACAAAAACCTTCCTGGGAAGAAAAACAACAAAAAAAAAGCAGCTCCCTGAGAAAAGTATTGGCTCCTTGGTCCAGGAGTGATTTTTGATCATTCTTAGGATTTTGGAATTTAAAAAAAATAATGGTAACAGGTGATTGTTTCAAAGAGAAAAGCAATGAAACTGCTGCCATGGTACAGGCACAGCAGAGCACTGCAGCTCAGGTGTCTTCTGGCCTAGCTGGTATTCACCTGGGCAAGGTGAGAAGCTGGCAGATGTGCAGGAATTACTTGATCAACAATTTAATTCTTTGAGATCTAGTTGCTCATTTTAGCTTTCAAAACTCTTTTTAAAAACCAGCTTAACTTTGGGCCTATCTCTAGGTCTTATTGTGAACAAGTGATGGATTTACACCGTGGCCTTTTTGCAGGGCTTTGGCCATGCAAACAGGCTTAAAAGAAAGTCAGGAAGAGCTGGGAGTGTATGGTCCAGGAGATGAACTCACACCCTTTGGGCACTTCAGGAAGAAGATTATCTAAACCAGATTCTCATCACTCTACAACTCCATCTTCTCTCTGTTCCTTGCTTGTACAGAGAGCACTTTTAATTTATGAAAGATTGTCTTTGGAAAGAGAAATTCCACTCCCAGCTGGGAGTGCTCTCATTCCTCATCAGGTATCACCTGTGTTATAGATGACACTTAAGTCCTTCAGAATAGGTGCAAAGCATTTGGAAATATTTCCCTATAACATTCTGCCATTGCATTTCCATCTTACCATCCATCTGGCCCACCTGAACTTTCCAATTTCAGCTCCATTCCTATTGCAAACTTCCTAAAGCTGAGCTCTGCAGTTCCAAGAATTTCTAGGACAGGCAGGAGAAGGGTGCAGGTTAGTCACTGTTTGTAAAAGATAAAATTCTTCTTCTCTGGAAAAAAAACCCAACACAAACCAAACCAAAACCACAAGGACAGGAGAGACACAAAATAATAACCCAGCAGATCTCAAAAGCCAATTGCCAAAAACCTTTGCAGTGCTGCTTTGTCTTCCCACCAGCTGCAGATCCAACCCCTATTTTGGGCTCCAACCTGCAATACTGGGCTTTCCTTTGGACGAGAAGGAGCTAGAAATAAAAGAAATACAGAAACCTGAAGGCTGAAATTCAAGTGGAAGAGCAGGGGGAGTGTGGCAGTGGTGGTGTTAATGCTGAAGTATTCCCTGGGAGCAGGAGCTGGCAAGTGGAGTGGACACCCAGATATTTGAAATGCAGCCAAATAACTTGGCACATCTCGAACTGGCACAAAGCAGTCTTGGTAGAGCTTCCTACTGCTGCTGGCACTTTTACAGCTGTCTTTCTTCATCTCGCTCTTCCCACTGCAACAGCTACTCAACAGGTGTTTCCACAGACACAGGGTGTTTGGCAGCTGTAACCCTTCAGTATTATCTCTGGAATACATTTTTCTCCCTCCCAACAGCACCGCTCGGGGCCGTTGCCCAGAGGCCGGCGTGGCAACAGGGACAGCTGACCAGCTGCATTTGGGGACAGAGGGCTGTGTGCTTGGGCAGACAGATGTAAGACTTGGTAAAGTAGTGGTGGGAGAACATCAATGCTTGGTCCTGGGAAACTAGAGTGATGCTTTGCTGAAGCTTATCTGGAGCCCATCTTCAGCTCACCTGGTTCTACCCTGCTTTTCCTGGTCTTGCCCGGAGACCTCTTGGCTCCACATCCATTTTCTTCTTTGCAAACCAGTCCCCATGACTTTGAGCTTCCTGTCCTTGATTTTCATAAGGATTGAGCATTTGCTCAGATCATGACGGTATTTCTTTGCCCAAACCTACTCACCCTTCCGTCCAAATGTGCATAGAGAAAAAGACAGAAGAGCTCAGATCCAGGAGGGAACCTGAGAACTGTGAGATTTTCAGACACAGAAAGTACCAGAGAGATTTAAAGGGGAGTTACTTTGGAAGAGAGTTCACAAGAACATGAACAACTGTCTTGTTTTCTTCTTTTTTAGCTCCCCTCTGCAGTTTTTTGGCCTTGGGCAGACTCTTCTGTTTTCTCATCTCATATACACCAAAGCTGTCCCAGTTCTTTCAACAATGCAGTCCATGGTTTGCTGAAATGTCACCTTCTTCAGATCTCTGGTACATGGTATACGTGAGAGAAACAGTGTTGAATGATTTTTTCATGGGAATCTGTGCAAGGCCTCAAAAGTAGTTTTTTAGAAAACATCTTTTACTGGTATATACACATGGCTAAGAACAGGTTTACAAACCAGATAGAGACAACAGAGCTGGGGAAGTGGCTCTGACCCTCTCTCCAGGTTTCCATAGCATATTTTCCCAATGTGCAAAAATGTGCAGCTAAGAAACTTCTAGAGCAAGAGGAAGATCATGCTTAATAGCTTCCAAACAACCTTTTCCCATGGATTTTTCTGCTTGCTTTTTGAACGTATGCAGACTTAGAGCATCCACCAGATCCTGCAGCAAGGTGTTCCACCACTTCACAGCACAGGCTGCACACAACCACTTCTGCCTGTTCCGTTTGCACCTGTGACCCAAGAGTTTTGTATGGTGTCCCTAAGGCTTGTACTGGTAGAGAGGTGGAAAATGAGTTTCTGCCCCTCCCCACTTCTACAGGAGCCACGATGCCACAAGTATGATTTTACTGCTGTGTCCTCTCTCCATCTTCCTCCCTTTTCTAGAAAGAGATTGACATGGGCCTTCAGAAATATAAAGTACAGAAATGTCCCAGGTGGTTGGGTCACCATCCCTGGATGTGTTTAATGGTCGTTTGGATGTGGTGTTGGTGGAGATAGTTTGGGTGAAAACTTTGTAGAGCAGGGATGATGGTTGGACTCAGTGATCCCAAGGGGCTTTTCCAACCTGAATAGTTCTATAATTCTATGATCTTGACTCTCTTCCCTCCCCAGATCATCTCACCTCTCTGAGGACTCAGAATAATATTTCTAGCCCCTATTTTGCCTACTGCTCTATCTCTGTCTGGAGACACACACATGTTAAAGTACAAGTAGGGCAGTTAAAGAGCATGTCTCATGGCATCTCTGCCACAGAATAAAAAAGTGCATTAGAGGTTTGTCTGGAGCACCATGAGCACTCAGTTCCTGACGAGGGCCGGGAGGCCGCAAGGCTGTTAAACCCTCTTTCCACTCTCCCCAATGTTGCCATTAATATGTAAAAGCTTAAGCTTGCTAAAGGGATTATTTCCCATCCTATCTGATTGTAAACTGGCATTTCAATGATTACATGTATCTTTTTGTCATTTTCTCGTAAAACATCTTATTCTTGAACAGCATAATTGGCCTCTTACTAATGTTTAATGAATGATTAAATCAGCATCAATGCAACATGCAGCTCGGCACGGAGAGCAGGGTTTGCAACCTTCAGAGCCACAGAAATGTCTTTTTGCAATATAAATCCTTATAATTTTCTAATTATGGACTTTCTGGTATATTTCACATTAAGAACATGGCAATGTAAAAGCAGGAATTTCTGTAAAACAACCCCATTATCTTGGAGTAGAGATGAATCAAGGAGTCTTGCAAACCCTATTGAGGTACAACCACTGGCTCTTTGACCTGCCTGCAGGTAAAACCAAAACAAGTCAGGCATAGGGATACTAATCCTGGCCTAAACAATCCAGAAGAGGAATAGGTTGACTGGTGCTTGGTAAATCAAGAGGGTAATTAGAGCAAAGGATGTTTGGAAAGTTAACTTAAAAGGGAAAAATAAATTGTCCTGGACATAGTTGGTCTTCTTCCAATTTGTAAAGTGTGATGGTTTCACTCATTCAAAAAGCTACAATTTGTTGCTTTTTTCTTTAATAACTTAGCTTTATTCTCCAGAAGGGTCCTCTTGGAGGGGAAGGTATGTGAAAGATCTTTATTTTAGCTATTGTTATGGGCATGACAGTCAGGCCCACAGACTCTAGCTCAAACAGGCTCCTATTTTGCTCAAAAATAAACAACAGGAGTGAAACTCTGCCCCAGAAGGCTTATCACATGCTGAGGGAAGGCACATAAAATGGGTAGGACACTGACTCTGTTTGTTAGGAGCTCAGACCTTCCCATCTCTGCCTGCAACCAGCAAAGCAATGATACCTCACAGAGAAATGCCACCTCCAGGGCTAATCAGCTGTCAGGGACAAAGATATCTTGGAAATATGCATAAATAGACAGAAGATGATCTTTTCCCACAAATGCCTAAACACAAAAACCTTCCTGGGAAGAAAAACAACAAAAAAAAAGCAGCTCCCTGAGAAAAGTATTAGCTCCTTGGTCCAGGAGTGATTTTTGATCATTCTTAGGATTTTGGAATTTAAAAAAAATAATGGTAACAGGTGATTGTTTCAAAGAGAAAAGCAATGAAACTGCTGCCATGGTACAGGCACAGCAGAGCACTGCAGCTCAGGTGTCTTCTGGCCTAGCTGGTATTCACCTGGGCAAGGTGAGAAGCTGGCAGATGTGCAGGAATTACTTGATCAACAATTTAATTCTTTGAGATCTAGTTGCTCATTTTAGCTTTCAAAACTCTTTTTAAAAACCAGCTTAACTTTGGGCCTATCTCTAGGTCTTATTGTGAACAAGTGATGGATTTACACCGTGGCCTTTTTGCAGGGCTTTGGCCATGCAAACAGGCTTAAAAGAAAGTCAGGAAGAGCTGGGAGTGTATGGTCCAGGAGATGAACTCACACCCTTTGGGCACTTCAGGAAGAAGATTATCTAAACCAGATTCTCATCACTCTACAACTCCATCTTCTCTCTGTTCCTTGTTTGTACAGAGAGCACTTTTAATTTATGAAAGATTGTCTTTGGAAAGAGAAATTCCACTCCCAGCTGGGAGTGCTCTCATTCCTCATCAGGTATCACCTGTGTTATAGATGACACTTAAGTCCTTCAGAATAGGTGCAAAGCATTTGGAAATATTTCCCTATAACATTCTGCCATTGCATTTCCATCTTACCATCCATCTGGCCCACCTGAACTTTCCAATTTCAGCTCCATTCCTATTGCAAACTTCCTAAAGCTGAGCTCTGCAGTTCCAAGAATTTCTAGGACAGGCAGGAGAAGGGTGCAGGTTAGTCACTGTTTGTAAAAGATAAAATTCTTCTTCTCTGGAAAAAAAACCCAACACAAACCAAACCAAAACCACAAGGACAGGAGAGAGACAAAATAACCCAGCAGATCTCAAAAGCCAATTGCCAAAAACCTTTGCAGTGCTGCTTTGTCTTCCCACCAGCTGCAGATCCAACCCCTATTTTGGGCTCCAACCTGCAATACTGGGCTTTCCTTTGGACGAGAAGGAGCTAGAAATAAAAGAAATACAGAAACCTGAAGGCTGAAATTCAAGTGGAAGAGCAGGGGGAGTGTGGCAGTGGTGGTGTTAATGCTGAAGTATTCCCTGGGAGCAGGAGCTGGCAAGTGGAGTGGACACCCAGATATTTGAAATGCAGCCAAATAACTTGGCACATCTCGAACTGGCACAAAGCAGTCTTGGTAGAGCTTCCTACTGCTGCTGGCACTTTTACAGCTGTCTTTCTTCATCTCGCTCTTCCCACTGCAACAGCTACTCAACAGGTGTTTCCACAGACACAGGGTGTTTGGCAGCTGTAACCCTTCAGTATTATCTCTGGAATACATTTTTCTCCCTCCCAACAGCACCGCTCGGGGCCGTTGCCCAGAGGCCGGCGTGGCAACAGGGACAGCTGACCAGCTGCATTTGGGGACAGAGGGCTGTGTGCTTGGGCAGACAGATGTAAGACTTGGTAAAGTAGTGGTGGGAGAACATCAATGCTTGGTCCTGGGAAACTAGAGTGATGCTTTGCTGAAGCTTATCTGGAGCCCATCTTCAGCTCACCTGGTTCTACCCTGCTTTTCCTGGTCTTGCCCGGAGACCTCTTGGCTCCACATCCATTTTCTTCTTTGCAAACCAGTCCCCATGACTTTGAGCTTCCTGTCCTTGATTTTCATAAGGATTGAGCATTTGCTCAGATCATGATGGTATTTCTTTGCCCAAACCTACTCACCCTTCCGTCCAAATGTGCATAGAGAAAAAGACAGAAGAGCTCAGATCCAGGAGGGAACCTGAGAACTGTGAGATTTTCAGACACAGAAAGTACCAGAGAGATTTAAAGGGGAGTTACTTTGGAAGAGAGTTCACAAGAACATGAACAACTGTCTTGTTTTCTTCTTTTTTAGCTCCCCTCTGCAGTTTTTTGGCCTTGGGCAGACTCTTCTGTTTTCTCATCTCATATACACCAAAGCTGTCCCAGTTCTTTCAACAATGCAGTCCATGGTTTGCTGAAATGTCACCTTCTTCAGATCTCTGGTACATGGTATACGTGAGAGAAACAGTGTTGAATGATTTTTTCATGGGAATCTGTGCAAGGCCTCAAAAGTAGTTTTTTAGAAAACATCTTTAACTGGTATATACACATGGCTAAGAACAGGTTTACAAACCAGATAGAGACAACAGAGCTGGGGAAGTGGCTCTGACCCTCTCTCCAGGTTTCCATAGCATATTTTCCCAATGTGCAAAAATGTGCAGCTAAGAAACTTCTAGAGCAAGAGGAAGATCATGCTTAATAGCTTCCAAACAACCTTTTCCCATGGATTTTTCTGCTTGCTTTTTGAACGTATGCAGACTTAGAGCATCCACCAGATCCTGCAGCAAGGTGTTCCACCACTTCACAGCACAGGCTGCACACAACCACTTCTGCCTGTTCCGTTTGCACCTGTGACCCAAGAGTTTTGTATGGTGTCCCTAAGGCTTGTACTGGTAGAGAGGTGGAAAATGAGTTTTTGCCCCTCCCCACTTCTACAGGAGCCACGATGCCACAAGTATGATTTTACTGCTGTGTCCTCTCTCCATCTTCCTCCCTTTTCTAGAAAGAGATTGACATGGGCCTTCAGAAATATAAAGTACAGAAATGTCCCAGGTGGTTGGGTCACCATCCCTGGATGTGTTTAATGGTCGTTTGGATGTGGTGTTGGTGGAGATAGGTTTGGTGAAAACTTTGTAGAGCAGGGATGATGGTTGGACTCAGTGATCCCAAGGGGCTTTTCCAACCTGAATAGTTCTATAATTCTATGATCTTGACTCTCTTCCCTCCCCAGATCATCTCACCTCTCTGAGGACTCAGAATAATATTTCTAGCCCCTATTTTGCCTACTGCTCTATCTCTGTCTGGAGACACACACATGTTAAAGTACAAGTAGGGCAGTTAAAGAGCATGTCTCATGGCATCTCTGCCACAGAATAAAAAAGTGCATTAGAGGTTTGTCTGGAGCACCATGAGCACTCAGTTCCTGACGAGGGCCGGGAGGCCGCAAGGCTGTTAAACCCTCTTTCCACTCTCCCCAATGTTGCCATTAATATGTAAAAGCTTAAGCTTGCTAAAGGGATTATTTCCCATCCTATCTGATTGTAAACTGGCATTTCAATGATTACATGTATCTTTTTGTCATTTTCTCGTAAAACATCTTATTCTTGAACAGCATAATTGGCCTCTTACTAATGTTTAATGAATGATTAAATCAGCATCAATGCAACATGCAGCTCGGCACGGAGAGCAGGGTTTGCAACCTTCAGAGCCACAGAAATGTCTTTTTGCAATATAAATCCTTATAATTTTCTAATTATGGACTTTCTGGTATATTTCACATTAAGAACATGGGAATGTAAATGTGACTTTGCCTGTCTGAGCAATTCACTTATCATTTTGTTTGCAATTTCTAACCTACGTGTTAACAACACCTCTGCAGTTTTCATTTAAGTATGTAATCTTCCCCAAATTAAAAGCCAATTAAAATCACATAATTGCAGAGCTCAGGCAGGCAAGTCCTTGTAGAAATGGCCAAGCAAGGACACTTCTTTGCACTGACACATCACATTAACCAGCCTCGTGGAGAGACTCGAGGTTTTGCACAGGCAAAGGAGTCCAAGTGAAATGAAGCAACAAAGGTTTATCTGAGTGTAAAGAGAAAGGGAAAAAGTATTTCCTCAAAGGAGGGAGTAATACAGGAAGAGAAAAACTCCATTTGTGGAAGATGTGAGGTTGAGAGGCATTAGGAGAAGTGGAAATCATGATGATGATGTGGAAACATTATGATGACCTCAGGAGTCACAGATGTAAGAGTAGTTTAAGGAAGTCCACTTTAAGAAAGGCCCCTTAACTGACAAAAAGCAGACACATAAATCTGGGATATGCTGTTACCAGAGTGCCTACAGGAAAAGCCAAGTGCAGTTCTAGAGTATGTCTGGCCAGATAGGGCCAACAAAGCTGGGGAAATGGCCCTGAACCTCTCCAGGGACACTGGTAGAAGAGGATTCATTCAGGAGTGATCCTCCCACATCAACGAGTACAGAGAAGACTGAGTCGGGGAGACTGGAATTTGAGTCTTCCAAGAGATGTTCTCTCTGTAGACATATGGCAGGAGAGTAGGTACAACAAAGCAGAAAAGTCTATTTAGAAAAAAATAAAAATTAAAATTGCATTAGCACAAGAATATGCCAGAACAATCAAATAGTTTCAGAGTGGAAGTCAGGTCACATGCTAAAGTGTTGGAGAATAGGATCACAGACTCATAGAATCACAGAATGGATTTGCTTGGAAGGGCTCTTAAAGATCATCTGGATCCATGCCACTGCATGGGCAGGGACACCTCCCACCAGCCCAGGTTGCTCCAAGCCCCACCCAACCTGCCCTTCAACAATTCCAGGGATGGGGCAGCCAGAAATTATCTGGGCAATCCATGCCAGCATCTCACCACTCTCACAGCAAAGAATTTCTTCCTAATACCTAATTCTAAATCTCCCTTCTCTCTGAAGCTGTTACTCCTCTTCCACCAGATGGAACTGCCATGTTTGAGACTAACACACTTGCAAAGGTGGCTCTTCCAAGCACACTCTGCTGCCTGGCTTTCCACCACAAATCTGAGCACCTGCTCAAGAGTTATTGGACACCATGCCAGCAAAGCTTTGCAATGCTTATGCAGACAAAATAGGGATCAGCAGGTTCAAAGGAAATGAGCACAGGTAATTGCTTTAAGAATCACCACCATTTACTCCTGAGCAACTCAGGCTCAGGAAACACTATGAAAAGTATTTCAAGATACATGTGATGGTTCAGTTAAAAAAAAAAGTGTTGGATAATGCAGGCCAGCAAACTGTCTGAAGATTTCCTCAGCACTTTCTGGACTTCTGCTCAGGAAATATCTGTACTGAATCTGAAGAGAAGAAATGGGATTTTTATCTAACCAGTACAGTGTGATGCTCACACAAGTGTCTTTTTCTTTCTGTTCTCCAACAGCTGTAGCTATTCCTAACATGTTTGTATGACGTGAGTCCACAGTCAGGACTCCTTCATTTTGCCCACGACCCAGCCTGGGACCTTGTCCATGGAGCCCAGCTAACAGGAATTCTGCCCTTCAGCCTCCTTCTCCTTGTGGCCCTCCCATCTCTTGCTGCCCCATCCACTTCTGCACTGCAGCACACTCTCAAGAGAGTAAAACAGAAGATAATTGGGTGGCCTGTTTTGGTGACAAATGCAAATATAGCAAGTCAATGTCATATAGAAGGGATTTCAGTCTTTAAAAAAAGGTAGGAAATTAATTTTCCATTTTCTGAGGC
>NW_009952983.1:427428-471806 GCF_000747805.2 Chaetura pelagica | reverse complement strand
CATTCCTGTAATTCTTCAGAAGGGACAGGGCAGCCTTACCAGGAAATCACATGCTCCAGCTGGTACTTCAACTCTTCATCCAGCTACAACTGCACCACAGACTAAATCTGAGTTTGGAAAATGCTTTCCTGGTCTCATCATCTGGTTTACCAAATCACTGAGGGATTTTAAAGGACCCCAGGCAAGTGAACTTTTAGTTGGCATCACATTTTGGATGAATGGAATGCCCTGCTCATCAGCAGGAGCAAGTGTTACAGCTCTCAGCAAAACCAGCCTGTATTTATTAATTAACATTATAAGGAAGAAAAAGCAGGCACTACAACAGATGCAGATTCACCCATTAGAAACAACAACAAAGTCCAAGCAGGAAATGGGAGAGCACCATGTTTTTACCAAAATACAAGGAAAAGGTATTGATCAAAAGCTTCCAAAATGTCTGGCAAGACTAGAGGCTGAAGTTAGTGTTCAAATTGTCAGCACTATTCCAAGTGTTTTTAAAATGATAAACAAAAAGCCAGTGTCATATCATTGCACTTCAATAAGCCTTTTCCCTTGCATTCCCACCCCTGGGAATTCAGAACATGGTGTTGTGGGTGTCTGAAGGGCTGCTCTGTTGTACAGCTCTTCTAAGAGATACTGAAATGTCCAAGAAAGGTTTTCCTGGGGAAACACCAGGTGGAGAACTAACAGTTGAATGCCTGAATAACCAGCTTTCCAGCCAAATTGATGCAAGATGCCCTATTTGTCATTTATATAAACTCAAGTAAGCCAATAGTGTATTTTAGGAAAATAATGTTAATAAAATAGAAAAACCATGTGGTGTTGAACTCCTCCAAGCATCTCACTGATCTGTCACTAAGGAAATACTCAACAGACATGCCTGAGGGCTTCATATGAACCATAACAGTATCTACTAAGCTGTTCTGTTTGCACTCTCTGCCACAGTACAGTGGTTTCAGTCAATATTGATACCTGGAGACGACCGACTTCAGACATTGTTTATTGAGCAAACATCCACCATCCAGCTCAAGAGACAGAGAAAGGGAAGAGAAGATGATGGGCAAGTATCCCTGTCAATGTGACTCAGGAGGGACACAAACTAACCAAGGACATTGAAGATTCAGTAGCAAATATTCTATTGCCAGAAGCATCTGTCCAACAAAACAGGCCAAGGAAAAAAATACCTGGTGTACCAAATCTTACTTTCCTGAACCTGATTTCCTTTGCAAAGAATCCAAGTATAGACCCGTGTCATCCACTGACTTCCCAGTTAAAACCATTCAAGGAACAGGATTTGTGGGGTTGACTTGTTTTGCAGCCCAGTCATGACCCAAATGGAATAAAGATCTGGTCAGACCTCTGGTCAGAGCTCTTGCCTTGTTATTCAGCCTTTCTTCTGCCATGACTTAGCTTGAGATCCACCTGGGTTATGGGGAAGGGTTATGTTGTGTGGCCAGGTTACATGGAAAGGAGACCATGTCTTCTGAGTCCTGACAACTTCTTGGTCTTTAACCCCCGTGGCTTAGTTTCTAAATAACTCACATTCCTGAGCTTCTCAACCACATCACTCCTGTGAGAGGGCACCCTGTTACTGTCATGTTGTAAAGCCAGGTGAAGGAAGCCAAGACGCACTAAGAGATCATTCAAACTTACTTAGGCCATTTTAGAATGATTTAGAATGATTTCAAGGGTGTTACACATCTACCTGCTTTTGACATGACTTACCTGGAGAGGTACATGGTGTGGTAGATGGTTCCTTCTCTGGAAACATCAGCCCCTCTATAGCTCAGGTCAATCTTTTATTGTCAATAAACAACTGAGGCTGGAAAAAGAACTGGCAACAGAGTCAAGGTCATACTTAGGGGACATTACAGAGAGGACTGTGAAAGAGGAGAATATATGCAGAAAAGCAGGGATGGGCATGAGATACAGAGGGAATATGGAACTTATAAAACTCAGTAAGAAAAGCACTGAAACCTTTTCCCCACATGATGATGAATGAGGCTGTGCAACTGGAGCACCTTTTGTACTGCATGTTAGAGGGAGAGAAAATGCAAGAGAAAGACCTGGCAGTAGGTCATGAAGGAGAAAAACAACCTACTATTCCCCATCCACCTGCAGGGAGAAGAGATGCTGGCATCCTATTCTGTTCTAGAGGAAGGCTGGCTGCAATGTCCCCTCACTGCCCAATTGTTGTCACAGTTGGTCACCACTACTGAGCGAGCGTTGGATGCTGGTCTGTGGAAAGAACAACCCTTTTCCCTGCTTCCTGAGGAGGACATGCCCTGCTTCCTTCACTGGGCAGGAGAACTGGCATGGGCAGAGCCATCACAGATGGGTGAGCAGGACCACAGCTGACAATTAAACAGCCTGCCAGCAGCCATGCTTCTTGGAAGTGATCATGCTGTAAATATTTCACCGAGTGTTGCCCATGGCCACTAAATACTGACAAACACTTCTAGAACAAAGGCTTGGTATCCAGACCTCAAATCTCTTCAGTCCCAAACTTCAGCCTTGCCCCCATAACTTGCCTTCACCCCTGTAAGATTGGTTTAGTGGGATTAGAGCAAAACAGCTGCACCTACTTCCTGCAGTTCTTTTTATTCTTTCTGCTTTCTTTTTTTCTTCTTTTTTTTTAATTCTCCAGGTTTTATTGTTTCTGGGGAATTGAAATTAAGAAAAAGACTGTTTTTCTGCTTTCTGGGGTTTGGGTTCTTTTTCAAATCAACAAAAAACCCCTCAAAAACCCGTGCCTCCAGTGAAAGGAAAACTTTCCCTGCCAGAATTCAGGGGAGGTGGTAGGAAGGATTTTATTGGAACAAAGAAAACAAGAATGATCACTTCCCCATCACTGGAGCACACAGGGAAAGGAGAGAGAGAAATGGAACAGCAGCAGTGAGAAATGTGCAAGCATATTCAACCCCTTTGTCCAAAAACCTTGTGCTGCAGCATTTCAATTAACAAAGTAGGATGGTTTACCTGATAAAATGCTCCCTGTGTGAGTGTAATTACATATTTATGCCCCACAGAGATTTTTTAATTTCTCTTCAGTTTGTTTGCCTTGAAAGTATTTGTCCCTGGAAATGTTCTTGATGTGTAATTTTAAGGCAGGGTTGGCCCAATGTGTTGTTTGTTTTCATTTTAGATTTACTTCACTGAAGAAGGATTGGAAGATAATATATATTTTGGGGGGAAGAAAAAAAAAAATCTATAAGAAAGGTGACACATCAACCAGCAGCAGAAAAAAATGCACTCAAGTGCTGCTTCAGAAATTGGACAGTCTTTTTTTCTCTCTCTCTCACTTGAAATACGTTCTCACCCGTTTGAAATAGCTCATTGTTCCACTGCTTCCATTTTGTCCCTGCTCCCCACACGTGCTCCTTGTGCTTCCAGTGAGGCTGCCTGTTCAAGCAACTTTTTTGGTCATTATTTTCTTCTTTTTTGACCCCCTTCCTTAGCAATCCCTGCCTTAGAGTATTGGTGCTGAGAACCAGCCCACCTCCAGCAAGGTGTTCCAGAGGTGCTCTAAGCCAAGCTTGTGAATGGTTGTATTGCATTGGCTTTGAGTTATGTTCATCTGAGTGCTCTGCTGCATCCAGGCCTAGCACAGTATAACTGCTGTAAATTCATTGCTATTACTTTATCTAACCACAGAAAAGCAGAATTAGGCCCTTGGAGAGCTGCTTGAACACTTAGTGAAGAGCAGAACCACCGTTCCTATCAAATCTAGTCTGTTGTGGCTTTTCTTCCTTATTCTCACCAAACTTCCTCATAAAGGATGGGAAAGGATCTGAAAGTCAACACTGCACCAGTTTTGGCTGGAGAATTGTCAAGACCCAAGTAGGGCAGCCCAGGGAGGTTCAGATCAGACCCCTTTGCTTTCTCAACTCCTTCTCAGAGAGTAGCAGCTGGATCCAACCTTCATCTCAAACCTGGTTCTTCCGGGGAGAGTGATTAAAATGTCACAGTCCAAGAAAATGCTCCACTGTCCAATACCCCTTGATCAGATGAAGGTGAAACGACACTCAAGGTCTGTATTTGAGTATTAGGTTTACTTAAAACTACAGAAGGAATGCAGATACTTCCATTATTATCTCAGGCTGCATATTATCATAAAGGCTGACAATTAGATCACAAGAGTACAATACAGATATGTTTAAGCTGCACAACCTAAGAAAAAAATTGTGGTTAGGCCTTGCATTACTTAATGATGTTAGGAAGACAGAGAGAGAGAGAGAGAGAGAGAGACAGAGAGAGAGAGAGAGAGAGACAGAGAGAGAGAGAGAGAGAGTAGGAGAAGACAAGTTAATAGAGAGGTAGATAACAGAAAGTCACCCTTCCTGGATCCAGTGTCGGGCCAGCCAATGTCAGTGACATTGTCAGTGAGGCTCCCCAAGCCCACCATTGCAGCCCCCTGCTTTATAGGCCTAGTTACCTTGTCTTGCAAGGATGAGCAAGTTTGTTTGAGTCATAAACCTGAGCAGCTGGAGTGGACCTGCCCCCTCCACCCTTGTCTCAGTCCTCACGAAGCCTCAGTTCGTATGCAGACCATCAGTGCAGTCTCCATCCTCTCAGGTAGTGATCTTTTGGGATGCAAAGGAGACTTTGTTTAGAGGTTACAATGGGGTTTTGACACCAATTCCAGCAAGTATAGGTCTTGAGGGCTCATCCCTCACAAGAAGGTCACTGCTGGCCATGGAGGTCAATACCTCTCTGAGAGATAATTATTATAGAATCACAGACTGGTTTGTGTTGGAAGGGACCTTCAAGATCATGTAGATCCAGCACCCTGCCGGGGGCAGGGACACCTCCCACCAGACCAGGTTGCTCCAAGCCCCATCCAACCTGCCCTTCAACACTGCCAGGGATGGGGCAGCCACAGCTTCTCTAGGCAATCTGGACTAGGGTCTTGCCAACCTCACACTAAAGATTTTCTTTCTAATGACTCACCTAAATCTCCCCTCTTCCACTTTGAAACAGGCCCCCCTCATCCTATCACTACCTGCCCTTGTAAAAAGTCCCACTCCAGTTCTCCTGTAGGACCCCTTGAGAAGTTTCTTCAAGCCCCACAGTAGTTCAGCCAGCGTTTGTGAAACCACCACAGTGTGAACAGTTTTGCTGAGGATCATGCTAGTTTAACTTTGCAGGTGGAGAAAAACTTTGAGTGGAGTCAGGAGACAAATCTTGGACTGCATTCACTTCCCAAAGACCAGGTACCCTGGCACTGGAATGATGCTGCTGGGGCAGGCAGAGCTTGTACTTCTGAAGATGACAAATATCCATACTCACCTCCTAGACCTGACAACAATTTCTGACACAGGCCTGGCTGAATTAATCTTGCAGGCCTGGCGGAGATAAACGGAGTCATGAAGATGGATTTGCTTCTTCCTCTCAGATGGATCCCAGAGGGTCATCACCAGCATCTGTTCTGTCTCTTCAAGGATGCACAAGGTGACTAGTGTCTTCTTTTTACTACCAGGTGGTGTGAGGCTCAGAGATGTTATGTGACTTTGGTGCCTGCCAAACCTTGACACTTCCCTATTGCAGCCAGAAATTGTCTTCCCTCCCCCTGCTGTCCTGGTGCCTGTAAAATAAAAGCTCCTAGATGAAAGACAAAGAAGTTGGCTAAGACACAACACATGGTCCTGGGGACTGATGCTGGGGATAAGGAAAAGATGCAAAGGAAATACCCTAAAATTTCAACCCCCTCAACATGCCACCAGGATGGCAGTGCTGTGTTACAGCTCCTATGCCACATGGAATGAAGGATTTTCCCCCACTTTGGTTACCCAAGAAATACAAACATCCCTTCAACCACAAACCTGGAGCCATCACCACTGTGCGATATCTGCATCTGGTTCCTGCTCCACCCAAGGGCGACTGCCAAAATCAGATGGAAAACTGTCATGGGTGAACCTACCACAGGGAGAGCATCCTGATGATGCACAAGGTCTCTGCACCCTTTCAAAGCAGTTCCTCACCTGGAAATAATTCCTGGGGCCATTCCCATCTTAGACATCAACCCTGTGAGCCACGATGAAGGGTGAAACAGAGGCAAGTAGCTCTCAGGTGCACAAAGAAACATCTGACCACCCAGGCACACAGAAATTAGGGTGCTAGATCTGGCTTTGGAGCTTTACCCACCCTGTTGGGTGAGATGTCTCACATTCTTTCTGTAGTTCCATGCAATCTTTTGCAAATGTTTGCCCAGACAAGAAGTGCTACCATCTGATCACAAGCATCCTCAGTCAAGCTGGACACCTGCTGACCACTGCAGACCTGGCTGTCAGCAGTAGCTCTTCCAGCTTCCAGGGGCAGCCATTTGGCTCTCACCCTGCTGGAGTGCAGCTCCCCTGGCAGGCAGCATCCCAGGGCTGCCAGCCCAGCCTGTGCCAGCACAAGGGCTGCTTGGCAGTGGTGGTTTCTGGACAGAAGTCAGCAAGGACTGCTGACCACACTGCCAAACATCATCATGCCCCAACCCTGCCTAGCCCAGCCCCATCTTGCAGCATGGCACCCTGGGGAGTCATTGCCTCTCTTGAGACCCCACCTCCAAGCTCCCAAAGGCTTGAGGTCCTGTTGGGACTCTTCACATGTGAAGACTCTGACATTCAGCCTATAGGGACAGAAGAAACACCTGCTTTTTGCTTACATGGTCTCCTGAGATTCCTTCTGGCCCCCTCTTTCACTGATTACTCACCACCACCTGCTGTCAGGGTGGGCCTGGGATGCTGGCAGCTGTTTCCCAGCAGACTGAGGTCAGACACCAGTTTGTTATTGACACCAATTAGTTCTGGTTTTAATGGCCCAAGTGATCTATGTATTCATCTTGCAAGCTAAGGCTGCTAATAACAACAACAAAAAGCAACCCAAAACAAATACACAAACAAAACCCACAGCCTCTTAAAATATATTATCTCCTCTTGCTGTTTCAGTACCACTGGAAGGCTCAATGGTGTTGTCCAGTGATGTCTTCATATACTACCAGGAGATAGACAACCTACCACACTGCAGCCACCCATCCCTCTCAGAAGTGAAAGGCTTCTACAAGTTTCCAGCTCCAACTTTGGTATATTCTGCTTCCTCACCTGTGCTTCCTTTTGGCTTTCCCATCCTCTCTTTTACCCCTTAACTAAAGATGCTCTATCAAGGACCCAGGTCATTGCTGGGTGTGTCTGTGAGTGTGAAAAACTCCTGAAGGATACTGGTTTCTTGAAGAAGTTTGCACATAACTCCACATATCATTTTAGAGATATCTGCTTTTTTAAGCTCTATGGTAATGCACCCTGTGCATCTGAGATTAGAGTATGGCCCTGAGGAACAAAATGCTCTTTCTTTACAGCTGACAATGCATAGCTTATTTTTATGAGCTCCTCATTTTCAAGAAATTCAACTCCATTGTTTGGTAGCCATGGTTTCAAGGGAAATCTCCAAAGATGGTTTGACTTTGAGCATTGCTGTTCCTGCCTCTGGGGTGCAAACGTTCACTGGGTGACACTGACCTGTGGCCTATGTGTCCAAAGTGAGGCTGAGTGTTTCAAAATCAGCTGTGCAAACCTCCAGCCCTTCAACAAACAGCCTTGAAAGTCTCAGGGAAGATGCACACAGAATGAAAGGGTGCTCTTAGGAACCCCAAGAAGATTGAGCAGTGGCTCTGGCCTCCTCTTGGTACTTTGGAACAGTCCATCCCACACCATCTTCTGCCTTCTACTCCCATCCCACAGCACTTCCAGGACCAAATCCACAGGTCCAAAGGGTGAGACTTTCTGGTGGGTTTTTGACCAACCCCTCAGGCTATCCTGCTCCTCCTTTTTTAATCACCAAAGAGTTCAATACAATTCTAGTCCTTTCTTTTAAGCCACAGTGTGTACATTTTAAAAGATAATAATGGAAAAACACCCCGAGAGATTGGGAAAATAAAATGTCCTTCTCTTTTTTTTTTGGCTAGCCTCATGGGTCCTGAAGAAGTGACCACTCTTATGGGAACAGTTGGCATCTCACCTCAAAATAAAGCTTATTTCTTGTCTCCAGCCCCACCCTTCTGAAGAAACATGGCCCTTAAACTGCATCACTAAGATCTGTACTCAATGATAATTTCAAAAGCAGAACAAATGAGGCAAAAAATAAGGCCAAGTAAAGAAACGGGTCCAAATGGGCACATCATCAGCACGTAGGGGGGCAGACAAAGAACCCCAAAACTGGGTGGACTTGTACAGGGTCTACCACTCTCTTGGCCTGATCCTGCCCAGTCTCTAGTCTGCCACAACAACAGCAGCAACGATAATGAGCTGACTCCTGCCTGCAGTGGATGTGGCCATTTCGTTTTGGCAGCGCGGATGTTGCTAAGTGCAAGCACGTCTTTCTGAACTGCCTTGCTCATGGGAACCATTTAATCATTATAGAGCAATTATAGAGGTCTTTATTCAGTTGTTCCTTAAGTCCTCATTCAGGCAAACCTATTTCAATGGGAACTGTGCCTGAAAGGGACTCATCAAAACCTGACCAGGAAATGGCCAGTAAGAGGAACCTATTTCCAAGAGAGAAAAACTCCTGCATTACATCCATAATGGGTAACTTCTTATGAATACACCTATTGAAGTGTGTTATATTCATTAAACTCCATTTGGAGAGGAAGGGTAACCTTCCAGTTAACACAATTTCTATGGGCTTGTGAGAGCCAGGTTCTGTTCCTGCCTTTGACATGGACTCCCCCCGTGACCATGGTCACACCACTTCATAATTTTACCTTGGATTTAGCAAAATACATAAAAAACCAGGACAGTAGGAAGTATCAGTTTAAATGCTTTGGTGGACTGCAGCTCCTGGTTCTTCCTCTGCAAAACAGAAAAAAGAATAGGTCATTTCCCCTATTTTTTTACTTATTTTTTTTTGTTTCTGTTCACATCTTGAGGCAGGGCTGGTCTTTTATTCTGTGTATGCCCAGGGCCTCGTACAATATGTCTTTGATCAGGGCTGTGCTGTAACACAGAGTAATAGTACTAATTGTTATCAGTACAAGCAAACAATGCTGTGCTTTTGTGGCAAATGTCCACTAGGAGCTTGACTGAGACCATCAACATTTCATTTGGGACTTAAGCCCCATTTGAACTTGTCTCCCAAAGCGAGAGTTTACAAACACAATTTAGTCCCTATTTGAGCAGCGCTTTGAAGATGTAAAGTACTAAACTGTGTATCTGTGTGTGTGAGAGACAGAGACAGAATGTGTAATTTCTTTCTGCATTCAGGGAATGCAAGATTTCCTTTTTTCCCCCCTCTTTTTGGAAGGAACTTTACTGCTGAGACTATTAGAGAAAATGCAAATGTGCAGACTGTTTGTTAAGGCTCCAGGAGTGAAGGCGCAGGCAGTTGTTAACCACGGGTGTTTCTAGGAAAACCAGAAATCTTTGTCTTTAAGTGTATTTATTTAGCCAAAGAAAAGTTTGCACAGCTTGTGGAGAACAGTTCTGGAGGAGATTAAAATTCAGCTGCATCTTCATATCACTCCTACACCTGCCAGTTCCTCCTGCACCCAGGTCTCCAGCCCACAAGAACACTTGCAACATTCACCAACGTGAGAGATGAGCTCTTGTGCAACCACCAGGTTTTTTTCTTACTCTTATCCAAGAAGCAAGCAACCACTGGACTCCTGCATACAACAGATTGCCTGTTGGAGCAGAACCCACCAGGAAAGCTCCCAACACCACAGGCAGGAGACATGAGGAATATTTGAGGCAGATTTAAGAAAATGATATGTTTCTATAGGCTGGTATAGGCGGATCCAAGCTTGACACAGCACAAGCCAGGTTTGGTCCAGAAGAGATGGAGCAATATGAGCTTATTGGGGCTTATTAACTTGGGACACAGCCCCATGTTAATGTGCCTATACAGCTTCCAAACTGGATCCAGCTTATGTCCAGATAGGTTGAAGAGCAGTCATTGGTGAGCTTCCCATGGTCACACTTTACTGCAATTCTCTCCACACTTGCCTTCAACCTATGAAATCACTGATCCACAAAAATGCTGCAGTAGAGGCAGGTGAAAGTATGTCTTGGAAATGGTAACCAGCACCCCAAACAAGAACTATAGAATTGTTTTAGTTGGAAAAGGCCTTTAAGATGATCAAGTCCAACTGTAAACCTAACACTGTCAAGCCAACCAAAGGATAGTTCGGTGGCCTAAGGGAGGGGGAGGTTGCAAAGTCTGTGGCCATAGATAGAGACTTGGAGGAAAGGCAAAGAAGAGAAGTCTTCTTCTTGAAGTCTGGATGAAGAATGTAAAAGGAAACATGCTGGAATAGAGGCATGGTGGAAAGAGAGGTCCAAAAGGTGTTCTCAACAAAAGGATGTGGCTGGGGAGCAGCCACTGTGCTCATCACCAGCTGCACTCCACAAAAGCTGGAAGACACAAGGAAGCTGGAATTTAAAAAACAAACAAACAAACAAGCAAAACCAAAAACCAAACAAACAAAAACACCCCAACACAACAAACCAAACAAAAAAAAAAACAAACCCAAAACAAAACAAAAAACCCCAACAAAATTGAAGAAAAACAAAACAGAACACACACAAAAAAACACAACTAAGAAAAACAAAAACTGAAACCAAAACAAACACAAACAAAAAAACCCCAGCAAAGCTAAGGAGACAAAAGCTCTAACTTTTTATCTGGTTTGATGGCAAAAGAGGATCTGGGAATGGAACATGGACAAGAGAGACAGAAAAAGGAAAGACACCTGCAGACATTGGCAGTGACCTTGGAAACAGAAGAAATGAGCAGACCCAGAAGATCATAGAATCACAGAATATGCTGACTTGGAAGGGACCCATCAGGACGCTCGAGTCCAACTCCTGATGTATGTGTACAACTTTCAGGAAAGGCAAAGTGCAGTCAGCCAAACTCTCACAAAATGGTTTGATGAAAAACACTTTTCTGAACTAAATATTTTGGTCCCTTAGTTTCAAGCCAAAGCTTCCATTTCAAAATATACTTATATAAATTTATTTAAAATAAATAATTCAAAGAGCAAAAAAACCCAAACAGATTCTTCAAACCACATTGAGGTATGTTGACTAGGCCCCAAAGACCTTTAATTCCACCTAAAGAGGTATTTTTTTTTCTACTTGCTGGAATATTGAATTAAAAAAAACCAACAACCCTATATGACCAAAAGCAGTTTTCCCCACTTTCAGTTACCACAACTGACACCCCTCCATTTCAAAATATACTTATATAAATTTATTTTCAAAAAATAATAATTCTAAGAGCAAAAAAATTATTCAGATTCTTCAAACCACATTGAGATATGTTGACTAGGCCTCAAAGACCTTTAATTCCACCTAAAGAGGTTTTTCTTTCTACTTGCTGGAATATTGAATTTTTTTTTTAAAACTCTATATGACCAAAAGCAGTTTTCCCCACTTTCAGTTACCACAACTGACACCCCTTGCCCCCAAATCCCAGTTATCAGAAAAAATTGTCATTGATTTCCTTGGAAGAACAGCCATGAGCTGATATATTAGTGTTAAACACCCTTCCCTTCCACAAGACCAAATCTTCTGCTAATAATATATTCCCAGTCATTGTTCCATAAAGATTTTGGAGGGCTGAGTCTCAGCAGGCACAAGTTAATGCAGGTGCAGTGGTTTATGATGCTGTGATGATTTCAGTCATGCTGAGAGCCAGCCATCTTCTTTAGACATCAACCTTCTGATGATGGGAGGCAAGTCCACAGCAGCAAGAAGGATAAACAAGTTCCTGTACAGTTCCCTCACATGAGCATCCCAAAAACAGGACAAGGAGACAGAGACATAATGTCACATCACCAAAGTTTTGCCAGTGTGAAAGGGTCAGGTGAATAAAAGTGGCTGTAGGGTTGGCTCTCCTGAACAGTGGTGGGTTTTTTCTGGGAGGGTGGGTAGTTCTTCCTTTAGTCACAGTTTTGCATTTTTAGGAGTTCATACACATCCCAAATATGAGGCATTTGCTACCAGGAAATATCTGATGTTGTTCTAATTTGTGCAAAAATATTTGCTACCCTGCTTGGAAATAATATAAACATGTCATTTGCATTCCAGAAACACCAAGAAAGCCCAGCTGGAATCAGCATCAGGTCATGTTCTAGTTCATACAGTGCCAGAAGTGATGCCTAATTCAAAGTTACAACAGCCAGGATAAACCAAGAATGGGAGAAATGGTAAGAATACAGCAATAAGTTAGTGATACAGACAGAATTAGATTCCAGTTATATGTTTCATCTGCTTATATGTACATGGCTACATCTAACCTCATCACCTTGGGTTCCCTCTAAAGCTCCTGGAGATCCAGCCAATAAAAGCAGTGGAGTGTAGGGTGAAAATTAGCTTTAAAAAAAAAATTACCTATCAAAACGTGGTGAACTGAGTTGTACCTCAAAGCATCTTTACTCCTCACCAGAACCACAGGGTGACCAGCACAGCTGTATGTCTGGTCAACATATAGACACATATGGTCTCTTACTCAGCTGTTTATGTCTGGGGTGAATCTACCCCAGCTCTTGGTTGTCCCCCCAGGTCCCAGGGCACTGAGCTTTGTTGTCTCTGTCATAAGTAGAATCACCTCATTCTTTCACCCTGCAGTTTTCTACTTTGGCTCAAACCAAGACCTTTCCCTCTCCAATCACCTTGAAAGTGGGAAATGTGAATGTGCACAGAAACCACACACAAGTCTGTAGGACCCCAAAGAGCTGTGTTGTACTTGTTCTCCTGTTAAGAGATCTATATTCTGCTTCAGTTTGATTTTTACAGCTCATGTGAGCACACACTCAGCACTGTGATGGAAAAAAAGATAGCAAAGCTATCTTCCAGTTATCTTTCCAGTGATATTTCCCCCCCATCTGAATTTAAGATGAGCCAGATCTGGATGGAGGAAGAGCACTTGCTGCTTTGTGTGCACATGCACTGCGTGTGCTTCTACACAGCTTGTGTGTGTGTGTTTGCATTATGAAAGTATCCATAAGGACTTTTTTGTGGTTGTTTATGAAGTTTTAGTAGATGAAAAAGGATAAATGTAGTGATGTAGTGTGCTTACACACTGCAGTGCACTGGGATTAAATAAAAAAAGCATAGCTAAGAGCTTACTTAATTAACTCATCTTAAGAATATAAAGACTTTCAAACACTATGCAGAATTAAGACACATTCAGGCAGGTTTCTTGGAGACCAAAGTTGCAGACAGATGCCAAAAGGAGTCAACAAATGCTTCCAGTGAGTTACCAACCTAACGTAATCTGTTCAATTGTATTTGTAAATTCACAAGGCACCCAACTGTTTATCCAAATACCACTCTGCTCTGGATCAGGTCCTACATTACGATGTGTGTGGCATGTTACTTCAAGTGGTAGGTTTTGTTAAAGATCAGTCCCTTGCCTTATTAACCCTCATTCCTGCAGAGATGGAAATTTCTGCTCAGAGGCACCACGTCCTTGCAGATCCCAGGGGTAACTTCTGCACTTAGTAAAATCATCCTTTGTAGTAATAAATGTATTCCAAGATCAAGGAAAATAAAATGGTAACCTTCCCAAAATGCAGCTCCCTTTGTTATATTTTAGCAAGTAGGCTTGGGCCAGGTAGATACAGCCAGCAGAAGAACAAGATATCCAGAAGTAGCTGTATGAGCACAGAAATATGAGCAGCAAAAAGCCACCAGTTCTGGGTTGCATCACCAAGACCATCACCAGCAGAGATAAAGAAGTCATCATCCCACTCTTCCCAGCATTTGTGAGGCCATCCCTGGAATACTATGTCCCGTTCTGGTCACCACTATAAAAAAAACAACACCCACGTGGACAGGCTGGAGAGGGTTCAGAGAAGAGTCACAAAGATGATCAGAGGACTGGGAAGGCTGCCATGTGAGGGAAGGCTTTGAACCAGGTTTGTTCAGCCTTGAGAAAAGAAGACTTAGGGGAGACCCCACCACTATGTTCCAGTATCTAAAAGGTGGCTACAAAGAAGATGGAGGTTGCCTGTTTACAAGGAGTCTCAAGAAATAAACAAGGGATAATGGTTACAAGTTGCTCCTGGGGACATTCTGATAGTACACGAGAGGAAAATTTTTTATAATAAGGAAAATCAGCCTTTGGAATAATGTCCCCAGGAAAGTGGTGGGTTCCCCAACATTGGACACTTTTAAGATCTGGCTGGACAGGGTGCTGGGCCATCTTGTGCTTTTGCAAAGAAAGGTCGAACCAGGTGATCCTCGAGGTCCCTTCCAAACTGGTGTTCAATGATTCCAAGATATTTGTCTGAAGAAGGGAGAGAGACAAGGAAAAGGGAATTTATACTTGACTTTTCTGTTCCATTTCTTCTCTGCAGGGAATATACTGATACAAACTCTTGGGTGTGTCTTTGCGGCACGGAAACGGGTTGATTTCAAATGCCAGCCAAATAAGAGCAGTATATTGGGTAACACAGATCCATCACAGGCTTCCTTACAAACAAGGCTCAGAATTTCTCCAACCTCATCTTATGTCCAAACTCATCTCTTTTTTGCAGGAAACAGCATTCAGAATAGGAGAGCCCCAAACCAAATGGATCTGGGGGCTAAAGTTCCACCACAAGATACAATCTCAGTTTGGGAAGTAACATCCTACTACAGAGCAGAGCAAAGAGCCATTCATCTCATAAGGAAACCAGTGGTTTTTCTGCTGAGGAAACCCACCACCCAGCAGGCACTCACAGAAACAGCTCTTCCTCGCACATGGCTGGGTTGTGGTTTCTTCTGGGATATTATTTAATTTTGTGCCACATCCAGCAGGTCAAGTTTTCCCAGGTAGCTAGTAAATGCTAATGAAAAACTCTCAGTAGTACTTCACAGCTAATTCATTTTTTCCCTAAGATGGACCTAAACAAAAGCCACTCCTTGCAGTGTGATATCCCACACTACCCCAATGAAACTGCATTGTTATATTCTGGTTTTGTTATGCCCCCAACTATTTGATCACTCTCAAACCACCACAAGAGAAAGGTGAGTATAAAACACCATCAATATTTCTGGAGCATTTTGGTGGGACTTGAGAGAGCCTACACTCCTCACTGCTTGAACCTCACAGGAACAGCTTAATATGATACAGGCTTAAGAAGGGGGCTGATGTCTTGGTGTGCAAGACTCAATATCTGTTTTTTTCCATCTGATTAATATAAGGAATCCACACCTACTCCATCCGTCTACAGAGACTTTCCCTCCAGTTCAGTTAGTGATAACCACAAAAATGCTAAACAGAACAAAGAGGGATTTCCCCTAAAGTCATCTGCAGGTGCCACATCAGCCAATCTTCCCTTCAGATACACTTACAGGAAAGATAACACACAATATTTAGCAATCCATTTTTCTATTCTGCTTCATTACCACCTCAATGGAATATATATATATACACACACATGTATGGAATGGAGAGGGGGCAGGAGGAGTGAAAACACAGGAAAATGTAACATTTTAGTCTCTATAGTCAAGCTTCTTGCTGTGTAATCGAAGAGGAAAGTAAATCCAAGAATTTGTAGAAATTCCGAGCCAAGATCAAAAGTGGGAACTTGTTTTCCTTCCCCATAACATTGTTTGACTTGAGGGCTTTGTAGTCCTCCACCTTCTATAGGTCCTCCAAAAAATAAAATTGAACTGAGTAATGGGGACAGGTGCCAGTAATAAAGCTGAGACACTTTATTTGTCCTCATAAGAAACTGTCACCTCACTCCATAAGCGCTGCCTGGTGCTGTCGATAAACACAAACAGCATTTTGATAAAGATAAATTACAAAGCAGCTCTTTGGTCTTCTGAAGAGACAGGCTATTGTGGGCAGCTGTTTGGCTGCTGGAGCTACATTTAATGAGATTTATGCACAAAATTGTTTGCACGTTTGAGTGATATATTTCACAATGGCACTGAAAACAAATGGGTGTTGTGGGATAAGTACCTTTTACAGTATATCAAGGTCAAACCTTTTACTTGATGTACTTAACTAACCATGTAAAATATTACATCAGCAAGCCTATGAGGCACTTAGAGATATATTCATATTTGCATAATGTCCTCTGTAAGTTAGTCTGCAGTCCTTAAGGGTGTTTAGAATAACTGCATGCAAGAATATACTTAATCCAATCTCATTTTAGCTTTTGCTCTTTTAAGATTTCAAAATTAATAAATCCTCCTGATACTCCAAATTACCATGAGCTTTTATAAGCATAACTTTGTAACTTTAACCCATTTATGAACATACCCTACAGGCATATGTACTAATGAATAAGAAATAACATTAGAAGTTTAAAGATGGTCTCTTTATGAAGTAATGTAAGAAAATCCTGTTAGCTGGATCAAGTACAAAAGTGTGATTTCTTAAAAATAGAAAATCCTTCACAAAATTACTTGTAATTACAATAACCAAAGGATAAAAAGTAAGAATAGTTTAAGTATTGTGCATTATTTAACTTGGCACATGAAACATGTTTTATGTATATGTGTGCAGCATGCAAATAGAAATCTGATCTAAAGTGTGCTTCCATGGCTACAGGATTTTTATTTATTTATTTATTTTCTATTGTGCTTGATTGCTGTCAAGAATACTGATGGATAAAGGATTTGAAATTACCTGAAACACTTGGTGCTTCTTCAAGTGGTTTAAGCTCTTCTCGTTTCCCTGTAAGACACGTGGAAGAGATGGGGAGAATCTTCCCAGTCAAAGGTCCTCTCAGCATCCTGCAAGTTTTCCAGATCCACCACATCTTCTTTGGAGACTTAGAAAGGTGATTAAAATCTCATTCCAATAAATGGGTCAATAACTGAAGTGTCTCCATCAGCTTGCCATGGGGTTGAAGCACCAGCCACTGCCTGCCCACCATAAGGAGTCATTACAACCCATTGAATGAGGCATCTCAGTGATCAAAGCCTGTGAGAAGGGGAAAGGAAAGGGAATGAGTCCCAGGTGCTGATGTTGGTGACTCACAAGGGGGAAAAAAAAGGACATGTGGGAAATACAGGCTCATTTTTCCCACCACCTACTTAATATGGGTAGAAAAAGCTCAGAGCAACTCCTGCTTTCCCCCACCCCTTCCCACCTAAAGTCAAACATTAAATGGCCAAACTACGGGGACCTCCCCTTTCCCAGTTATTACTTATCATGATAATCCATTTTGTTCTGTTCCCAGATCAGCCTTAATCACTATTCTCCTTGCACAAAATAACTAAAAAAAAAAGAGGGATTTTTATCTGGAGTGAGCAGTCTGTGTGTATCATCAGAGCTGCTTTAGATCAATGGAACTATGACACTAAGAAAAGCTGAACAGCTGGCCCTGAGACCTCAGTGCTCCCAATAGATTAACTCTGTTGATTTCCTAAAAGTGGCATTTCAGCATATCCAGAACGTGCTGCTTTCAGGAGGAGGACAGGTGCAAGTCCCAGACGTCAAAGGACTCACCCTTCCATTGTCAGGGAGCTGAAGGGTATTGACAGGTCTCACAACGAAAGCCGTTTCATTCATCACATGTTGACTTTGGCAAGTTTTTTGCCCTGCTTAGTGGAGCAAGAACAAAATACGTTTAAAGCAGTGACAACTGAGAGGGTGCCAGGTGGGTGTGCTGGAGGGATGCTCCACAGCTCTTCCCACTGGATGTCACTCTGACATTGAGCCCAGCTCGGGACTTTCTGCAGACCAAAGTGGCTTTGTTCAGGGCATAATGCAAGAGCTGGTGGAGAGAAAAGCTCAGTGACTTCTTATCAAAGCAGCTTCAGATATCCAATAACTCTTTGAAAAGTGGGATCAGGCTTTGTCACAGGGATTGATGGGGCAAGATGGCAAATCATAGGCTGGGGTGGGATAGATCTGCTGTAAATAAATCTGTAGATTTAATGCCCAGAGGGAGAAACGATTGAAGCTAAAGGACAGTAATGCACACAAGTGTAAGAAAACCTTGATCTTATTGAGCCTGGAAATTAGAGGAAGGTTTCCAAGTATAAGATGAGAGAGGATATGGAGTTGCCTGGCTAAGTGGACTAGCAGGACAGCTCTCCCTCTCCACCCGAGAAAACAAAATAGGATTAACATGGACCTTGATCTGTTTATGAATAGCTCTTCATCATGACCTAACTCTGTGATCCAGAAGGTCTCTTCTTCAGTTATCAGCAGCCCTTTTGCTACTACCCACCTCTACTACATACTAAGGTGAAGAATTTTCTATGGAGTACAGCCCATAGCTGAGAATGCCTGGAGGGATTTCTGTCTCCTTCCATTCTCCTGCCTCCCTTATACTTGCTCTGTCACATTCCAGCACAAGGGGACAGTCAAACAGGACTAAGGCATCCTGAACAGGGCAGGTTTTACAGCACCATAGACAAAAATCACCAGGAGCTGTATTTATCTCTCAGGAGATTAGTATTTGGTTAGATAGAGGACTGCAAGTGAAGGGATGTATCATACAATGCTAATAACAGCTACAGATGTTATCCTGGTACCCCAGGACATCCTTAATTCAGGCAAGTTCATTTGCAGAAGTCATTTCAGATCACTTTCCTTGAGAAGCCTCAGAAGCTCTTGGAGATGACAGTTTAGGTGCTCTCTGTACTCCTCCTCTACCCTATCTCCTGGCAGGTAGGATCCCATGAAACCCTTCACAGGGGCTTCAGGCCACCCTCTGCTGTCATTGTGCAAGGCTGTCCTGGAGTCTGGCCAAGCTGCTCTGCAGCAGAAACATCTGGGTTCCCACATCTCCATCCTCTGGCAGTGCATCTTTTCTGATGGCACTAATTAGGGCTCTTACAGCTGCTGTCCTCCACAGCAATTGCACAAAGGATCCCTGACTTGCCTCACGCTGGTTCTCCACCTTGCCAAGCAGGCCTTTTTGGAAAGACAGTCAACTAAACTGCTACCCTAGGAAGGAAGAGAAACCCCATTAACAGAGAAAGTCACACAAACTGTGACCAGGTTGAATGGGGCTTAGAGCAACCTGGCCTAGTGGGAGGTGTCTCTGGCCATGCAGAGGGGTTGCAACTAGATGATCTTTCAGGTCCCTTCCAACCCAAATCACTCCATGATTCTCTGGTAACTGTTGTTAAAGCAGGAATTAAGAATCTAGTCACCTAGACCATCTCTGTTTCTGTAGCCTATATTATCATCACTAAAAGTCTTCTGCCCTTCATAGTCAGCTTCCACCAGAACATGATGATGCCTGGACAACTGGCAAGAGACAGGCGGGACTTTGGATTAGCTTACCTAGCTCATGCTAACCAAAGGTAGTAATTCAGGCAGTTCACATCCCCACACCCATGAAACTTGTGTAAGGAAATCCCACAAACAAACAAACCCCACGTTGTTACTCTCCTAACAGCAAAGAAAAAATAAATCATTGACTACTCTTCCTCCTGTGTGATCATGGATTCTCCTGGGTCATTAAGCAGGCCTTGCAAATGCCTGTCAAGATCAGGCATCTTCAGACTGCCATGACTAATGTTAGAAAAAGACCCAAGTGGAACACAGCAGGCCTTCTTGTTCTTGTATGGATGGTTGTATTTGGATGTATACTAAGCAAAACAAAACCCCCTTCCTTTCAAAATACAGCACTGATAGGAACCCTGAGCTCAGGCTGGGTGCCTGTAGAATGTCTAATAGGAAAGTATGAAAAATATAGGAACAGCCAAATACAGTGAGCATAATGGAATCCAAATTGCAGCAATAGAGGGCAAATGCTGAGTGGGACTGGATAAAGGCCAGCTGGGCAGCTCTGGGAAGGCCACACCACAGGCATTCATCCTGGTGAGAAACCAGGAGACAAAGAAATCAAATCGAGCAGTTGTGGAAAAATTCAGAGGTCCATGAATTTTTACAGAGAACTACCAGCACATCCTTGAGAGAGAGCAGAAAGCAACTTTTAACATCAAATGAAGATTTCTAGTGTCCTCAAAGCCAGGGGTAAAAATATTTTGCTATAAGAAGATGATTCTTTGAATCTAACACTGAATTACTGTCTATAGCCCATACCTATTGGTGAGTGCAGAACAAGTTCATGTACAGTCAACAGTGTCAAATGTACCAGGAAAAGGTGGCACTGAACCAGAGCCATGTGACAAGTCTGAAGTTACTTTGCCACCGTATTACTGAAATTATCAAGGAAAGAAGGGTCTGATGTTCCTAAATTTCTTAAAGGATGAATAATTTAATTTAATTCCCGCACTGAATAACAGATTTACTTGTAAATGCTCAGCCTTTCTTTCTGCGCTCATGGTAAGCACCCTGGCTTTGAGGAAGGAACACTGTATTTTCTTTTGCACACAACAGTGAGGCAGAGACAACCCTTCAACTGCAAATCTCAATCCCTCTCATTTCTTGGGCCATCATCGATGCCTCCACAATGGCAGAAGTCAGAGATTTGAGAGTTTTGAAAGGGTTTAGATGCACAAGTCCCACTAAACTCATCGGAACCCTTCCTGTAAATCTTTTGAGCAGCTCTAAAAAATTTCAGTCTAAATTCCTTCCTACTCCCTTTGCATATTTTAAAGGAAGCAGACTCAGCCCTGAGAAGAGCAGCAAGCAGAGAGGAGATGACATTATCAAGGTAGCAAGGTAAAACAGGAGATTTTGCTTTGTATGGTAAGAAAGTTTAATAAAAGGGACTTAGAAGTGCCATCACATCTGTCCTGCATGAGGAGTTGTCCCACATGGTATTGGGTGATCAATGCTGCAATGCCACAGCTCCATAGAGTGGCTGGCCAGAGATGAAGATGCTTCTGAAAGCTTGCAAGTTCCTACTGAACATCACAAGAGAGACACATCAAAAAAGCTGAAGAAAGAGAAGAAATTCATCCCATTACAATTAAGTGGGAAGGCTGAATGGAAATATTTACTCCCAAACAGCACTATCAGCTTCAACTCTGATTCTCCTTTAGGGGACAGAAAGTTTGATAAAAATGCAACACCCTGGTGCTGCTTATGATAAATGCTCATTGAAGATGTATTTTGGTGGTGATAAGGAGCTGTGTGACCTTGCAGAGACCCAGCCCTCCAAGGCAGGCACTTGCTTCATACAGGAACAGCCCTTCTGCAGAGAAAGCAAATAAAGAAATGAGCTCAGCTCTGACACAAAACATCTTTTAACTCAATTACTGTTTACAAACACAGTCTGAGGAAGCAGAGCCCAGATACTGTCAAAAAGGATAATGAAATGGAAAAGGAAAAGGGAGCTGGGGAAAGGGCCTTTCCTCCAGCATCCCTCCTTTTCCTAGCCCTGGTCATTTGGAGAAATGCATCCAATCCCACCTGGAGATGCTGTGAGGATTGCCCTCCTCCCAAGAGGAGCGGGCAACATGAAAGTCTGGAATGTGCCCTGTCCTGCACCCATCAGGGCAAGGCATTTGAATATTGGATGTAGTGTTGTGCTTCCACAGATACAAAATCAGGCCGACAGAAGTCTGGACTGCAGCCCTTGCTCCATACTGCTCACTTGTAGAGAGCCAGTAGCCAAACAGCATTTGGAACGGTTGTCTCTCTCCAGATGCTGCCATTCATTTTTGTGGGAACAAGACCACTTACATCTAATTACAGTTTCTGCTCAAATTAACAGGACAGAAATGACAGCAAAAAAAAAAAAGCAACCAACCCAAGCCACTTCTCTGGACTAACTGGGAGATTCTTCATCGGCGCAGCTTATAAAGCAGTTGACTTTCAAACATACTGGCTTTTAAGTAACTTATTCACATGTTTCAACTCCTCATTTCATCAGCATGTCAAAGGAAAAGAGAGAGAAAGAGAGAGAAAAGGGACAGTTTTATGAGGGATCTCCTGCCTGTGAAAGATTTGTTAAATGACCAAGCAGCCAACCATGGGATTGGGATCATCCCGGCACAGAACGTTGTTTTCATTATCAAACCCAACACCAATTGCACTTTCTGTCATGTGGTGTGAACTGGGAGTTACACAAAGACACATGTTTCCACTGCTGTTGCACAGGGACTGAAACACACATGTGCAGTCTTACAGCATGCATAGCCCTGTCTCTCAGTTGTGGAAATCAGGTCTAATTCCACCGAAGGGAGTGAAAATTTGAAGTTTTCAGATTGAGAATCAAGCCACTCCTGTGCACTTCCCTTCCTTAAATTGCATATACCCTCAGGGTCTTAGCAGTAGAACATTTCTGCCCTTCAAGCCTACAGGAATTTTGCTATTGTGATCAGCTAGACTACATGATCATCATAGATGCTGATCATGATACCTTTGCTTGGACTGGACCAGTAAGGAAAGGGATGGAAACAGAGGAAAGAGGAAGGCTATGAGATTCCTTCCCTGTGTCACCAGGCAGCACTAATGGAGTGGCTACAGTCCCATGAAGGATCTCCAGGACCTGCTGGGGAATCACAGTCCCATTCAGGTTTCCTCCCTGCCAAACAGACCATCTGCTCATGAAAATCATCCTGTGCTATTAATCATTATTGATCTATGATTCTGGTCCAACCATGGATAGTCTCTCTTAGGTCTTAGTCAATGTGGCAGATAAAATAAATAGTAACCCCCTCTTTTGGAATCACCCATCAACATTGTTAATAGCTTATACACCCATTGGAAAATTCTGTTGCTTTTTTAAGGTAAGTTAATCAGTCAACAGGTTCTTTTGCAGTTCCTTGCCAGCAGTGCTGCTGCTCTTGGGTATTTCAGGGGTGGATAGGTGCAGTTCTAAGTTTGAAAGGGGGACATGGAGCAATGTACAGCTGTCACACAGCGTGGGAACACCCACTGTCCCACTTCATAATTATGGTTGTCTGATGACTTCTAAACTCTGAGTGAATATACACCTGATAGATGCAGATACATACAAATGAACCAGCTCAGAATGAGCAAATTACAGACTTGAAAAGGAATGAACAAATAACCATACACAGAAGCTGCTGCCAGAGATGGTCCCTGTGTCTGAGGTTACAAGTCAAATACAAAGAACAAATTACACTTTATAAGATGCCTATAACCCATCTTAAGACCCATAGCAGTGCCAAAAAAAAAAAAAGTGAAAATTACTTTATACCTTCCAACAAAGCAGCTCCTAAATTTTGAAAGTTTTTTCTTCCTGAGATCTCACAATTATTCACGATTTTGAAGGATCTGATAGCCAAGTCCAGATCCTGACTTGTCCCAAAGGGCAAAGTAAAACTCACAGAAACTATCAGACATCCCTTTGGTAGGTGTCAGTTGTGAAGACAGTTGATCATCAAGCAAGAACTTACAGACTGCAATGCACAAATTTTGAGTTTTCCTTCTATTTCAGCAGCAGAGCCCTTAAGACACACCAACCAAAGTAAAAATCCTTCTCTAGAAATACGGACTGCATGTCACACTGGCTTTAGGAAACCTTTCAAACCTGAGATGAACAAAAGAACAAGAGGAAATACACAGTGTGGATCTGGACAAAATTCATAGGAAAAAACATGAATCAGCTTTAACTGAAGCTTTTCTCCCCTGTCCTGCATTTCCTCAGAAAGGAAGACGTTCTGTTTGTTCCCACTTAGTTATTCCAAACACACAGACATGGTGTTTCACCACATTATGCCTGTTTAAGAGTGATTTTCAGACAAACACTGTAAAATCTATTGGACATGCATAGAATTTCTTGCTAGGGGTCCCGCCCAGTTTCCATTGAAGTCAGTACTGAGAGTTCAATGGCAGTTGTGTTGGATCTTTTAGGTGAGGTTTTCCAAAGCTTCCCAGTGACTCACTGTGTGTCTACCCAGTTAGTTAAGCTTGTGTCTGAGCCTGATACTTAACTTGAAGACCTTCAGGATGTAGAGGGTAAGAGAAGAACCATAGAATTACAGACGGGTTTGGGTTGGAAGGGACCTTTAAAATCAACTAGTTCCAACCTCCCTGCATGGGCAGGGACACCTCCCACCAGCCCAGGTTGCTCCAAGCCCCATCCAACCTGCCCTTCAACACTGCCAGGGATGGGGCAGCCACAGCTTCTCTGGGCATCCTGGGCCAGGGTCTCACCACCCTCACAGCAAAGGATTTCTTGTACATATCTCAGATAAGTCTCTCCCCTTCCAGTTTTAATCCATTCCCCCTTGTCTTCTCACTCCCTGCCCTTGTCCCAAGCCCCTCCCCAGCTTTCCTGGAGCCCCTTCAGGCACTGGAAGCTGCTCTCAGGTCTCCCTGGAGCCTTCTCTTCTCCAGGCTGAACACCCCAACTCTCCCAGCCTGTCTCCAGAGCAGAGCTGCTCCAGCCCTGGGATCATCCTCGTGGCCTCCCTTGGACGAGCCCTTTTGAGGAGCTGTGAGGGAAGAGGATGGGAACTTCTCCATAGATGGTGCAGTAGGAGCTTATACTGAAGGAACAGCTTCTCAGGATCCTCCTCAGCGGGGGATGATAACTCCACTGTTTGACTTCACACTGAGCAGGACTGCAAGTGTTCATGTTGGCTGGTTGGTGACAGCAAAGCAGAAACCTAGAAGTTTATGAGCAGCTTTGCAATGGAAGCTCTGTTAACTAAGAGTCCATCACAATATGTTCATCTTGTCTGCTGAATCCAATCACTAGAATCTCCCTGAAAATCCTGCATTCCACACAATCAATAATCCAGCTTACCCTCTCCAAGGAGGTTCCATGGAGAAGGGAATCTCAACAGTACTGCTCCGTTTTAATGGTTTTTTTAAACAAAACCACAAAACAACAACATACAAGTTAACATCATTTTATGTCTATTTTCTTTGAATTAAACTAACACTGATAGTTACAAGAGAACACCAATAGATATGCACAAGGTAAAGGAGAAAAGAAATTTTTATCTTCAAGTTGCTAAAAGATTCAAAGTTATTTTGTGAGATACCAGCTAAATGTTCATTTTATTTTTATTTTCCTGGAAGAAAAAGCACAGAACATTGAATTTGCATAACAAAGAAACAGACAACTATTAATTTGTGATCAGCTTGCACCATCTCAGTCTTTCCCAGAAGAGATTTCTTTCTAGCCAAATATTAGGGAAATTATCAGCTGGTGCCAAGGAAAAATTCCTGGAAAGACAGGCACCAAGTTCACAGGTTTAAAGCTTTATCTAGAGGGAACATGATAGTGAATGTGCAACAGAACAGATTTTTTGCTTCAGACTCATTCCAAGAGCTGCAAAATGACAAGAGTTTCCAAAATGTAGGACAGACTTCCCCAGGTCATTACCTCACAAACATGTCCACACTGCCAACAATTAAAAATTTACCAGAACATCTTGTTATAGAATCATAGAATGGTTTGGGTTGGAAGGGACCTTTAAGATCGTCTAGTTCCACCCCCCCTGCCACGGGCAGGGACACCTCCCACCAGCCCAGGCTGCTCCAAGCCCCATCCAACCTGCCCTTCAACACTGCCAGGGATGGGGCAGCCACAGCTTCCCTGGGCAACCTGGGCCAGGGTCTCACCACCCTCAAAGTGAAGAATTTCCTCCTAATGTCTAAGGGAAAGGAAGGAAAAGGAGAGGGAAGGATGAGAGAAGGAGGAGCAAGGAAGGGCAAAGATCAAAAAGATCTTAGATCATCCTTTTCCACCTAACAACTTTATAAGGAGTCACATGGAAAAGAAAAGGGGTAATGGGCACAAGCTGATCCTGGGGAGATTCTGACTGGACACAAGAGGTATGTTTTTCACCATGAGGACAGTTAAACATTGGAATAGTCTCCCAAGGTGGATTCCCCCACACTGGACAGTTTTAAGTCTCATCTCAACAGGGTGCTGAGCCACCTCACATGAGCTATAGTAGTGCCTAGAAAGGTTGGACCAGATATCCTTGAGGTCCCTTCCAACCTGGCATTCCATGACTCTATGATTCTAAGGATATATGATTCTATGACAGGAGACCAATTTATACAGAAAGGAATAAAGTGAGAAAGAACATAGAATAATAGAATCATTAAGGTTGGAAGGGACCTCAAAGATCATCAAGTTCCAACCCCCCTGCCATGAGCAGGGAACCCCACCACTGGATCAGGTTGCACAAAACCTCATCCAAACTGGCCTTAAAAACCTCCCTGGGCAACCCATTCCAGTTCCTCACCACCCTTAGAGTGAAGAATTTCTTCCTAACATCCAACCTAAATCTCCCCTCTCTCAGTTTAAAACCATTATCCCTTGTCCTATCACTATCTTCTCTGATGAAAAGTCTCTCCCCAGCTTTCCTGCAGCCCCTTCAGGCACTGGAAGGTGCTCTAAGGTCTCCCTGGAGCCTTCTCTTCTCCAGGCTGAACACCCCAACTCTCTCGCAGCCTGTCTTCATAGCAGAGCTGCTCCAGCCCTTGGATCTCTTGGTGGCCTTTCTCTGGACCCCCTCCAACAGGTCTATATCTTTCTTGTGCTGAGGGCCCCATATGAGTCATATGGCTCAGAATTCAGTCTCTGAATGTAATCTTACCTTGAGCATTCCTTCTCTCAGGAGGAAGCCAGTCTTGCAGTTAAGACAGGGTGAGGCTGCCAAATCACCAGAGTTAGAGCCTTGATCCTGCTTCCGAGTTGCAAAGAACTTGTTTTAATCCCTCTAAGATGCATCTTTTCATATGTAGAAAGGGGTTAATGCTGCTGGCTTTTGGCTGTCTGTTCAGTCTCTCTGGATCCTAAGTTATTTAGGAAATAGTTTCTTACCATGTATTTACATTTTGCTTTGTGGAGCAGGACATCCAATGCCATTGGAGCCCTTCAGCAACACAGCAATACTGGGGAAAGCTGGTGAAATAATGCCAAAGAATATCACTCTGCACATTTAGAGCCAGGTCAGAAAAAAAAAACCTCTCCAAAATGTTTTAAACAAAACTGATCCTGTCTTGAAGACCATGGATTAACTACATCATTGCTTCTCAATATAGTTCACCACTTCAGAATGTTTCTTCTTTCATCCTGGCATGAGGCTCCTGGGTCTGAAGGGATTTAATATCTAATGTAATGTTTATTGCATGAACACCAAGAAGGCACCACTGAAGAAGGAGGTCAGTTTTATAACTCCTACCCTGACAAAAGCTGAACTCTATTTCAAGCTCAAACTGATGGGCATGATGGAGAGACTTCAGGATGAAATTCTCTGGCTAATCTAGGCCAGATGTCAGGCCAGATGATCACAGTAGATCCTGCTAGTCGTGCAAAAAATTGGCTAATCCACTTTTGCCAACTGTCAGCTCAGACTCATGAGCAAGCAGTGACTTCTTATAGTATTGACATGCAGGCCATGCATGGCGTAGTCATGGGGAAGCCTCTGCAAAATTCTGGGAAGCAAATAAGAGCCTTGATCCTGCTTCCGAGTTGCAAAGAACTTGTTTTAATCCCTCTAAGATGCATCTTTTCATATGTAGAAAGGGGTTAATGCTGCTGGCTTTTGGCTGTCTGTTCAGTCTCTCTGGATCCTAAGTTATTTAGGAAATAGTTTCTTACCATGTATTTACATTTTGCTTTGTGGAGCAGGACATCCAATGCCATTGGAGCCCTTCAGCAACACAGCAATACTGGGGAAAGCTGGTGAAATAATGCCAAAGAATATCACTCTGCACACAGCTTTTAGAGCCAGGTCAGAAAAAAAAAACCTCTCCAAAATGTTTTAAACAAAACTGATCCTGTCTTGAAGACCATGGATTAACTACATCATTGCTTCTCAATATAGTTCACCACTTCAGAATGTTTCTTCTTTCATCCTGGCATGAGGCTCCTGGGTCTGAAGGGATTTAATATCTAATGTAATGTTTATTGCATGAACACCAAGAAGGCACCACTGAAGAAGGAGGTCAGTTTTATAACTCCTACCCTGACAAAAGCTGAACTCTATTTCAAGCTCAAACTGATGGGCATGATGGAGAGACTTCAGGATGAAATTCTCTGGCTAATCTAGGCCAGATGTCAGGCCAGATGATCACAGTAGATCCTGCTAGTCGTGCAAAAAATTGGCTAATCCACTTTTGCCAACTGTCAGCTCAGACTCATGAGCAAGCAGTGACTTCTTATAGTATTGACATGCAGGCCATGCATGGCGTAGTCATGGGGAAGCCTCTGCAAAATTCTGGGAAGCAAATACCATCCCAAATATTGCAGCCCATTTGGTGATTTATTTATTTAAATTTTTTTGCCTGTCAGAAAAAGGGATGTGCTTGGAAGAACACTGCCTGCAAATTGTTCACCCCCTTCCACTAAGCCTACTAAATCATCTGGAGGTGCCCCCAGTTAAGCAGAACTACAATCCCTATTAAGTGGCACTCATTGCCACTAAGCATCATTGGACTTAAATGATTTCCCCTTGTAGATGTCTGGATTAAGTGGTTTTGCCAACTTAGCATCTCCTTTTTCTGATTCAGCTGAGAGCACTGAATTGTACCTATTCTACTGCTTTGCATACTTCAAACAGCATGAAAACAGGCTGGTTTTGTGGAAATTAAAATACAGTTTATCTGTTGCACAACTGTTGGGTACACATGAGCTCCCAATGCATGGGGAATACATTTCATCCCAAGCAGCCTTCCCTCACACTTTGCCTGGTCTGATAGCCTTCTCATGGAACCAAAAATCATGTACTGAACCTTGGAATAACATCAGCACCCAAAGGATGGGGAAATCAATCAAGAAAACCCCAACAAAAACCCAGGCACCTTGAAGCAAAGCTGTGAGAAAAACTGTCTTACTGGGAAAATCCTACGGCTGGTGCATTTGGCCACTCAAAGGTCTGGAGTCACATCTGTGTGTGCTGGTGTGAGATTGGCATGCTGCTCTCACTAGATGAAGGTTGAAGGGATGGTGCCAACCCAGAGGGAAAAGCATGGCTTCCAGGATTTTCTTCTTTTTTGCTTTCCTTTCCTTTTGCTGCAAAGCGTTGCAAGACGGTGCCAAGGCGGCCGAAGAGGAAAGAGCACACAAGTTATCCTTGGAGGACAAGAGGAATGGATGGAGAGGGGGTTGGAGGAAGGCATCTTGTCTGAAAGCTGAACCTGTCCTAGTGTTCATTCTTTTTTGATGCTCACAGAACAGATCAACAATGAAGCATGGCCAGCAGGTCCAGGGAGGTCGTTCTCCCCCTCTGCTCTAGTGAGACCTGTAGTGCTGTGCCTGCTTCTGGAGCCTCCAACACCAGAGGGACATGGAGCTGTTAGAACGAGTCCAGAAGAGGCCACAAAGATGATCTGAGGGCTGGAGCAGCTCTGCTCTGGAGACAGGCTGAGAGTTGGGGTGTTCAGCCTGGAGAAAGAAGGCTCCAGGGAGACCTTAGAGCACCTGAAGGGGCTCCAGGAAAGCTCCCTTTCTACAAGGGCAGGGAGTGAGAGGACAAGAGGGAAGGGTTTCAAACTGAAAGAGGGGAGACTTAGATCAGATATGTGCAAAACATCCTTTGCTGTGAGGTGGGTGAGACACTGGCCCAGGCTGCCTAGAGAAGCTGTGGCTTGGCACGTGGTCCAAAGAGACCCTACAGCTTTGCGGGGCATGCTGAGGTTCCTTCATCAATGGATGAGAGCTGGAGGCCTCTGAATTTGACTCATGAGTCTTTTGCAGCTCATGCTTTAAACATTTAGTCTGTAAACTTTGTTCCACAAGGTCCAAACAACCCACATTTCCATTTTCCTCCATCCTTTCCTGAGACTAGTCAAATAACATCCACATAGGCCTGTCTAAAGGCTGAGAGATGCAGACTAGGTCTAAGCTGCCACCCCAGGATAGCAGGGATGAGTCAGGGACATGCTCTTCATTTCTATGTAGTTTTGTGTTAATAGGAATTGATGCTATGGTCCACAGTTTGAGTCCTAAAACAGGGCTCATCCAGGAATAATTACGAGACCCAGAGCCCTACTCTTCTGATGGAGCAGAGCCTGCGAAGTGTTTGAAACTCAGGTTTCAAACATGGTGTCCTTGAACATCAAGTGGAAAGCAGGGCCAGGAAAACAGGACACGCTCTGCCTCTTCAAGCAGTATCACCAAAAGGAAAATAGCACATAACTCATGAGGCCAGATCTCAGGGAGGTTTTCAGTGCCTTCATAGGGGGGAGAGAAAAGAAGAAAGAAGAAAAAGATAGAAGAATTTTGAGTTGCAGCAGGACTGAGGTTTCAGCCAACCTCATTCTCATGCCTTGCAAAATATCTGAGAATAATTAATTCTGATCCTTTTCTTTAATTAGCCTCGTGTCTCATTAGAGCAGTTCACTGCCATATCTTTATTTACTTGATTATATCTCCTCCACACCTTTGCTTTCCCTCATTCACCTAATCTTAACATCTCTTTTCGTTCCCTTAAAGCTCTTTCTTTTAATGCTTTGATGTTATATTGGCTCCCCCGCCACATGCTTTGTTTAAAAGAAAAACAAAGACAGAAAATCTATACACAAAACAGAAGAGTCAACTGCATCTTGACAAATCAAGCTTTTAAAAAAGTCAAAAAAAGCAGATTTAAAGATGAAAGCTCATTCTTAACCCAGCTTCCTTCTTCAGAGACCTTAATATGATCTCTTTATGTAACTGTTTGCCAATTAATTGAAAATATAATGCAAGCTGCAATTTCCCAGCAACATACATTCATTAGGTTTGTGGTGGATATATATAGTTTTCAGACTTTGACTGATTTTTAAATCTCATTGAGATGTACAGAACAAGACATCTTTTAAAGAGATGAATTGTCCAAAAAACCACTGTTTAAATCCACAAACTCACGAGGAACAGATGTTTTTCACATGGCTGAGAGTTACCCTAGAAGAACTGAAATATCATTTTGTTCAAGTTTTGACCTACATAAGGAGGAAAGAGCAGTTCATCATCACAGAGTTTGCCTTTCTCAACACAGTCACCAAAGCTTATAAGCAGGGGCCACATTCCAGGCTATGAGAGCTCAGATTCCCGAATATGTAGGATTATAACCTGTAAAAGGTGCCCATGGCACTTGGAGTTATCACTTCTGTCCTCTTGAAGATGCTCTTGGTTTGCACCTATGGTACAGGGACATGTGGCTTTGCAGCTAGACACATACCTGAAACCAGCCCAAATGAAAGTAGGAATATAAAAGTTCTTTCCCACCAATCCTGCTTGAGAAACAGTCATTTTAAATGATAATGGCAGGGGCAGAGGTTTCACAGGCACCTCTCTGATTTCATACCTGAATAGTGATGCTACCCCAAAGTTGTTCAGCTGATCCCTTGTGCAGTAGCTTGCTGGCATGCTCTGAAACACAAGGGAAGATAGTAAGAAGCCATAAGCTGTGGAGCATGTTATTAAGGTTTACTGGCATGGGTTTCAGGTATCCAGAGTATTCATTAAACAGGAAATGGTTTAATTGAGCTCAACATATTTAATTTTCAAGGATCCCTGAGTGAAATCAGGAGTCCAAACCCTGTTGCTTTTCAGATCTTTCCATTCTTGACTTATTCAAAGTGCTTCAAAGTCCCTGCTCTGCTTTGCCTCCAGCTACAGCCTTGGTCTTAAGCACTGACACTGCAGCATCCTGCTGCAGATGCTGCCTGAGATCCCACTGAAAATGGAGTCATTGCCTGGAAAAAAATGGCAGACATTCAAACCCTGGTAGAAACCAAAGTATGTTTCACATGTAAATGGTCTGAAACATCAAACATGGTCCCATGGTGTCATATTTGACAGGATCACATAGGAAGATGCCCAGAATCTAAGATATATAGCAGTGCACATCGGCTGTTTTCCAAGTAAGCCCTTCTCTGCAAGTTCTCATTTTAAAAATTTCTACCCAGATGTTTGTGCCACATCAATTAAATGCATTATTTTATAGAACACTAAAGCTAAAAGAAACTGCTGGTTGAGGATTGTCACCCATAGGATTTGGTTGGACACCATTCCAGCTCTGCAGAAGTAGAGAGTCCTCAGACCCTACTGTGTTCTCCAAATACAATGACAGACCTTATTTCAGAAAGGGTATCACAGAATCACAGAAAGGCAGGGGTTGGAAGGGACCTCTGGAGACCACAACCTCTCTGGGCAGCCTGTCCCAGGGCTCTGTCACCCTCACAGTAAGTTTTTCTTCATGTTGAGGTGGAACTTCCTGTGCTCTAGTACGATAATACAACTGCAAATAGACCTCATTGAGTGTGGTAGGACCAAGGCTTCTTATGCCACCTGATCTTAGATGACACAACCCAAGTGAAAAAGGAAAAATAAGCTGAGAAGCAGAATGATGAAGGAAGTGGACTGAAAAGGAGAATGCATGTTGCTGTTGGTGCAGTGGTCAACTTCTGAAGCAATCAATCAGTAGAAGTGAAAAGGAGCAGAAGAGAAAGTCTGTTACCAGCAGCATGGAGGCAAGGCACAAAACAGGAGCCCAAACACACTCTCCCCTTGAGCCAGGAGAGGGCCTGGGGTAGTCACACATCCTAGTTGTTCCACCCTCCATGCAGGGATGAAGTTCTAATATCAAACAGCAAACCTGCAGCTGGGTGTGCTCTGACCAAGTCACCTTGCTCCTGTGGCCCTCCTGTTGTTACCTCAGCAGCCTGGGGTGGATTGAAAACACCTATTTCACTGGCACTCACCACTTAAACCTTATTTCCTAGTAACAGACCAGATCTCTCAGGACTTCTCTCTCATCCCACCAGCTCAGTAAAAAGGCCAGGAAAAGCTGAGTCCTCAGCTGCCACCCAGCCACGTGCCCCTCCCAGGGAGAGCACAAGCTGCTGCAGGGATACAGGACCCAACCCACAGTACAGCACCATGGTCCTTCTCACAGAACAGGACAGCTTCTCTCAGGACAGCTACAGATGGCTCCCAAGGTAGGAGAGCAGCACAGGGACCAGCTTACAATTTCAGGGACCAGAAGCCACCTCTGAGGTTCACATTCAGTGCATGAGACCAGAAAAGAAGCAAGGAGGTGCTCTTAGCTTAAGAACGAACAGATGCCAGGATTCAGCCTTACACCTGGTTCAGAGAGGGTCCAGTGGTGTCCCAGATTCTGATTTTAAGGGAAAAATAAAGAAATCAGCAATGTCTGTAACAAGAAGACAATATAGAGGGGTTCCTCAAGAGTCCCAGATAATGAGGATCCTGGCCCTGTCCTGTCAAAACTGCTGATGAGAGGAATTTCCTCTGTGACAGAACATGCTGGAAGCATGCCCAGGCCCACCACGGCTCCATTCCAGTAGTTCAATGTGGAGCCCCTGGTGCTATTCATGATCAAGTGAGTGAATTCTATAGCCCCCCACATCCCCCTGCCCTGCTGGTGGCCAAATTCCTACACTGGTGTTATGCAAATCCAGCTCAGCATCCTTGCCCCCTGCTCCTCAGCTCTATGCAATATTTTATTGAGCTGTTGTTTGTTACTCTAGGACAGTACAGAAAGTGTCACATCTTGTCCTCCACTGACAGTCCCAAGCCACAAAGGAAAATATTCCTGCCCTCTCAGATGAGTTTTGCAAGCACAGAGCACATGCTTACAGCCCACTCATGGTAGCACACTCTCACAATGTATGGTACACCAGGTTATAGTCAAGTGCAACCCTTATATTGGATATTAGGAAAAATTTCTTCACTGAAAGAGTGGTCAAACATTGGAACAGGCTGCCCAAGGAAGGGGGGGAGTCACCATCCCTTGAGGTGTTCAAAAAAACATATAGACATGGCACTTTGGGACATGGTTTAGTGGACATAGTGGTGTTGGGTTGACAGTTTTGGACTTGATGATCTTAGAGGTCTTTTCCAACCTTAATGATTCTCTGATTCTATTTCCCCAGCTGATGTTACCTGGGGCACTGTCCCTTCAAGGGGCTCCTGCTCAGCCAGGTGACAAACAGCTTCCCCAGCACCCAAGGTACAAAACAATGGACCCAATATCATACACTGTTTGTCCCATTTTGGCTTACAGGCACCTGCATTCCCAGCAGATATGGTTGTGTCACTGGGGTGTAAACATGTGTATCCTACAGCATCAGGCTCTGCTTGGATCCTCCATCAATCCAAGGAGCCAGTGTGAGCATCCAAAGCAATCACAGAAGACATCTCGTGGAGTAGCTCACTGGTGGAGCAACATCTTTTTTCTCCCACCTAACAAAATAAAAAGCAAGAGAGAATTATTTGTCAGCTCAAGCCCTCTGTTAATCTAGTTGCAAGTATAATGTGATTTCCCTCCTGCCCCAGCAGTAGGTATTGCAATACCTTACATATGGATCATTTTAATCTAATATAATCAGGCTGGCTAGCAAGGTTTCCCTCCACCACAGCTGCTTGCATTTAATGCTAAATATACATGCCAGGCTTCAACCAGCAAGACCAGGCATCTTAGCTGGTCTGTATTTGGTAAATCACCAGTAAACCCTATAAAATGCAGAAGATGCTGCAAAGCTTTGCACGCTTAAGCCATACCCAGCTTTTTTCAAATGCTTCCTTTATTTGCCATTTCTAATGTATCATGATCTACTGCTTCTTTTCTTTAAACAGAATTCAGTTTGAAGCTGCTGATCACAGAAGATAAAAAGTGTCACCTCACCTTTACAAATAACAAACCGTGGGCAAATACTCATTAACTGTTTTGTCCTCTTTATTGTACATTCCCTTATTGCAAACTTCAGCAAGAAGAGAATCATTTCTGTTGAAACCAAGATCAAGCACATATATTATAATAAAAAACACAAAGCCAATAAATGATAGCTTTTTAATCATTATTAAATACAAACATGTATTCTTATTTTACTATAATTATCAAACTAGGATTAATATAATCTTGTATATTACTTCCCTTCACGGTGAATTAAATTATGTAAAAAGTCTCCCACTCATATTCTTACCCAGCAAGAAACATTTTAATTGTAAATTTGCCTTTTGGAGTCTTTAAATTACACACACACACATTAAAAAAGGCCAGTACTATGGATACTGTGTATCCACTAATCTGTAAATAGACTCCCAGTCCAGGACTCATCTCTGAAATGTGGCATCAATTGCACAGGCTCCCATTTAGTTGGAGTTGAATAAAGCCATACGAGATACGCAAATAACATCAAACTTCCCGGATTAGAAAGGGGCACCTCGTACTCTAAATCATGATTGTCAATCATCACGCAGGATTAAGGGATATATTTTAAAAACCTAAAAGCAAGCACTTCCTTTTAACTTCTGCCTACTGTGCATTTTGGATTATCGCCCAGAAAGAGTATTACTTGAAACAAGGCTGCCTCCCTTCTACCATCTCAGGGAAGTGCATCTTTACCATCTGCTAACCTCTGTTGGGGAAAGGGAGGAGAAAAAAAAAAAAAAAAAAAAAAGTCTCAGCAAAGCATACAATTTAGATTTGAGATCTACTGCTGACTGTGATTATATTTATAACTCGCTTTTCACAGAAAAATGGGGGGTTATTTTTGGCTTAATAAGTGCTTTCTGAACACAGTCACCATTCTTACCGCAAAGATGTAAGGCAGTTAAAAACCAGAGCAGCTACTCTACTCTTAGGCAGAACTGGCAGCCTTCCTGAAGCACTGCATCTCACCTGAAAGGTTTTGAGAGAGTTACTTGGAATGTATTTCATTGTACTGCTAAAAAACAGAGCAGCATCCCACTGATAAGTCCTCCTCTCCTCCTGCACACAAGCTAGTTGACACTCAACCTTCCTGCTCCAACCCCCACCTCTCCTTCTGCCATTTCTACATTTCCCTGGTTGAGCTACAAGTCACTCCAACAAAGCTAAAGTTACCACTTTGAAAGTCTCTCCTCTGCTGTCAAAACAAGGCCACGGGAGAGGGAGATGGTCAACAAACATTAAAGTTGAATGTGTGTGCTGATTCCATGAACTCCACTCAGGAATGGGTTATGAATTGGGAATAATTTAAGGGAATAGTTAACAGAACTGGCTGCTCTGTTGAGCCCTTGACTCATCACTTAGTACCTGATTTTCCAGGCAAATCAGTATGTGGTTTTCCTTATTTGGTGTAAAATTCAGGTAATTCTGGGGCTTTTGGTTATTTCTGCTCAGCAACTCTCATGCCAACTGGTGTCCAAGTTGCACATGCAAGTTTCACAGACAGCTGGACACACGTGAACAGTTATGGGACTGAGGTGTGGCTAAATCCATGTAGAAGAGATGGTACACAAGGAATTGGGCAGTGAGGGTACCGACATACATGAACGAGCACCTGCCTGCTCTGTTTGAAGGTATTTCCATCTGTGGTTCTGTGCTTCCATTTCATTGCCTGCTACCAGAGACAATAATGTCATCCCATCACTCACATCCAGCCTCGTGGACCCAGCTAATGCTTGCAGAGCACTAAGGCACACCACTTCATGGCACTGACCTGCTGGAGTTGTTCAGGCATGCAAAGCCTCTTCAAAACTGTGTCATTTGGACACTCTGATACTTCTGTGGACCCAAGTTTCTAAACTGGATGTTGCAGCATTAAGCCCACTCAGCTTTTCATTGCAGATACCTCATCTGCCCTAGGAGGTGATCCTTCCATCATCAAAGGTTTCTTCCTGATTCTGTTTATGAGTGTGCCTGTCTCCCCTTCTCTCTCTCTCTGCATGTAAGTGTATTTATACACACAGGAGCATGCACTTCTATAACATTTTTTAACATCTAGTAATACAGACAGGTTACAAGGAAGAAAATGAAACACTAAAGAGACTGAAGTAACATCACTGCTGTCCTATTCTATAAAAATAAGACCAAACCAACTACTGCAGCTACTCAAAATCTTTTCCAAAAGCAACAATTTTTGAATATCTTCATAATCAAGATGCTCACCAGAATCTGGGGACAAGAGTTAAAGCCTCAGCTGGTACCAACTGTCACAGCTGCACTGACTTCATCTGCACTCCCACAATCTAAATGAGTCAGTGATCTTGCCCCTGAAGTCCAGTTTATGGCTGCATAGTGATTAAAGAAATATACACTGGTTCTTTAAGCAAGAGGGGAAAAAACCTCAGCTAAGGCTAATCTTATCAACATATAACCTTTTAATCAGATTATTGAAACAACATGTTAATTTATGAAAAGTTCAGCATTCTATTAAATTGCAAACAACGTAGTGAATTGCAACCCAACAGGCTCCTTCATTGAATTCATGCAGCCACTCCTGGCAAAGGCATTCCAAATTTGAACTTAATTAATATTCCTACTCCTGGTTTCCATAGTTTCTTTTTAAACATGAGTACAAGCAGAAACTGGCAGCAACTTTACCCATATTCTCAATAATAACCCCCCTCTGGCTGTCAATATGTATGAAAGGCAAAATTTTTTGCATACCCCAAACAGCCTCTCATTTCCCTGCCTTTTGTCAAAAATATCTTGGCAACTTTTCCCCCCCACCCTTTTTTTTTTTTTTATGCTTACACATCTTAAGATGCTTAACTGTTTCTCTGCTTGTTATGAGTAAGGCAACTTCCCTCCTTTGTGCATGGGAAGGAGAAATCAGTAGCCATGCTCCTCCAAGCTCAGACTGACAGCCACATGGCAAACCACAAATTTCACAGAGTTATGGGGGGGAGGAAGCTTTCCTTGGAGAATCAGCAACTTAAATGGATAAAATGCTTGGGGAAATGTTTCCTGTTTTCCTTCCTTGCCTAGGAACTTAAAAAATGGATAGTGTCCACCCTGGAACCAAGAACTTACTGCTCTAAATATGCTTTAAAGCTGTTTTTCTATTCCTACATGAAAGGGCCCTGCATCCAAGCAACAACTGAGCTGTCCTGAATACCAGAAACAGACTGAATCTCCTTCACTCACCACCTGTATAGAAAGCAGGAGAGAAGCACAGCACTGGATCACACTTGTGCAAGAAGAGACATTCCCACCAGTGTCCCACTCATGTAGGAACCTTTCTAGAGGGCACAAGTCCTGCTCTGCAGCTTAATAATGCTTCTTCTATTGCATGATGTAGCCCCAAAACACATATTTCAGTGTCACGTGAGCCTGTTCACCAAATAACCCCCTCATTCATGGTATCCAACCCAGTAACCTCTGGCTGTTGGGAAATATATTTTGTATTCTGTGCTGGGACTAGAGAAATACAAAGATCACTAGGAAGAATATCCCAGGGCAGAGGGTCCCCATGAAGAATTTCAGGTAAAGATCTGTGTAACAAATCCATCCTAAGCTCCATTCTGCTGTAGGACACTGGGATGAAGATCAAGCCCTCAAACCTGGGAACAAGTTACTTCAGCTTTATGCCTTTGGACTGCTGCTCAGAATAACCCTTTATCACTTCCCATGGGGAGCTCAGTCTCCCTGTTTTATCTGGCCAAGCAAACCCCAATTATCTCTCATTCCCTTAACATAGGGACATGGTTTAGTGGTGGATTTGGCAGTATGCTGGGTCAACAGTTGGACTTGATGATCTCAAAGGTCTTTTCCGACCAAAATAATTCCATGATCTTGTGATGCCTTATGTGCCACCTCCATTACAGACCTCACAATTTCCCATGTTAAGGACTATACCCAAAGCTTCTTCCTAAGCTGAAACCAGCACATAAGCTCAGGGTATCCTGAGGGATATAACCAAACTGATACTTTTCCCTGAATTTCTAGGGGCAAGGTTTTTTTAGCCTGTTAGTCCATCTTAACCAAAACGTGGCAGAGGCACAGAAGATTTAAGAAGTCATGCTCAAATAAATTTTGTGCCAAACATTCAATGCAATGTTCAGAAATACAAATTAGTGCCTCACTAAAACAAAGGCCACAGAGCAAGCTCAGCAGTAGCTTGTTGCTTATCCTATCTGCTGGCCAGTCCAAATGTGTCAACTGGTGTCCAGTTAGCACCTGTGTTATAAATACATGAGAGCTGTTCATGTACAGCTCACAAGGATCCACAGCACAGATGGACGTTCATCCACCCAGAAGTTGGGGGACACAGCACAGCAGAGAAGGTGCTCCAGAGCGATTTAAGGGAGTCTTAGGAGTCTTCAGGGCAACAAACCTTTTAGACATCATTCCCCAAGAAACCAGACTTGGTTTACTCTTCCGCTCAAAGAGTAACCCTTACACAAGAAAGCAATTAACACTCCTCTGTCAAAACAGAGCTTAGATACACAGAAGCAGCAAACCAGCCTTCTGTACCTTCTCTTCAACCCATTGTTCTTCACAACCTGCATTTCATGCTGACCCTGCTTTAAAAGTAGGAAGGTGGACCAGGTGACTTCCCAAGATCCCTTTCCATCTGAATTACCCATGTCTATCACATCCCTAGAAACACAAACATTTAGTCTTAAGACCTATAGCTGCCACGGAGTACAGCCATAGTTGAACTGGCCAGCTGCAAAGGTTAGACCATAGAAAAATCCAAGTCAGTAAAGATTAAGTTCACAGATGATAAACTGGCCCAGTGAGTCCACAGCATACTCCCAGCAGGTACAGGAAACAGGTAGTGATGCCATGAACCAATCAATCAAACACTAAACACAACGGAGCAACCTTGAGCTGGACAGGACCCATATTTCATTCCATCAAAGCTGATGTCAACCACAATTTCCCAGATTTTGCAGAATAAGAAGCCTGCCTTCAGTGTACCTCAGTGCAGAAAAGGGTGATCTTCCATCCTGTCATTCTGAATCCTTCTGTTTTATTGAGTTGAATCAACTAGACTCTGTTAGCAGTTGCCTCCTGTGTTGCCAGACGGGGAAGCTCAAAGCCACCTGTGAATCAGGAGGGGACAAGATGACAAGCAACTGCTTGACTGATGAAGATCCTATTCTTGGAATAGTTCCTGTCTATCCTGCCAAATATGCCTTGGCTGAAGAGTGTGTGGTGGCTTGGGAGGAGGGATGAAGAGAGGGGAGGGAGTGCTGAGGATCAAAACTGCCTCCAGGTAAGGTCGGCCCAAGGCAGGTCAGATGGAAGCACCCTAGGAGAGACTGGGCATCTGAGAGGGTGTCCAGCCAATCCCAGGATTTTCTTCAGAAGGAGTTCAAGGAGAAATTATTTATGTTGGTGATAGGCTTCAGCTTTAGGGGCTCTCAAAGTCCTAACTTCATGGTTTGTTGTTTGGTTTTGGCACTTCTTTTTTTAAAAAAAATAAGAGATCAGGAGGATCAATGGGTCCTTTGATGGGAGAAAAAGATGTTTTGTGACTCACAGTTCATTACATTGATACAATAGCTAGAAATACAGTTCATTGTTGGGAAAAAATTCCCAACTTCTTCAGCTCCTCTGGGAAGGGCAGCAGACATGATTGTATTATGACCTGATAAGCATGGGCTAGAAGATACATCCAGGAAGACAAGGGAGTGAAGGTAATGAGGACATATGAGGGCAGCTCAGAAAGAGAGCCCTGCAGTAAGCAGACAGACAAGGTGCACCCAAAGAGCAGCCCTAAAATAACAAAAAACCTGAGAAGTCACTCAGACCAGGACCAGCACTGCAGAACTCCACCTATGAAGGAAAGTTCACTGTGTTCAGTGTGGAAGAAGAGATCCAGAAAAGAAACTCTTGGGGACAATGGAAGAAAATCCATTTCTACGAGAAGGCAGTGATGGAACAGATGGGTGGCATCTGTAGATTGTCTAACTTGCATCGTACCTCATTGTGCAGTCTTAGACAAACACACAATCATCAGTCGACCAAACGGTCAGACAGCAGCTGTCACTCATGCAGGCAGAGCTGGGATCCAAGGGGGAGCAAAATGAGAAGGCCTGTTCTTCTCTGCCAAGGACCAGCAGGTGTGGAAGAGGAGAGATGCCAAGCAGAAGGGAACCAAGCTAGAAGAAAACTCATTTTGTTTGAAGTTAGCCAGTGTCAGATTAAAAAAAATCAAAGACTTGTTTAGAGTAAAGCAAAGAGAAATAAAGGAAGGATTTTTCAGATTTCAGGCCAAGCCTTTTGTCCAGTTTAACCTCTTTTCTCTTGTTCTTCCATTTGCTTGCTTTCTTCATCAGTCACAACAGAATGGCTCAGGAGAGACTCATCCCTTGGCTTTGAGATCACCAAAGAGCCCAAGATCAAAGCAATTTAGGAAGCACAGTTTTCATGCCTGCACCACCACGTACACTAACATGCTTCTCCACACAGGACTGTCACTGGAGATAAATCCATAAGCAGGGTTGTGCAATAGCAGTCACAGCTACTGTACAGCCTTCATAAAGACAACTACTAAACACTGAAAGGCAATATTTGGCTACTATCAAGTTTTCTGTTCTCTAGTTTACCACTGGAATTCCAAATGAAACAAATTTAGTCCTTCATTCTTCCATTTCCCCAGGAAAAAAATGAAATCCAATGAGTCAAGCAGGCTGAAGGGGCTGAATTCATTACAGATAGTCTTCAGGGGTCAAAATAACAAGTATCAGTGGGCTTCTTTGGCCTCTACAAGTAGGTGAGGCAATCCTACCCTTGAGGCATCTCATTTTAGCTGGTCTAAAGTTGCTCACATCCCTTTATAACTGATGAAGCAGCTGAGACTTCTAGGGCACAAATCAACTGTCCTACTTTAGTCATATGCCAGCATGAATCAGACTTTGGAATAGCTCCCTTCTCTCTTGGTCCATGATATAGGGAGCCTAGACAACTACCACACTAGGCATTTAAATTCACAGAGTGGAACTTTGGTCATATCAGTCCCCCGTGATGTTACCATGCCTTGAGAACTGCTCCACTTTTGCCTCTTTTGGCTCCAATTATGTCTTGCATCCTAGGGCAGAGTAGCTTTGTTCTCTCCTACAATCTTGTTTCATCACAGAACTGGCTTTGTTCCATTTTTCCCTTGGAATCCACATAGTTTGATATCCAAAAATAACATTCCTCTAAATTAAAACAAAACAAAAAAATGTAAAATGTTACGTCACTCTCCCCTAGCTCCCTCAGCACTTCTAATATTTTCTATGTCTGTTTTCCACAGAACAAGTTCTGCTCGAAAATGAGAGCCATTTCTTGTCTTTTATGGCATGAATCAATTTGTTGGCACTTGAAATTAAAGGCAAGTACAGTTCAATTCAAAGATCTAGACAAGTGTAAAAGTGTATCTGACAGCACACCAGATAACCCACACAATTTTTTAAGCCAAGTTGACAGACTCTTACAAGTTTCTAGGAGTAAAGACCAGACATTTCCTGAGCCTGATAAGAACCTCATTCAGTCCCGGAAATAAAGAACCACGATGAACTCTCTTCTTTAGGAGATATTGCTGTTGATTTCTGCCCTCACAACATGAGTGAACAGTTGAGCACTAAGCACTCCCGTGGAATCATTATTTCCTGCCTCCTCTTTTTAAGCTAGGCTCCTAGCATTGCTAAATGTACCATTTCTACATGAAACAAAACAGAAAACTGCCCACCTTCCTGTTTGTTACCTCATACAGTGGGGGCTGAATGGAAAACACCAACATGGAGAGAATTACAAGTTGCACAAAGAATCACTTGGGTTTTCTCAACATGCATGGTGCCGTCAATGAGAAACAAACGACATTTTGGATCATATTGCTGCAGCACGAGGCTTTCTCCCTCTGGTGGTCTGATCCCAGGGTACATTCTGGAGTAATTTCCTAAAGGGAAACTGATGGTTCTTTCTTACCCTTCCCCTCCTCCCTATGTAGAACTGGCAGGATTATTCTTACAGGATTAATTATTTACCAAGACCAAATAAAGTAATATTCTTTCAATCATAATGCCTTCATAGTGTGAAGACTTCGGAGCGATCTTCGCCCGCCTCTGTAGGGGCTACCACCATCTACTGCACCTGGGACATGCATATTTTTGTCCCCCCAAAGCCCCTTGAACCTAAAATTCTCAGTTTTCAGAAAAGAGGCATTATTTGTGCTAACAAAAGCACCACCCTAGCACCTAACTCGCCAACACATTACATGCTATCAGCTAAATACGCTCCACCGTCTGCTCTGAGTTATACACCAGTCATGGTAGGTTTTAATTTGATTAGTGATTGGGCTAAAAGCAGCTAAATAAAAATTATAATGCCCAAGAGCCACTTAGACTTTGTTCAGACACTTTAAATACCAAATCCCTTCAGCAATATAACATTATCTTTATAGACAAAACTGAGTTTAAAAGTACAAATCTAATTGATCTCAAGTGCATTGGAATTACTATATTTAGGCTTTGGATTATGTACTACAGAAAGCCTCATGCTATGTAAGCAACAAAACTAATTGTGGAAAGACAAAGGTATGTGTCTAACATGCTTATTGAGTTTTAAAATTTCATATTTTCCTTGAAGCTGGCAAAGTTACAGCTGCTCACACCAGCAGTGAATTTGGCACAGGGCCCAATATGTTGAGCATACATAAGCTGACTATTTCTGGTCTCCTTCAGAAGACCTGGACTTTAAGCTGTGCACAAAATTACTATTTAAGACTTACTCTTGCAGGAAGAAAAAAGGAAATTAAAAACCAGCAAGCTGATTCTCAACAGCTAATCAAGACTTTGTCTTTAGTCTCAACTGGGGGTTCATTTGATGCAGGCATTTATGGCAGATGCTCTGACAGCACAGAAAGATGCCATTACACCTTTAAAGAAGATTTTCAAATGTAAAATACATTTCAGAATAAACAAGTTACCTAGACAAGAAGAAGGAACAATCCATCTCCACAACCACTTCTGAGATTAATATAGACCAGCATGTACTAAAACAGACACAAAAATTGAGAGATTCAGTGGTCCAGTTGAACTTGTGTCTGCCTGGATAGGGAATTCAAATGAACTCATGGATTCTGCCTGCTTTGAACTCAGCTGTTGCCTGCAACTCAGTTGCCTGCCTGCAGACAGACATCTCTGGGAGGGAAAAGCAACACAAACAATTTTTTTCCTAAATTCAACCCTATGTCTGAACTCAGAACAAAACAGCCATTGAGAACCATTTGCAGAATCAAGGTATCCCTCCAAAACTTAGTGGCTCCACCCTATGTTGCACTTTCTGCTTAACATGGGATTCTCCACTGACAAGGACCAAAGAAGAGTCATAGAATCACAGAACTATTCAGGTTGGAAAAGCCCCTTGGGATCACTGAGTCCAACCATCATCCCTACTCTACAAAGTTCTCCCCTAAACCATCTCCACCAACACCACATGCAAACAACCCTTAAACACACCCAGGTATGGTGACTCAACCACCTCCCTGGGCAGCCTGTTCCAGTGTCTAACCACTCTTCCTGTGATTTTTTTTTTCCTGGACACAACACTCCAGGCGTGGCCTCACCAGTGCTGAGGACAGGGGGACAATCACCTCCCTCCTTCTGCTGGTCACATTATTTCTAATAGAAGCCAGGATGCCATGGGCTTTCTTGGCCACCTGGGCACACTGCTGGCTCATATTCAGTTGCTTGTCAATTAGAACCCCCAGGTCCTTTTCTGCCAGACACTTTCCACCCACACTTCCCCCAGCCTGGAGCTTTGCCTGGGGTTGTTGTGGCCCAAGTGCAGGAGTTGGCACTTGGCCTTGTTGAAGCCCAGACCATTAACATTAGCCCAATGATCTAATCTATCCAAGTCTCTCTGTAGAGCCTCCCT
>NW_009952983.1:396902-424804 GCF_000747805.2 Chaetura pelagica | reverse complement strand
TGTGTCCTTATCAAGATCATCAATAAAGATGTTAAACAGAAACAGTCCCAACACTGAGCCCTGAGGAACAACCACTTGTGACTGGCCCCAGCTGGATTTGACTCCATTGACCACCACTCTTTGGGCCCAACTGTCCAGCCAGTGCTTGATCCAACAGATCATGTGCTCATCCAGGCCATGAGCAGCCAGTTTTTTTAATGAGAGTTTTATGGGAAACCATACCAAATGCTTTTTGGAGATCCAAATAGACAATATCCACAGCCTTTCCCTCGTCCAATAGTCAGGCCATCAGGTTATAAAAGGAGATCAGGTTTGTCAGGCAGGACCTGCCTTTCATAAACCCATGCTGACTGGGCCTGATCCCCTGGTTATCCTCTATATGTCTTCTAATGACACTCAAGATGATCTGCTCCATGACCTTCCCTGGTACTGAGGTCAGACTGACAGGCCTATAGTTTCCTGGATCCTCCTTTCTGCCTTTCTTATAGATGGGTGCTACATTTGCTATCCTCCAGTCCTTTGGGACCTCTCCAGCTAACCAGGACTTCAGGTAAATAATGGAAAGTGGCGTAGTGAACACATCTGCCAACTGTTTCAGCACCTTTGGATGTAGCCCATCTGGCCCCACAGACTTGTGTGCATCTAAGTGGTGTAGAAGTCTGTGAGCACTTCCTCTTTAATTGTGATGACCTCATTCTGCAAGAAGTCTGTCCTCTTGCTCCTCCTTTATAAAAGCAGACACATTCACTAGTTAAACAGACTGTGTCCTTAGAGGCTTCCAGAAAATTGCAGTAAGAGGGAAAAGGACCAGTCAACATAGCAGAAGACAAAATAGGTCTTAAAAATAATTTAACCCCTCCCCCGCCCCAAAATAACAGTGATCAGTACAAAGACACTGAGGGGCTGGAGCATGTCCAGAGAAGGGCAAGGGAGCTGGGGAAGGGGCTGGAGCACAAGTGTGAGGAGGAGCAGCTGAGGGAGCTGGGGGTGTCCAGCCTGGAGACAAGGAGGTGAGGGGAGACCTGCTGGCTCTGTAGCTGCCTGAGAGGAGGTTGGAGCCAGGGGGGTTGGGCTCTGCTCCCAAGGAACAAGTGAAGGGACAAGAGTAAACGGCCTCAAGTTGCACCAGGGAGGGTTTAGATTGGATCTTGGGAACAATTTCTTCCCCAAAGGGCTGTCAGGCCCTGGCCCAGGCTGCTCAGGGCAGGGCTGGAGTCCCCATCCCTGGAGGGATTTCAAAGCCATGTAGATGTGGTGCTGAGGGACATGGGTTAGTGGTGGCCTTGGCAGGGCTGGGTTAACTGTTGGACTTGGAAAAGACCTTTCAGATCACCAACAATAATCATTCTATGATCTTCAGTTAATTCAGGAAAACCTGCAGAGAGAATCCATGCACCAGGTACCTAAACCAAGGTGTATCCCAATATCAATACAAGGACCTGGGCTGGGTGTTGGAGGTGTCATTTCAAGATGTTTCCTAACAGGCTAGGGAGAACAGGAGTGAAAACAATTTGGATGAGAAATTCCAGAGAAGAACAAAAATCTTTCTAGGTTAAAGGGTTTTGGTTTTGTGTTTTTCTAATGAGAAATTAAAAACACACAAACTGGGAAACAAATTGAAGTTAAATCTAGTCCAGCTTTGCACATTTTAACAATTCACTCTGCTCTCTGTAGAACACAGCAATATAAATATTGCTATCTCTGTTAAAATGAATTATTGACAATTTTAATACATGTTGCACAGTACATATTAATATAGAAAAATGCATGTTATCAGCAGTGCAATGTTGACCATGTACTAATCCATTCCACCTGCTCAAATATTAGTGCAAATAATTATATATTTGTAATGCATCATTGCTGTCTAGTTTGAATCTCTGCCTCCAGAATAAATGTGTCTTCTCTGAAGTTGTTTGCTATTATGAGTAAAATGTTATATATTCATACTCAAATTGACTTTGGGTGGCTAAGTAAAATGAGCAACCTTCAAAAATCCACTTGTCTAAGACTTAGCAAGTCATTTTAATGAATTGTTTACAGTAAAATGAATGTTATAAAAATGTTTCAAACACACGCTGGTGTTAGCTGGCTTCTCTACAACACTCAAATACCCCTTGTCAAAACAATGTAGAGTTCAAAATTACCATCTTCAACTGGATGCATCAACTGAGATGAACTTTAACTATGTATTTTACCAGGACTTACTTATCCTGATAATGTTCATCCACCTATGAGTTAATTCTAGGGACATCTTCTCTCCACAGTCTCACCTCTCTTTTTAAGCAAAGAGATGGTCTTGATGGGGCTGACCACTCAGTAGAACAACAGCTCTTGTCTCCAAGAGGCTGATGATCAAAATGGTAAAGACAGAGGTCCAACCAAGACGCAGCAAGGGCTTGTTTGTGCCAGGATACACCTTGGGCTGGAAGCGTTTAGGACTGGGCTGAGAAGGACGAGGGTAGCCCTGAGAACAGATGAGGTGAGGGTAAGGTGAATAAACTGGAAGGGCAGACTGAGGTGCAAAAAGCCAGTCAACAAAGAGGAGGGGAGCAGAAACAGCCCCAAAAACTTTAGACCCCCATTGTGCACAGAAAGGGGAGAAATGAAAAGCACCAACAACTCTTAGTCCATTTTTCCTCTATCCTTGCTAAGTCCAGGTTTAAGAACCACAAGCCACAGCGCCAGGAAGCCTTCAGCAACAGCCTTGCTGCTGTGATGCCCACCTCCCCAAACAACACTTGTTTCTTCATGCCCTGGCTCCAACAGCACTAACAACAATTTTGGGTTTGGAGAAAAAAGAGAGAGAGGAGTTCAATGGGCCCAAAAGAAAAATCTAAGTATCAACTTTCAAATAATACTGTATATTAAAAAATGAACTGAACAAAGTCTCCTAGAAGCCAGACTGCAAAATTAAAGGCTTCTCTTTCTCTGATAGGGTGGTAACAGAGGAAGGGACAGAGCAATCCTGAGATCTGGAAGGGAAAACAGGACATTAGGGCATACAGCTAAGAGAATAAAAGTAGAAACCAAGGCTTCCACATACACTAAGGGCTATATTGACACAGTAAGCACTGCCCCATTCAAGAGAAAAGAAGACAGGCAAACACAGCTGCTTCCCCACTCTAAGATAAGCAGAAGACACGGTATAGAAATCTCCTACCACCAAAAGAAATTAGGATGGAAGGAAAAAAAAAGACAAGCAAAGCAGTGAACATGACTGAGCAGGAAATCTGGCTCCCTCCTCTCCTTAAAACAGGTGTAGAAACACTGGTGAAGAAAAAAAACAAACAATGTGCCAGACCTGGAGTTCAGAGAGAAAATACTCCGGAGAGCAAATACAAAAACTCCACTTACAAGTAGCACAGAGATGGTGGATGATGCTTTGAAGCCAATATTCAGTAGAAGATAAGAACAGAAAAGATCCTCCCACCTTCCAGTTGTCCTCTGTAGCTTTTGGTGCTGACAGCTGGCTTATCCTCCCTGCTGCTCCTGGGACAAGAAGCGCAAAGGAAAAGAGTTGCTATCTGCATCTAAAAATTAGACAAGCTATAATTTACATAGCTGCTTCTTTCATATGGGAAAAGCCATCACCTTAGTTTCCCTTGGTTTCCCTATCCAAGACCAGTTCAACTCAAAGAGCTAATCCAAATTAAGACGGGGATTGCCATGAAAACTTAATCCAAAGAGCATCCCTCTGCTTTGGAATTTGCCATGACATCTAAAACTGACATTAGTTCTACTGTCATGCACATATTTAGACTGAGAAGTCTGGAACTCTGGGCTTCTGAAGAACATGCCAGCGTGTATGCAAGCCATGAACAAACCCAAAGGGCCTCATCCTCTTCAGGACATGCTTTTGCCACATATTTGCACCATTTCCTACAGAAATGGAGCAACCAATTCAGACAACACTCAGTAACAACACCCCAGCACCAGCTCGGTAGTGAAGGATTGCTCCTCAGGCAACTGAAATGAGTTATCTGCAGCAGCTCAAAAGGAAGGCAACCAGTGATTAAAAATGACTTTGTGAAAGATAAGAGGGGAAAAAACAACCCAACCAAAACTCAACCCAAGTTGTTACCGATGGTGAAAAAAGCTGCCCTGTCAATACCATGCTATTCTCAAATCAAGCAGTCACTTACCCTTATCCAGATCACTGCAGTCTTCAAAGACCAGAATCAGTTCAGCTCTGGCAAACTCTCCTTCCCTCCAACCAGACTGCATGTTGCTGATGCACCTCTGATCCTTGCAGGGGAATTAAGCAGCACTCCCATCCACAGCATCGCTACCTGTGCTTCCCAGCAGACTGACACTGGTGTATGGGTAGCTTCTTCCAGTTGAATCCACCAGTTTCAGGATGAAGGAACAGCTGCACAGCCCAGTATTTTTGCCAGTCCACCACCTCTAGAGGCTCACTTCATTTCAGGGGGGTGTAGCTGTGGAGATTTTCATTCCCATACTGCTTATTCTCTCAGGTTGATGTGTATGCCAGCTTCCCATCAATCACATTTTAACCTCCTCCTTTCATTTGAAGCTGCTTGTTCTCTAGATCCTTTTAGTTCCTGTCGTCTTCACTCCTCATCCTCCATTTCTAAATATCTAGATCTTATTTTCCCAAGTACTTCCATTTTCACATTTCTCATATTTGTATTTGTGCTGAGAAGCATTCACACAGAACACCAACTCCCTCCTGCCCTTTGTGCACATGCTCCCAGAACACAATACCAAAGCATGTTAAGAAATTATAGGACTTGTAAAAACACAGCTTATTTTCCAGCCTACAAGTTTACTGCAAAGCCATTTTCACCAGCTGTAGACAACATAATTACACACACATATACACCTCCTCTCAGGCATTCATCTGGCTGCCAGCCTGTTAAATGCCTAGGTTCTAGGGGTGAATGTTAGAAAGGCAATACTTTAACTCATTACATGAGCATTAAAAGGCATATTTGTATTTTTCGATAGTGCCTGATTGTATTCAGAAGCCACTGGAAATATTTTCCCAAATTACATGCTATAAGAGCTCTAAACTTAAAAAATAAGTGAAAATTATAGTTCCCTGCCCTACCCCAATCCAACTTGCATTGCAAAGTAACCTTACTGACGATGTAGTCTTCTCTAGAGAAAGAAACTCTTTCCATGTGTGCACGGGAGATTTTCTGAAGGAAGGGGAAAGGGAAATGTCACACCAGTGATCCATTTGGTCAGTAAAATTACTTTTATTCCTTTTCCTTTTTCTTTTTTTTTTAAATAGAAGGACTTATACAATTGAGTATAAAGATATTTGAAGAATATGGCAATGAAATGAAAAAAAGTGTCTGGAGGGAATTATTTTTATTGAGGAAGAGTTTACATACCTAAGTTTAAGTAAGTATTCACCTACTTTTTTTGCTGCCTCCTGTTAACAGGCATCATGAAAATATTGCACTGAGCATATGCATGGAAAACACAGCAAGAAATATGGTAAATACATTTCATACAACCTTAAAATAATTCAAATAATCATACAACAAATTCCGAAGCACTTCTGTGATCTGCAACCTTAAGATGGTGTTCACTGTTCTGAAGCGTTTACAAATTGACACTGTTTTGTAGAAAGGTTTTGTACTGGTTAATAAAACCATAGCATTAAAATCGTTGGCTTTCAGTTACAGAGGTAACAGAGGTATCATGTGAAGTCACATCAGAGCTTTGGAAAAAAAAATATGGCAGCAATATAAGCATGTGCCTCCTCCAGTGTCCAACATTCTTTGTGGCTTTGCCATGGCCAAGGAATAGAGCTACACAGCTCAACAAAGCAGCCAGTCCTCCTGAATGCTTTGAGACAGTCTGGCACCCTCTCTCTTGTTTACTGATAGAATCCTCTGCCAAATACAAAATGAAGCAGAAGAACCTCATCTAACCAAGAGAAGTTCCACAGAAGTCTCTCGAGATTGACTACACCTGGGAAGTCATTAACAAAAGAGGAAAATAATTTTATTGGACTGAGCCCTAACGTAAAGTTATAGAAATGCTGCTCTGGAGATGGGAGAGAAAGAAGTTTCCATAACATACGCTGAGCCCACAGCAGAGAGAATGTGTTACAGATGAGTTGCTCAGGGATGATGAAAGTCAGACTGAAGACACAAACCAGAGCAGTTCCAATCTGTTTTCCACAAGAGCTTGTTCTGAACAAAGGTCTATTTACAACAATTTTTAGCTGCTTGCAGAAAAGCTACCCTAGATGTTTCAAACATCACTGTTGCTTCAATTCACCATATGCACACTATGGGTCTATCTCAGAAACACCTTGAATAAATGCTGGAGCAAAACAGACACCTGTCTCCCATATTAAAATTATGATTAGCAGAAGAGAAGCTTTCACACACTTCAATATCTTATATTGCTCAGGCACTGAGGATCAATTATCTTCAGCACAGGAATTTTCAACTCTAGGTTGTTGCTAGAGCCACTGTCCACTTTTGAAAAACTGGGTTTTATTTTATCCTTTCACTGCGTTATAATCTAAATTTATTTACATACAGAACAAGGAGAAAGTTCTCATACATTAACCCAACAATGGGCACCTCCACCTTGTAGTAAGGATGCCTTAGACAAGGCAGCTGCATTTACGTTAGGAGCATATATATAAAATTCAGTGTGTCAGTATCAAACAGAGACAAAAATGTCAGATTATACAATGCTGGCAAATTCTGATGGGCCCTCAAATATTAGGTGCACAAAAAAACAAAGGCAAAGAACCAAAAAAACTCCCAAAACTTTTTTCCTCACTTAAGTTCCATTTAGAATGCTACATAATGAGTAAATTACATCCTTCTGGGATAGTGTTGTTCTTACTCCTACATCTCAAAAAAAATTCCAAGCTAATTAATTAGAGCAAGAAATTACACTGAGTAGGATAACGTTTTAAATGAAAGAAACTACTTAGAAACACCAATCAAAGATAATTTGATTATTATTAGCTGTGCTGAAGTCTAAGTCATTAAAATTGATGAAGAATGTTTTTACACTGGTCTGTTCTATGTAATCCATTACCTACGCTATGCTCTGTACTTCAAGTCTAACAAATGGTATCTGATAATTCAATATTGAAGACTAAAATACTTCCAATGCACCACTTGCTTCATACACCGACATGTTTCCAATTTGAAAAAAAAAATAATAAAATCAGCAGCAAGTAGATTTGCAGTATCATTCACCAGGAGATCTTCAGCTTACAGGAAATACCATTCAGATTTTTACCTGCTCACCTTCTACATAGTCATGTTTAAATATGGCCGCTGCTTTATTCTGAACAATCATTATCCCACAAAAGTTACAACCCTGGTTTGGTAAGAAATCATTCCCTGTGCTTTCTAACAGCTGAGGCCTCCCCAAAGGTACATTTCCTTCCACGCTCTCAGCTGAAGTGACGAGCAAGACGAGCAGACCTATAATCAACACGTAGCTGAACAAAGGAGTGAAGGATGTTCTTGTCCAGATTAGCAAGTTGTTCTCCCGAGCAAACTTGCTTTAAATTATCTGGGGCTACAACCAGAAGATTGCAAAGTGCATGCAAAGTATCAAAGAGCTGTAACACCAGTGCAATCTGTGGTTAAGAGAAAAAAAGAAAAAGGAATTAGGAGTTGCTTGAACACAATGTCCACCTACATTCTCAAAATAAATCCTCCCTACAGAGGATTTATACCAATCATTCTGTCCTCATGTGTGGCTAAAAACACATGAGATGGGGCTCTGAGCAACCTGATTTAGTGGAAGGTGTCCCTGTCCATGCAGAGGGGTTGGAACCTGATGGTCTTTAAGGTCCCTTCCAACCCAAACCAGTCTGGGATTCTACAATAAATATACATATACACATCTGCAGGGAGGTATGCACACACACAAAGTTATACATAAAACACATAATGCAAACTCAATACTTGAATAAACATACAGACTGCAAGAAATACAATCAGGAAACTGCTCTTGAGGACGTTATAAAGGACTGCTAGTACAGCAACAGAATATATAACATCAGTACATGAAATAATAGAATTATAGAATGGTTCCAACCCCTCTGTATGGGAAGGGATGTCTTCCACTGAACCAGGATGCCCCAAGCCCCATCCAACCTGCCCCTGAACACTTCCATGGAGGTGGCAGCCACAACTTCCCTGGGACACCTGGGTCAGTGTCTCACTCCCCTCACAGCAAAGACTTTCTTCCTCATATCTCATCTAAGTCTCCCCTCCTCCAGTTTTAATCCATTCCCCCTTGTCGCCTTGCTACAAGCCCCTGTAAAAAGGGCTTTGTTATGGAATGCTAATGTTCAAATACAAACACAACTATTAAAGAATCACAGAATCTTAGTGATCGGAAGGGACCTGGAAAGATCACCCAGTCCAACCCCCCTGCCAGAGCAGGATCACCCAAAGCACATCACACAGGAACGTGTCCAGGCAGGTTTTGAATGTCTCCAGTGAAGGAGACTCCACCGCCTCTCTGGGCAGCCTGTTCCAATGCTCTTTCTTACAAACAAAGTCTGATTAAAATAGTCCTGCTGCTAATTTTGAACATGGCTGCACATCACCAACCTGTACATGCTTACCTTGAAGTCTTTGGCACACTTCCTATATTCAGCCACATCACAAATAGCTAACATGCCTCCCATGCAACTGTAGGAATATTGCTGTAGGTGCTCATAAATAAGTCGGTGAAAACGAACTCCAAGCTCCATCAAAACTGTGTCCACGTTCTTACCATCCATAGAGTTTCTAATCTTTTCCACTTGCTTTCTAACATAGCCACAGACTTTAACACAAGCCTAAATTAAAGAAAAATAAATAAAAAATTAGGCAACCTTCTAGAAATCTCAGTGACTTCCACATCATCAGGTGAACATCAGTCACCAAGTCTTTAAACCTCCCACAACACATAATTGAAACCAGTCATTTTCTAATTAATAATTTTCCAACGGTTTTTTATTTGCCAGAAAATAATGCAAAAATTGTGGGTGGAAAAATGGATTCAAGACAATATTCAATTAAATTATAGTTCATATCAGTTCAGAATAGAACAGTTTAATTTTGGCTTTTAATTCAAACACTGACCAACCAAGTGGTGGGGAAGAGGGGGAAGTGATTAAAAATCTCCTGTCATCTGCAACTATAAACCCAAATTAAAAGTCATGCAGGTATTTTCCTCCTCCCCAGTCTACATCCTATTGCTCCACTTCTCCCATTCCCCTCTGGCTACAGGCCTTCAGGCAATGCTCTCACTTCTTCCCATGAACTCTACTTTGTTCTCTCCTCTTCTCTGCATTGTTCCCTAACGAGAGCCTAGTGTGAGCCTAGTGTAACGCAGCACTGGAGCTCCTCAGCAGAGAGATCCAGACAGATTCACTGGTTCTGCACTGAAGAATGCTCTTGCCATACCCAGGATGCTTTGTCATGCTCTTGCCATTCTAAGGGGAAAAAGCACCCAGCAACTAGAGTACCTGATAACTGATTTTATGAAACTGGTATCTTAAAGCTAATTATCAGCTAAAAACCTTGTTCTAAATCTGGGACTCTTGGGAGAGGAAACTGTGACAGTTCCTCCAGCACCTACAGATTTGAGTCTGACACTAGGTACAGTTCCTTTTCAGCTTGATAAAATAGTCCTCAACGGAGTTTGAAAGTGCTTATTGCAATTAACTAATCAAATGCACACGTTGTCTAATGCATGCTTGGTAAGGAACATATTGTACCTGGTAACAGTCACGAGCATTTGAGGCTATACTGAGGAGTTGGAACTGATTTTACTTACATTAGTATACTGAATCAAAACATTGTTTTCATCTTCTGGTTTAAAATCTGTCTTCTTTTGCTCTGCAGCCAAGATATGCTTCATCTGTCCAATCATACAATTCAGTGTCCTTTAAAGTCACAAACATACATTGGGTTTTGAAAGGAAAATATTATTTTCCTTGATTTTTATATTTACATGTACCAATCTGATGCTATGCAAAAGTCAGCAGCATGAAGTCACGAGGGAAAAGCTCCACTACCAAACACTTGAGTAATCTACAGAACATACAACAAATGTTTGCTTTCAGTGTAAGAAGCAAGTGATGCCAGGACATAAGAAAGGAAATACTTCCTTTAACAGACATGCACACACACACACAGGCACGCTCCTGAAGTTGCAATGCAATTTTCTGGAGAAGATAAGCTCCATTTTACTTAAGCAGCTAGAATAAGGAGACTCAGCCAATAAAAACCCCAAAACCCACAACTTTGACAACCTTAAAAAATCTCTCCTCCAAATTCAGTGCTTTGGAGCAGAGCACACAGCATGCTGGCCAGCTGTTTTTAAAAGGGACACATTAATTGTAAGGTAATCCATTCAAATCCAGCTCTTCAGAGAAACTGGACAGCATTCTTCAATGCACTGGGAATAAGATGAAGGAAGCATTACAAAGAGTTTAGTAGAATTAGATCACACTGCATATTACTCAGAAGCAAGCATCAGAAAACACTTAAAAAATGGAGAGGGGGAAAAAACAACAATCACACAATAATGAAAAAAGAAAAACTTCTTCCTTTGCCAGAGCCTGGTGTTTCTTCTGTTCTCAGAAATCTAACAGTTTTAAAGTGTCATTTCTTTCTTCCTCACAGGATTTCTTTTCAGACCCATTATCTAAGGTCAAGACTTTGGTTTACTTTCAATACAAACCAAAGGTCAAACAGCAAAGCAGCCAAGAGAGGCTGCCTACCTCTCAGTGCCCACCTTCGCAAAGAACCTCTGCCTTTCTATTTTTTACCCCCCCACCCCCTTCTTCAACCCCTTCGTGAAGAAAACACAGGCAAGGCCATTACAGGCCTTGAAGGATTCAAGTTGGAGTGAAGGGGAAAAGAATATGGATCTCCAAAATGGGAATAAACTTCTTTTCTATGCATAGAGCTCAGACCTGCATTTCAGGTTTACTTCATTCAACAATCTACATACCAATAGAAATTTAAAGAAACTGTATCTTGCATTCTCCTCAATTTCCATTCTCAAGAAATACTGTTTACTCAGAATACGTACTGAAAGAAAATTTTTAACTAATTTTGCTTGGCTAACAGATCACTTTTGCAGAGGCAGACAATTGCTATGAATGCCATTCAAAAAGCTGTTATTGCAGCTTTTTCAGATTGGACAACTTTGAAACCATAAATATTTAGAAATTTGCTTTTATTTTTTAAACTAGATCATTCCTTTAAGAAGAGAACCAATTCTCAACAGCATGTGTGATGACACAAAGGAGCATGTAAACAGGCACACAAACATTTTAGATGTAATACTCATCTGAATATTCATCTGTAATACTCATCTGAAAAATAATCTCTTTCGTATGTACCAAAGCACTTTTTTTTTTTTAAAGACTCCATCCACAAACCTTTGAACATATTTTCCAACAGGAACTTGTTCTCCTAAGTCTTACCATCACTTTTAAGAGACAAATTACTTTACACAGTTACAAACTACTGTAATGCTGATGATCAGCCTATGCCTGTCTCGACTCAAGCTTCTGGCCTCACAGGTTCAAATATTTCAAACTTTGTGCTTAAACCACTAAGGTCACTTCCAGCAGAAGCAGCCAAAATCTCAATTTCCACTCACACACCCTCTAGCTCCATCTTTTCCTTTTCCACCTACAACAAATATAGATGCAAATAACACATCAAATCCCTCATCTCTCAGCAGACAGTACCCAGTAGGACACAAACATAATGTCTGTTTTTCCTACACAGTGCTGTTCTCATCCCTCTCCAGTTGATCCTAACAAAAACCTCAATAATAATAATGTACAGAGTAGCCCTCATTACCCACCAGATTACTTCTTTCTTTTACTACAGAGAGAAATCAGGCACAGAGAGCTTAGGTAACATGCTCTAGGTTGACTCATGCCACCTTGAAATATGGGAAATCTATGTGCTTCCCAGACCAAAGTAGACCATCACACATCAGCTCAATTTCCTAATATTCAGCTTGTTATTTTCTTATTTTCCTCTGCTGCAAAACAGCTATGATTTTAAATTGCAATTTTTATAACTCTCTTCTCATTTTTATTTGGAGAAATGGAAAAAAAAAGATTAAATGAGTCACTCACAGCCTCAAAGAGAGTCAATGTCAGAATCAACATCATGCCAGGTCTACAGACTCCTGTGACTGGGTTTAATCCATAGCACTGCACAGATTCAAGCAAATCAACCTAACCTATTTTTGTCAAACTTTGCTCCTCATGGAAATCCTGTAAGTCTCTAACCTATTTCAATCATCATGCCTCCCTCCCTTCCTTTAAAGTAGAAAAAAGTAGTTTGAGACAATAAGGCAAAACTGAATTATTGCACTCTCTCAACATAACCAAAACCTTTTAATATTCATACAAAACTACTTATGGCTCAGAAACCTGCTGTGGAAAATACAACACTCTAACAAACAAAATCTAAGTTTCCTATGTACAATAACACATATTTATGGTTAAGAAAAATACAAAATACCAATTTTGTGTTCAGAAATAATTCCCCTGTCAAAGAAAGCTAATGTACATCACAAAGGAGTTTTACAAGAACTGATGATTAGTAGCAAGTTTAAATCTCTACTTGCCTATCAATGCCCATATCCAGCTTCACTTCCATTTGTTCTATGATGTCCTTTTTTTTCTGAAGGCATTCAGACAATTTAGGAGAGGAACTGCAGAGGTATAAAAGGTTGAGCATGTGACTGAGTGTTAAAGTATCAAAAGAAATTAGTCTGCTGGCTCTACTATTTACAACAGGATTTTGTGAAATTTCCCACTGCCTCAGAAAGGGCTAGTTTAGATCCTGGAATGATTTGGGTTGGCAGGGACCTTCAAGATCATCTAGTTTCAACCCCTCTGCATGGGCAGGGACACCTTCCACTAGACCAGGTTGCTCTAAGCCTCATCCACTCTGGCCTCAAACAATTCCACGGATGGAGCAGCTACAGCTTCTCTGGGCAACCTGGGCCAGGGCTTGTAGTGAGGGGTAATAGATTAAAATTGGAGACCCTGTCCCAGATTGCCCAGAGAAGCTGTGGCTGCCCCATCCCTGGAAACGTTCAAGGACAGGTTGGATTGGGGTTGGAGCAACCTGGTCTGGTGGGAGGTGTCCCTGCCCATGCAGGGGGGTTGGAACTTGATGATCATTAGGGTTCTACCCAACACATTCTATGATTTTATCTTCCCACAACACCAAGCTGAGCCACTCCAAGTTTAAACTCTTCTTAACAGAAATGAAGGAAAAAAAATATTGTAAAAAACAAAACACTTTCTACACCAAAAGTGACCATTCTGAAAGGAAATGCTAATCAAAATAAGGTACCTGATCAATGGCATCAGATGATCATTGAACTGCTTGTCAAATAAATGGAAAATAGTATTGGCCTGGTGAACAACATCCAAGAAATAAAGATTTGCATTCTTTGAATCAGAAGAGGGAATACCTAAAGCAAAGAAGGTTACATTAGGGATCTAATGACATGCAGTTCTTATAATTAGCATGGTGATTTTTTAACATATGCAGAATTTTTCCATGAATGCTTAAATCACAGGCTTAAAGTTTCAAAAATTTACCATGGTGCCATATATAGAATACTTCTCATAGCTGTATCAGGTGATAACCATAAGCACAGAAATATATTGGGTTTAAAATTTCCAAAAGTAAAATGGAACAGTCAGTTTAAATATTTCTTCAGAACACAAGTTTTGTGCTTTTATGTAGGAAAGACAGGTTCTCACTGTTAGTATTTTATTTTCTGAAATACAAGCAGTTTTCTTACTGTTGTTCTTTAAAATGCACATGTATACAAACAGGCATGGAATTCTTTTAAAATGTAAGACACTAAACCTTAATATAAAAATATTCTGCTGCTGCAGCACACAGAAAAATTAAGAGGTAGGGAGTGCTGATGTCCCAGTTTCTGTGACACAAATGTTTTCAAAGACAGCAGCATGTTTCCATCTGTGCATCAATACCCTGAATGGAAGTTACACTTTAGAATACATTAAATGCTGACTCCTAAATACACAAAAGAAATTGCATTTTAACCGACACATTCTGACCAAGGCCAATCGATAAGGCACAGCAAGGACCTGCAAAGATCATCCACACAAAAAGGCCAGTGAGCTGAAATGCTCAGAAAATATTATACTCACCAGCAAGGCCTGTTTCTAATGCATAATCGATGTGTTCAGTACATAAGAACTCTACAAGCATTGAAAAAATTCTGAAAGCATTCTTCGGTAAGTCAGAAGGATCAGAGAGCTTGAAAGGAAAAAAAAAATAGTATCCTAAAGGTCAGTTTGACATACAGTTGAAAGTTTATCTGATATGGCATAGGGGATAAGCTTAAAATGCAACAAATATTCCAGAATAATTGGAATTTTATTCTAAATGAAAAGTATCCGTACAGAGAAATATTCAGGAACAGCCTTTAGTATCAAAAACATTTCAGTATTAAAAAGTAAGCTGAAGCAAGCATGTCACAGAAAGCTGAAGGTCATCATCATCATGGAATCTATTAATTAATAGTCCTTAAAACACAATTGCTCAGATGTAACCTCAGGAATTACCTAAACTGCACCCCACTGGATGCTGGGAAAATGTATACAGGAAAGATGACACTATCTATACCCTGCCTTTTTTCTCTTTATACTAAGCCTCTGCCACTGGGCACAGTCAGAGACAGGACACTGGGCTAGAGGGACCTTCAGTTTCACCCAGTGCAGCTGCTCTTTCTGCAAAAGAACTGCAGGAAAAAACAACACAGACTGAACCTCAGCTACACTCATCCTAGTTCAGCTGGAGTCAACGGAGCATGGCAATGTTTACTAAGTGAAGTAATGCCCACGTATACACAGAGCATCTGTGCCTTCATCAGCTGAAAGCAACATGGGATTTTGGGCAGCAACCTGTCAGTAAATCCCTTTTCTAAAGAAAAACATGATAGGGCTTTTGCACAGAAGAAATGCAGTTTTGGTTTTTAAGGAATGATGTGAATGCTTTATGAAGCTAGGAGTAAGAAAGATTACTACTGCAATTCAAGTTAATTTATGGAACAACACACCCAAAGATTTCTCATGTATTCCCAAAAAAAACCCCCAACAAACCAAGAAAAAAACCCCAACAAGACACTGACACAGAGATTTCCAAATATTGAAATGCTTCAATATACGTTTATATTCAAAATTGCCAACTTGTTTTTTTAGAGCAGTCACAGTTGGGGCAGTGTGTCTACATGCAACTGCCATGTGATATAAATATTACAATTAGTTGGCCAAGGGCAACTATAACTTCCCTTTTGCACAGTGAGTTGCCCTGACCACAAACAAATCCCAAGAAGCATGTGTGATCCTGGAGAAGTAATACATCTGTAATTCTAAAAACCTTCTTATATGACAGGATCCATTAGTTTCCACCTCCGATATGTAAAATGTAAATATGTAAAGGTTTGTTTAAGTAATGAATTTAATAACTGTTTCTAGCAACTGTCACAGTGAGAAAAATAATGATCTACCTGCTTGTCTTGTAGCCACTGACTTTCACCACTAGGAAGTCTGGTCAACCCAGTGTGTGCAGGTAACAGTGCAACATCTGTATTTTGTGTTATCATCTTCGGCCCCTCTAAGTATAGAAACTATTAAAACTCCTAAATATCTACAATGTCAAGTATTTCTGCACTAAGCTAATTTAGAACGTTAGAGGCATTACAATTATTTAGTAATCAGGGTGTTTAGCTAATAAAAAATCCCTAGTATTTAAGTTTGCAATTTATTTTCAAGGGTTTTCATTTACAGTAAAGTACCAGACAATCAGTAATTGACAGGCAGTAAAACCAGTGACTTAATCAGAAGGAAAACACTTTTTTTCACTAGACTAAAGCTTTTAAGGAACAGTAGAGAGCTACCAATGTAAACCACATTAAAAGATTATACCTCTCAGCATTTTACTGGTGAGAAGAAATGGCACTTGACACAGGAAAACAACTGTTTAACTATTCTCTGTATTTTTTAAAGCATGAAAAGAAAATACACTCAAGGCTTCTCAGGTCTAATTTAGTAAGAAAAGCAATGTAGACAGTAGGTTTAACTATCATCACTTCCCTCAAAACCAGAGAGTATTAAAACCTACATAATTCAACTTGATTCACATTCAAAAAGCAAACCCTTGGTCTCCACCATGACATTGACCAGTGAAAAACACAGAAGATAATTAATTTAATCACGCCCTTCTTTTCTTCCTATCACACTTCAATTAAATTGAACCTCAAGGTTCAATTACACACACAAAATGATATCATTAATGGAGATCACAGGAAGCAAACTTACCCTGTGACATCTTTCAAAAGCTTGTTTAGTTTCTTGCAAGAGGTTAACCACCACTTCTTGAGACAGGAAAGTTTCTCCATGTGTGTCAATACTTGGCCCCAGTGGTAAGTTTGTACGTTGCCGTATTCTCTCTTTGAGGTCTTGAATGCTAAAACAAAGACACACCAAAAGGAGATTTCACTGGCTGGAAATGTTGATGCTCAAAGTCGACAATGACTTAGGCTATTTTAGTTGTTAACTTAAGCAGAACCCAAGACACAGCTTAGGATATGCAAGCATTAAGACAGTCTTGCAAGCTTAAAAAAGAAAATTGTCAGTAAATGCAAAACTACCACCTCTGATTCCATCGTCAAACTCAGTTCTACCATGGCATGTTTACACCATGGGAGCAGCTACTCCCTGCTTATTATTAAATTGAAATTTTATTTCAATTGAATCCTATGGCACTCATGCTCTGTGGACAAAGGTTAGCCTCTCAACATTGTCACATTGCACTTTGAAAACACTCATGACAGCTATGTCATCCATGCCCACAAATCTTCTCATCCTCATCCACTACCTCAGCAGTCTTGATTTAGCCAAGCATGCTCCAACACATTTCCATGCATAAAACAACCCATCAAGTCAGTCACTACAATCAATTTAATTTTCCCCAAGAAAATTAAATTTTCATGTTTAACTCATTTAATGACTTTGGAGCTGCAGTTGTCTCCAAAACACTTTTCACTCCTGACACACTGAACCCAGTAGCTCTTTGAAAGGTGCACTAGTCTTAACACTCTGTTTCACACAAGTTTTAATTCCTCTCCCACTTCTCACTAGTCCTTTATTAAGGGTTTCCCTACCCTGAGGATAATGAAGTCTTGTTTTACCTTTCTCTAAGTCCATTGCATCTTCTGGGCTCATTAAAAGCTTTCTCACTGACACTGCTATTGTCTTTTCCCCTTCCTAGGTCTTGGGAGGGGACCACAAGACCTGGGCAGGTGAAAAAAAATGTATGCTTTTAGATACACACATATACATGCTTTAGGTACCTTAATTTTGCTTCAGTCCTTTTGTGGATCTGGATCCTAAGTTGAAACATAGGTTTAACTGGTATTTTTCATTTCCCAGGCGTGTATAAATACCATGCAACACCTTTCACATGTCCCAAGAGCAATACACTTTTTAGCAGAAGTTAATGTGAAGTGATAACAAAACAGAAAAAGCTGTAGGTCACTTAAGTAGCCTGCACTTCTGCAGTTCATCACTGTACATCTGACATGGCAAGCACCACATTTCTCCCCTTACCACCTCCCTTCCATTTTAAAAGCATGAAACTTCACAGAAGAAACTTACCCCCCAGTGCCAATGGACCTCTTCTGGTGGTTTTTGGAATCATAGTAGCGCTGCAGAATCATAGCACTCCTACTTTTCAGATAACCAATTTCCACCTCAATGTAATTCTCCAAGTAGGAAATGAAAATGGATTTGATAAGCTTAGACAAGAAAGTCTGCTTATCAGTACCCAAGTTAAATTCCATCAATTTGCTTGACAGGCTAGTAGTTCTTTATGCAAAAGAAACAAAGAAGGGGAGAGGAGGAGAAGGTTGAATTTGTATGAATTGCAGCATTATATGTTTGTAAAGCACAACAGAATCCTGATTGAAATTAAGACTTCTAGCAGCTTTACATTTAAGTAAAGAATTTCAGGTAATTCATGTGTAATTACAGACAGTTTAACTGCCAACAATTGAGTTGCCAGTGAGATGCAGAGGACTGGCTTTTGCACAGTTTTGAAGTTACTCTCAAAGATCACTGTACTAAATACTTCCCATGAAGAATAATAATGGCAATTTTAAGTTTTCTTTAGGAAAGCAATCATTGCAAAGCTTAATGCCCACTAAAATGTTTCCATCTTTATGAGATGTTTATGTTTTCGGCTTCCTAAATCTTGATAATCAATCTATTACAAGAGAATATCTACAATAATTTCAGCAGCAGCATATAAATACCTTGTATATAGATCATAGAGATTCTTAAGATACTGTTCTGCATCTGACCTCCTGTGCTCTTCTAGCTGGTCCTTCACATAACTCTGTAAAATTTGGGTACATCTATTAGAAGATTAACTAGTAACCACAGGTCATACTCACTACTTACTAGATTATATGTAACTTACTGCAAATTGTGTGTATTTTTAAGGTATTTAATATATTCTCTGGTTTTAAAACTCTGATTTACAGATCCTACATTATTTGGAGACAGAATTAAATGCATCTTTTAGAAGAACATTATTTCATAATACAAAGCAGTAGTGTGTGAAGCTAAGACAAAAGACAGATTGCTTTGAAAAATATGCTTGACCAACAAACACAAAATCCCCTCCTTTTTAAGAATCAAAAGCACCAGAGGCCTAGGGGCATTTTTGCAGCTGACAGTAAGCAAAGGAGATGCTTACATATTTGCTTATCAGAATACATACACAAAGCAGATAAAAGCTTAGAGCCTTCTTGTCACTGATTATTTGGACAAAAAAATGTATTATTTACCATATAATACTAAGTCAAAACTGACACAGAAATTTTAGGTTAAAACACAAGCTCCATCTTTACACTTTAAGTAGGAAAACATCTACAGGGAAATCGTTTTTTGCAGTCAATAGTTTTGTTCTTGACTTTACACATTTAAGTGTATTTGCAGGACAGAAACCTTAACATTTTCAACTATTCCAGACTTGCACATTAATATTACATTAGCTGTGAGACAGTACTCATAACAAATTATTTTTGCTTGTTCAGTGCTAACCCCACACATGAAACCCAACTCCAACAATGAACAGATTAAAGATACTTGTTAAATGCAGAACTTCTATTCTTTGTAGGTGGCACACAGAAGAAATCTAATATGCATATGGCAGCTTGTAAATGAGCTAATGAACACACTGATTCCCTTTTTATAATATTGAATTTGAGTATTTTCAGTTGCACTATATTCAGAGCACAAGCAGGTTTATTTGATATAGGCTTGATTATCTGGTTACACTGTTACAGAGCAACAAGCTGTGATTCTACATCCTTACACAAGACTACAAATATTGTTAAGTTTTATTAATCATTTTTACAAGATGCAGCATTTTCTTAATTAAAAGTTTCCTCAATGAACTTCAACATCTTAGAATTTGAAATACCTGAAGTTTAACTTCAAAGATATTTTGAATGAGTTTGGCTAGCACAGTCTCTGGGTTGCTGAAGACCTCTCCAACTTGCTTATTCACTCGCTGGCAGAGAATGGCTGCATCTTCAAAGACATCATTCCTCAGGAATGCACCCTAGGGTTTTAGAAGAACATTTCATAATAAATTTACAACAACCTAAGTGACCAAATACATCAACACCCAAAGAGATACACGTAAAACAAAATGCATTACCTCTTGACACTGTTTTATATACACATCAACGCAATGGGAGTAGCCCTATGGAAGAAACAAAACAATTCCATGTTAAAGCAGGTTCTCCATGCTTTCAGTTTAGAATGAAAACAAGGAAAAACAACCCCTATGAAAAAGTAATTGAAAATAAAAATAAATTGATTAATGGAAAGTGTAGATTCTGTCAAGCCCATTTTTCTTACAATGTAACTGTGTCCAGTTCTGGACCCCTCACTTCAAGAAAGATATTGAAGTCCTGGAGTGGTTCCAGAGGAGAGCAACGAGGATGGTGAACGGACTAGAGGGAAAGTCTTATGAGGAGAGGCTGAGGGAGTTGGGGTTGTTCAGCCTGGAGGAGACCTGGGGGACATGACTGCTCTCTACAACTACCTGAAGGGAGGTTGTAGTCACGTGGGTGTCAGGCTCTTCTCCCAGGCAACTAGCAATAGGACAAGAGGGCCTGGCCTCAAGCTGCACCAGGGGAGGTTTAGGTTGGATATTAGGAAGTACTTTTTCATGGAGAGGGTGATCAGACATTGGAATGAACTTCTCAGGGATGTAGCAGAGTCACCATCCCTGGATGTGTCCAAGGAAAGGCTGGATGTGGCACTTAGTGCCATGGTCTTGTTGATGTGGTGTTAGGTCATAGGCTGGACTTGATGGTCTCAAAGGCCCTTTCCAGCCTCAATAATTATGTGATTCACTTATCACCACTCTACATGGATATACCCCACAGGTTCCAACACTTTCTCAAGCATCTAAGTAATTTCACACACATACAAGTTAATATTATCTTAGAATGGTCACTACTGACACTGCCTCCAAACCCCCATCATCTGCCATATTAATTTCCCTGCATTTGATTTTAGATGGAACATCCCAGTATTTTTAAAATGTTATATGTGTTATCTGATATGGTGGTTGTACCCATACAATGATGTTCACTTAAAACTTATTGTACCATGGGTTGTTTTATTGATACGTTTAAATTAAAATTCTCAGGTTTTACCTTAAAATGAAGCAGAACTGCTGCTACTTCTCTCATTCTGGAGATTTCACCTCTCCTCTGTGCACTGGTAAACTCTTGAATTAGCTGGCACTCTAAATCATGGTACTTACCTGGAGGGGAAAGGGGATAACAACAAAAATCCGTCAGGTTATGGTAATGCAAGCAGTGACAAAACCTGTAATACTGACAGCATTGCACACTTCTTTAATCATCTTTAACAATTCAAATACAGGAGTATGGATTGAACTGTATAGATAACTTACTTGCTATCTTTGATTTTACTTCAGAAAACCTGTTAGTAACAAAAAAATACCATAATTAAATTCAAATCCATATGACAAGAGAAACCACAGGCATCCTACATCATGAGTAACAGGCAGTCTACTTAAAAATGAAAACATCTAACACAAAGATGACAGAAAAGTTAGGTGGTTTATATCCACAAAAACCTTAAAGCACCTAATTCAAATCTAACATGAAGTCAGCACAGATAATTAGCCCATTCAAAGTCTGTTAAGCAGTTCAGGATGTGCGTGGAAAGATGATCCTGCAACATGAGTGTATGAACACAAGTTTGAGAATAGAGGAGAGAGAATTAAGCACACGCTCCATCTCAAAAGCTACATAAATCACTAAGTAAAGCACCAAAAAAGAAGACAAAGGAAGCATCAGAAAATTAAAGCTATGTAAAGATTTTGTTATTTAAAAGATGTTAAGATTGAATTTTACCTGTCAAAAGGCAGTTCCTGCGCAATCAAATGCAGTTTCTGAATAATATCAGCTGCCTCTTTAATCTGTTAAGAGTGAAACATGACAGAAATATTAAAAGTTGTGGGCTACTCCTTTCTTCCCCCTCCATTGCCCCATTTTCATACATGTAGTTCCTACTTCTAAAGCTGGTTGAGTTGACACACCCACGGAAGAGACCATGCACTTAAAGTTCCAGAATATACTTTTATGATACTTAAGGTATTTCTCTTAACATAAAATTATATAGGTGAAAACATAATAAAAAGTCATGTTACATGTTCTCACTGGTTGTGCTCGTGTAGGTCTCTGAGCTACCTGGACAAATAGGTAAGAATGCAGAGCATAGACATCAATCTAGGTGGGTCACTTAGCAAAAATAAGGGCTCTCAAAGTAGATCCATTCTGCTTATTAAGAGCAGTTTATGTTTGGACTGTCAGGTTACAATAGCCTCTGAAGTCAAAAGCAGCTACACTCCTCAAATAAATCCAGTGCAACAGCAGTTATTTCTATTAGCTTACAGCAACCTTAATACCTAACTAACAATTGTGAGCAATACTGATGGCATCAGAATAGTTATTATAACAGCAGTTATTCACTGATGTACCAGAAAAAGAAAAGAAAAAGAACAAACACCCACAACTGCAACATTGTCTTTGTCTCCCCTTCATACAACAGCTTTTAACTAACTTTGATTTTATTGGGTTCAGGGCCTTTTTTTATGCACAACAGAAGCCATAACAAATCAGTTCTCCATGGCTCCTGCTTAAATCAGGACATATTTCATTTTTAATTTAATAGGCTTCTGTAAACTCTTAAATCAAAATAAATATGGATTCTGTCAAATACAACTTTAAGGTTAGAACACATCTGGAGAAAAAAAAATTTGAAAAAATCATGGACAAGTAACAGCAAGAGAATTTTAACACAATATTTTTATGAAGAAATTAAAAGACATCATGGTATAATGGTGAGTACAAAACATAATTATAGAAAAGGATGTTAGAATTATAGCAAACACATTGAACACAAGATAATACTACTGTATGATAAACAAGTGAGCTGCTATATTATTTTGATAGCTTGATTGTTTTAACCAGAGCAATTTCCTCACTTCTAGACTCTGGATGTAGAGGAGAGGGGTTTGGAGTACAGGAGAGAGACTGGTTAGTTAGCAGAGCAAGTGAAATCATAAGGATTGAGAGGATGAAGACACATAATATATAGGATGGGACAAGACAGCAGGGAAAAAAACCTTCACAGAGACTTTAAGTTAGAAATTGCCCAGTATGGCTGCCACAAAGTAATGTGGGGAGTAACAACTTAAGTACAGGAAAAAAAGGAATCCAACAGATTTTAAGAACTGACACTGCTGAGAAAAATAGGAATTCCCTAGGAAATAACTGCATTGTAATTCCTTCCTTGGCTCCTCTTCACAGTATACCCCACCCTCAACATATCAAAGAAAAACCCACACTTGGGAGGGATGGCATAGTAGAAAAAAAATCATACCATCCTCCAAAACCAATGTATAACCCACGTCAGTTCAAAGATCAGAAGACACTGACAAAGCATTAAGGGTTTGCATTTAAGCATATTTGTTACTACCTCATACTTTAGAATTATTTTTACTTCAAAGATGCCTTAAGATGTGATAGCACATGTCTTGGCAGGCTCGTTTATAAACACTACATCTAATTAATATTAATTAGGAGGCAAAACTTGACAGAAGAATACTAAGCTACCCTGACTGAAATTAGTTTCAGTAAGATAACTTATATCCAGAAAATCTTGTTTGTGTTCCCACACACTTCCTCTGTAGACTGGCACAAGACTTCTGGCTTATACTACAGTTGTCTTCATCCAAATTTGCTAGTCTCTTATCCCTGAAGACTACTTTGTTCACCAACTTTTAGATTTACCCTATTTATCTACCAGTTCGTTGAGATTCTCCAACATCAAATGCTACAAAACTTTAACTTAGAAGTGAAAGTTGAAGTTTATGAGACTCTTTAGCAGAAAAACTATAATTCTATTTCACTTAAGCTTTGTAATTTACCATGCTGCCATTAAATATTTTTTAAATGCATGTTTTATTTCTACATAGGAAATAAAAATAAATTCTTCAGAACTGGAGAAGGTTATCCATAGAAGAACTTCTGTTATGCTGAAATCTTTCTGCTTTCCTTGGAAGTCAGGGAAGTTATTCTGTGCTGCCTCTCTGATTAGGGCAAACTATCAACTGGCAATTACCATATATCCACAGACTATGAATCAAAAGTCACCATGCAATTGACTTCTTGAGAATGTAACTATATTAAATGATCAGTTTTTTCATTTTCCCAAGAGATACTTTCAGCTCAGTAGAGAGGGGATGACTATTAACCTATTCTCAGATCCTTTGAGTTGCATTTCAAGCACGTATTTTTTGTTGAATGTGCAAACCAAGGTTTTGCTGTTCCCACATACTGTAAATTTCTCCTGACTACAACCATACCCTTGCACAAATTTTAAGGAGAACAGGAAGATTCTTCAGGATACACCTCAATAAAACCCTCAGGCCAACATCTTATCTTTCAAACTGCACAGGGAAATCTAATATGTGCTCTTTTGCTTACAACTGGACACTCTTCCTTCATTTCTATTAGCCACACCATTCAGATTATATTTGCTTCATGAACATACTCTTGAAGCACAAGGGGGAAAAAAAAAAGCTTCAAGATTACTTTGAAGTTTTTGTGCCTGGTTCCTCTAAATTCAGAGGGTGGAGACATAACCACAGGACTATACAAAGCTCAAAGGCATGCTGTGACAAAAAGGTATCCAAGGCCAGTGGACTGACCCAACAGAGTAAAGTTTCACAAAGAAGTTGTATTCAGAAATGTTCTGCATTACAGGGTGGATCTGAGGCAAGGGGTTCAAAGGAAAAAGGCAGATATTATAAGCACTTTAAAAGTTGCCCTCCCAGCATTTCTCAAATCTCTGATAATTTCCTAAAATGAGAAATGCCAACATTGCCACATTAAGTATCCCTGAACATAAATGCTTTATCAGCAATCTGCAGCCTGGTGTTGTTAATTTACATTTCAGAACAATGAAACTTTAACAAGTCAGTCACTCACTGGTTTGAAGTCTGACCATGGTAAGTCATGGTAGCAGCTTGTAATTAGGGCAGTACTGCTCGTTGCTTTGAACTGCTTTCATCCCACTGACAGCTCTTACCTTTTCAGAGTTTGTAAAAACATCAGACTTCAACTCTCCATCCAGAAACTCATTAAAGTATTTCATCAGCTTCTGAGCCTCCACAGCCCGTTGCCGTGGTGTGTTTACCCCTTCCAGTTGGTCTCCAAGGTGACAGACCTTAGTTGCTACATAGCTGATGTGCTCATCTAGTTCTTGGAAATGTTGGAAGGCAACCTGGGAGAACATAGACACAGGCACAAAACTCAGGCTTTCCATTTACTGTACTTAAGGAAACACTAGATTTACTTCAGCAAGAAGCACAGTGAATGCAGGCAACAGATTTCCAGGTGCTGTGTTTCAGAACTACTCACAACCACTAATTAAGTGCACACAACTGCTGAAAGTTTAGTGTCTTCCTTTAAACTATTGTGAAGGCTTGCTACTTTCAGACTAGCTAACACTCATTAATGGAACAGGCAGATAAGCCCCCTCTGACAGGGGAAATTGTTTTCCATCAAACCCTCTTTATTTTTATCTCAAACAGTAGCACACTATACCAAGAGATGTTAACAGACCACGTGACACTTTAAAAACTTGCACAACTTGGTACTGACTCTTTGGGTTTTACCTGGTTGCTTTTCTGCAGTTCTTGTACTTTCTTGGCAAATTCCTTTGCTTCCTTCTGGCATTGCTGTTCTAGTTTCTCCACTTTTCTCTGAATCCTTTCATCCATTACCTGTAATTCTTGGATATGATTTACAAATTCTTCCAATAATCTGATTTAAAATAAAATGTAGTAACACAGACTTTAGTGTAAAAGCTATTGTCTTCTGCAGCCAGCTTCAAAAAAATCTCAAACAAAAGAAATTCCTTACAAGGCTAACTTACAAATGCTATTTTTTTTTAACCAAATCATACCATGTATAAAAACTATATGATCACAAAAAAGGTAGGTGAGGGGAGAGGGGAATACCTAAATACCAATGACTCAGAAATGTGGCTCTGTCACATGTACAAAAATGCCTATATCCCCATCTTCCCTAAATAAGTGTCAACAGGGCAGAAAGCACTGAGCTCACATCCCTTCCATGTGAATGCTAGACCAGGAAAATATTTTCTACTGTACATATTACAGTGAACTCGTAAATCAGCATCCTATTAATAGGCAATGAATACAATCTTATAGTCTCATAATGCTTTGGTTATGTTGCTTCCTGACTCCACTTCTTTTCTTCCTGTAATACATAATGGCTTAAGGTTGGATTTTTTTGCCCTTTCCCATCACTTTATATTTTCAGACTCACATTTTACTCTTCCCAAAAGCAGTATATCTGAATGCATTCTTAAATTTCCTCTATTCTTTTCCATTCCACTCTCAATGTCTTTCTCATTCCTTTTTTTGTCCATTCTGTACCATTCCAGTCATCTTCTAAGCTCATACTTCTCTAAACATCCCAGTCACTGATGTTCAGGGAATGGATTAGTCCCAGATCCTCCACAGACATAAAACTCACACCAATAGCTGAAAACATGAAATATTTGAGACCTCTGCTGTCCAGGTTTGGTGTCAAAGCAGAAGAGGAGAGGATATAATCCCTTTCACAGACCTACACCTAAATTACTCAGGAATCTGAATTTTCACATGTAGTTTGTTCAGAGGTATAGTGTGAATGCGAAGCCCTTCCAACCTGCAGCGCTGCTGGAAAGCGGAATGAGAACACTGCTCCTCTCCTGGCTCCCCATGCACAGGCCAGAGACTCTCAGCAACCAGAACGAAAAATCAGAACTTGCTATTCTACCCTCATGGGACTCCCTCCCATTAACAACTACAGTACCACTCTCGGTCATAATCTAAAGCTTGGTACTAATATGATTCCCTTTAGTTTCATGGAGGGTCACTTAATTTTCAGTTTTGACTTCTGCTGCTACAAAGACTGGCTTTTACCCTGCTGCTTGGAGCATGCAAACTGCCTTATTGCTCACCGTATTGGTCTAAAAACCTATTTCAAGTGATACCTTGACAACAATAAGTGACTTCAAGGCATTTGGGAAGATGTTTATGACTTCTTCCTGCCTGCCAGAAGCCCCAGAGTAAGCACATTGCATTAGGTTCTAGAAAAAACTAAAAGAAACAGACTTCAGATTACAAAAGTATTTTTAAAATACAATGAAAATGGGACACAAAGCATACTTCCAAATAAAAGCCTAGAGAAGTGCAGCTAGTTTCCATTCATTTTAACAAGCTGATTCAGTTCAGTTTGGGATTTGGTTTTTAAACAGGTATTGCGCAAACTCAGCACTTCAGCAGTTGTAGTCAATACAGTGAGAAAGGAAAGGATGCTCAAGTCAGAGGTAGCTGCCGGTCAGGTGTCTCAGAAGGAAATAAAAAATCCAGCATTATTTCTACCAAACAAAAGCATCATATTCTAAAAACAGAAAAGAAAAAACACACCAAAATGTGTTTCTCTTTGATGTTAATTTTGGTTCCCTGCTCAATAGTAGAATATCCCATAAGAACAACCCTACTGTTGCAGCATTCTCCCACTCGTCCCAGAACATGTGAAAGCACATTACAGAAGTTACCACAAGCAAACCAGCAGAAATATAGAAGATGGGTTAAACTGAGTTGGTATTGGTACAAATCACCAACTACTCTAAAGTATATACCAGGCACCACTGTGGAGATAGGGAGCAAAGTTCTTCCAGGCTTCTTCCTAAATCACACATCAAGTTCTGCATAGGATAGACCCCCCATGCTGAATGGCAAGGGTTCAGTATCTTGCTAGAACTCCAATAATATCCTTCCTCTTCTTGCATGGCTCCAAATAGTCAGACTGCTCCAGAAGGAATGTCCTTCGCCCGTGCTAATTAACTGGTTTATATTTGCTTTTGGATAACAGCAGCTCATCTATGAAGCTAACAATTCCTAAACTTCGTAAAGAGTTCTATCTCAGGTTACTACAAACAATCTCAATCTGGAATCAGTTCATGTGGATGACAAGTCCACTAAGAACCAACTATTGTACTCTGAATTTATACACCCCTCATGTGAATTAACATTCAGGTAGCTAAACTTGTTGTTGACCCTGCTAGCTCAACAGTGTTCCAATAAGCACTACAAGAAGAAGATGGAGCTCATTGCCCAAGGTATAATAATGTGAAAAATGTCTCTAGAAAGACTACCAATACTGGTACA
>NW_009952983.1:391275-396882 GCF_000747805.2 Chaetura pelagica | reverse complement strand
ACAGAAGATCCAGAGGTTTGGAGTACAGAAGCTTATATGCTGACTGGTGGATAAAACTGCATCTGAGTTACCAACATATCACTTGACACTGGCCTAGTAAGTTCTTAGGGTGAAGTTTCTCAAAAGACCCAAACCAGCTCACCAGAAACAAGAGAAGGTCCTGCACTACCTCTACCTTCCCCACTTCCCCTACCCTAAGCCTTGCTCCTTCCCACAGCCACATTCCTTCTCACCACCAGCTCAGACACACAACCTCTGCACCTGCTCCCAGGCTTTCAAAGTTCTCCAAAATCGCTAACATAACAGAAAAAAAAAATATGCTTTTTTTTTCGTCAGATTAGTTTTCTGATATTTTAGTGAGTGAGATTAGCTCATGATGAGCTCACATGCCTTGAGCTAGCTCAAGATGACCTATCATGGTGTGCAGCTAAGAGCAAGGAAGAGTAGCTCGAGTCCATCTCCTTTCAGCAACAGCAATCAAGAATCACTTGATTCAGACTAAACTACACCAACTCAATTTAAAACAATCTCAGTCAACTTTGCCATCTTCTTGCCTTTCTTCCCATCCTTCCTGTTTCTGCCTTTTATTTGGCACCAGGACTGTAGAACACTGGGTCTTACAACAAGCCAGCTCAGGGAGCTAAACTAGCAAGAAACTTATTACATTAACTATCACAGAAGTCTCATATTGTACTTTAATCTGGCAGCTCTAGTGCTTTGGAACATTCGTGTCTGACAAGGGCAATTCTCCTTCATCCAAAAGGTCTAAATCAGAAAGAGACTTTCCATACTCTTGGTACTGAATAATTGGTTCTGAATAATTGGCTCATGGTCACAAATTCTAGCAATTCTCCCAAATGAAAACCTCCTTGGACACATGCCAACACTACATACAGGCTTTTTGTTGGATGTGTAATGAAACAGTACAATTAGAGACACATTCACTTTGACCATTATGCAATTTGATTTTACCTTTTTGGATCAAAAGCTTCTCCACCTCTGGAACCTCCTCCAGGTGTTCTCCATGCCAGGCGTTCAATGTATTCATCTGCCACAAAAGGCTCCTAGTCACAGAATGAAAACTCCTTACAATGAGCCTCAGCAGGTTGATCCTTAAGCAGCTGCTTACACATATTTTGAAAGAGTTCAGAAGCTTTACCACAATGAAGAGCAAGTACAGTGTTGACAATTACCCCATCACCTCTTATATTTACATATTTCATCTAGAGAGCACCAGTCTAAATATGGTGGATTTGAACACCTAGAGATTGCCAGGCTACCAGCAAAGAATTTGCTGCAGGTCTGTAAAGGGTTGGCCATAAATGATATGCCCTTATTTCCACATGAGTTTATGGCTTGTTACAAAGTGTCTGAACCATACAGCAGTTACACTGGTTTGAGATACCACATCAGGAGACATCAGCTGTGCAGCAAGTCAGATAGGAGAACCAAGCCATCTAAAAAATTATGTGGCAAAGTAAGTTTTAGTTGCAGCTGCTCAACTCTGGTGCCCTTCATAACATGTAACCACAAGTGGAACTGACCAAGGCACTGTCCTCTGGTAGAAACAATGTGAGATTGCCACTGAACACTATGTAACATCAAACTGCAGCTGCAGAAACAGAGCAGATAAAAACGGAGGGAAAGAGCAAGCAGAAAAACAGATTAGGAACTTGACTTCCCTAAGAAGGAAAAACAGGGCACAAGTGATGTTTAAAACACAAGGTTACTCAAGTTTCTTCCATAATATTTCTTGGGTCTTCCATACAAGTAACTCACAATTATGAAGAGTTAAGATTGTTTCCCCACCCAACAATGTTTTCTGAAGGCAGAGACCTCATTGTAAAACCAAGAGCTCCTATTTCAGTTGGCCTAATACTTAAATCTGTTCAAACATTTCCCCACATAGTGGGGGATAGTTAACATTAAATCTTAAAAACATAGTCCAACACTTATTCCTTAAAGAATTGGCATTTATCACTTCAGTTTCATTGGTCACCTAGCAGCATTGTTTAGGTGCTAACATCAGCACACCTAAGAGTGTGCAGATATGGCTGCCCCCTCCCTGGAAGTGTTCAAGGCCAGGCTGCAAGGAGCACTGAGCAACCTGGTCTAGTGGGAGGCATCTCTGCCTATGCAGGGGGGTTGGAACTAGATGATCTTTAAGGTCCCTTCCAACCCAAACCAGTCCAGGATTCAATAAAGACCAGTAAGCAGAGTATTCTCACAACTCCTCACAAGCTTTTAAATTACACTCAGCAATGGCTCCAAAACTGTGAAACACAATCCAACACAGAGTCAGGAGTGGTATTTGCCACAACTCCTTCCTGATCATGAAACATGTGAATAGGCCACCACTTCATCTGATAAAGCCTGGTTTAAAAAAAGTAAATAAAGAAACAGACCTCTACGGGTCTCAAATTGGTCCCTGTACCAATAGGTCTAAAACCTTGCCAGAGGCAATAGGGAGGGGGAAAACATAATTATAGTGTTATTGAAATTATTAAAAAGCAGTGAACTTGCTAGTTCAAGGTTTGCCATTCCTCAGAAGCACATTATACCCTACTCAGTCAGGCCCAGCCATTCAACAAAAATAGAAAAAGTATTTTAAATATCCTTTCCAATGAGCTGAACCCTGCTAGTCAGGACAGAAATTTCATCCCTCCAACAGATCACCCTGTAACTCCTCATTCAAAGACTGTCCAGAGTAACTGTGCTTTGCTCAGCCTCCATGATTAAGCTTCAAAAATAACTGGTGATATCACACACAAACCATTCCTCTACAAGTCACTCATCTCTTTAACCCAGCTCTTCCTGATACACAATGTTGTCTCCTTTAAGTGGATTCTTCTCAAAAAAAGTTATAACATGATGTTTTTGTACCAAGCATAAACTCTCTCCTTATGTCATCTTCATATTTAAACGTTTGGGAATACTACTGCAATTTTAATTATAGGTGAATGGAGCCATTCAATACAGGAACATTCCCTTCAGAGGAGTCCTCCAGCTTCCTAATTACCTTATGGCTCTTCACAGCACTTCTCCTTTATATGAAAATCACAACCACAACTTTTCCTCTGAAGATTCTGCAATTCAGCTGGAGTACCACTCCAGTTAGAAGGATACCAACACTGAGAACAGCATTATGGAAGAACCCTATATGAAAGGTGCACTCTTTACTGCTGTGCTGTGTGTATATATAACACTATCTACACTTCTCCCTTCAGGTGTTCCTACTAAAAGGTAATTCACATACACACACATAATGCCCTTGAATTTTAATTTTTTTTTTGCAGAGCTACATTCAAAGTTTTTCTGTATGCCTATTAAGGTCTCCATTCCTAAGGAAATCTGATATATGTACCCTAGACTAACAAAACAAATAAATTATAATGACAATCTTCCTCTATTCATTATACTCCTCTGATGCTCCCCTAAGAGATTCAGAGCACTCGCAGCTCCCTTCCCTGCATCCCAAAAACTAGCTGGGCACGTGGCAACACCCGCTGTGATTGACCCCAAGCTTGGTGTCACCCAACCAGCCACAAAGCCAAACTGAACTGGCAGTAGCTCAGTCCTCTCCCCTGCCCTTCCCACAGTGCAGGCACTCAAGTGCATCCCCCTCATCCACAAGGCTCAGCCTGTCTCCCATTCTGCCCCTTCTGCAACATATTCTGCAAAAATTACAAATCCACAGTTTGTTTTAACTACTTGACACATCAGCAGTCTTAATAGGTTCAGTTATACCTAAATGATGGCAGAATCACTGCAATATGCAGGTGTAGCAATATTTTAAAGGGGCATAACCTGGAAAACAATTTTTTTCAAAAACACAGTTATACAGGAGACCTGTTCTTCAGCTTTTTAATCATATGAACTCTGGTCTGTATTATTTAAGAAACAGTAAATGCAGCAGACATTATTATGTGTAGAATAATGACCAACAGAGAAATAAAAGCAGCTTTTTCTTCCAAATTTCCACAAAGGGTATGCTAAAGTAATCTATTCATACAGAATAAATGAAGCTCAGCTGTGTCTTTTTAAGGCATGATTTCACAGGTTCCAGTGCAAATTCAAAACTTCTGTTCAGAAGTTTTGTTTGTATATCATGTCTTCCATATACATTTGCTCCTTTTTAATGCTATCTAGATAAGAGGTTACCTGTTGCAGACAGTTGAATTCCTGGTTTAAGTTCTGCAGAAATTATCCAGTTCTGCAGAAACTGCTGAATATCAGCTATCACAAATGTCATTTGCAAGTCCTTTGCCTGTTATCAGATGAGCCCCAACAGTCAATTTCTTCTTTGAACTTCCTTCCAGCTCTAGATGAATTACTGTGCTTCTATCCATTCAGCCAACACTACTGATTTAAGAGATATGCCTGAAGTGGATGATACAACCTGGTTTGATCTGGTCTCTATAATTGAAACTAAACTGGATCTAGCTACATTAAAGTCCAGTTTAGAAGTAATCGTTGATAAATTACAACTTGAGTTATACCAGGGAAAACTGAGTCCATGTTGTGACCATTTCCACCAGAGGTCTTTCTACACAATGTCAGGTATCTATACTGAAATTGACTTTGAAACACATTTCAATACAAGCATTGCAGGACAACACTACCCTCACAGTATGCAGCCTGGGGTTACTCCCATAATAAACATGTCTTCATGTTCTAAGCTTCGTGGCAGCAACTTCAAACTAACAGAGCAGGCAGCATTTCTTTATTGATCGTGAACAAACCTCTCTTGCCTTTGGAGCGAGAGAGAAGGAAAAGCAGGAGAGAAAGAAATTCTGGTTTCCATGTTGGAAAGCATAACTCCAAGCCCTACCTCTAGGCAAAGGTCTCACCTGCTTTGCAATTTCATCTTTAACACTACTGTAAGATGGAACAAATTGTTGTATGACCCAAAGCAGCCAAAACAGAGAGTTTTCTTTCCACATCCAAGTTATCTCATGTTCAACACCCCATAAAGAACAGAACTGCATTGTCATCACAGTGAGAAGTCAATGGACCCCCTGAACAGCTAGAGAAGTGCAGTAAGGGTATAAAACCTGGTATCTCCTCAGACCATGGTATGTTAGTCTTGCTTCTTGTTGTTGTGTTTTTTTTTTAAGCCATGCAAGCCAAAAGATATGAGTCATAACACTCATGTGTCATACCAGTGATTCATAAATACAAGTGCACACAATGCATTTCTGTAAGCCACAGATATAGGACCTTCCAGAGAAACAGGAAGACCTTTCCTGAAGGCTGAGCAAAGCGTGTCCCGGTGCTAAGCCACCAAATGAACCACCAGCTCTCGATGAACTCAGTGAGAACGGGGGATCCCTGCTAGGGCTGCCACATCCCCCTGCGCCAGCAAACGGGAAGAAACACTTTCTGTTAGTCACACCATGCAAGCCTGTGAGGTCCAGGCGAGAAGAATTTCCCAGCCTCCTGCTATACCCCTGCCCTGCTCCTGCAGGGCCCCGGGCAAGCGACTCAGCTTCTTGTGCCTCAGCTCCACAGGGAGGGCAGAGCGACTTCCCGATTTCGGAGCAGCCAAAGCCGCGCCGGGGAAGACCGGGGGGGCTGGGGAGGGGGTCGGCAGAGCCACGTTCCCGG
>NW_009952983.1:390374-390634 GCF_000747805.2 Chaetura pelagica | reverse complement strand
GGGGCCTGCGGGCAGGGCCTGTCCCCGGGCCCGTCCCTCCCGGGGCCTGCGGGGGGAGAGGGAGGGGATTTCTGGGTTCTTTGTAACTAAATCCGGGCTGTTTGTTGTTGTTTGTTTTTTTTAACATCTTCCGCGTTTTGCACATGACTTTCCTGCCTCTGTGAGTTGCTGTCCAGGTTTTACCCGGGTCTTCCCTGTCCCGACACGGAGAAGAACCAGGAAGGGCTTGTGAAGTGGTGGGAAATGAAGGGGGAAAAAAG
>NW_009952983.1:341816-390203 GCF_000747805.2 Chaetura pelagica | reverse complement strand
AAAGAGTGTCTTCGTTTTGCTTAGATTTTACTTGTGTTCTCTTCGTGTTGTTCTGAAACTGAATGAAAAGCACACGTAACGGTAAAAAAATGGAAGTTTCAATTTTATTTCACCACACGGGTGGTTTTTTAAATTTCAGTTAGCGACCCAAAAGAGGGCTTAGAGAGTTTCAAGGAAGGCTTTGGGCTAGGCAGGCTGCTTTTGTTGGTCCGGCAAAATTTGTTGCCATTTCCTCTGCTCCTTGTCGTTTCGAAGGATTCCATTCCAAGGAACGAGAGGAAAACTAACCTGGGGGGGAGAAGGAAATAAAACTTACTGAGACTCACACAATCGGTGTGTTTTGCAGTCCTAGATTGAATTCGGTAAAGCTGAAGAGAGAACCTAGGAGGAGGCAAAGAACCAAAAGAGCAAAGAGACTATCTCCCATCTTCAGGTGCAGACAGATCTCTACATTGCACATTCCTCTGATTGTTTTGGGATTAGCATTATAGTCCTTGTATTACCTACAAGAGTGGAGATGAGGCCTCCCCTCGACAAACACAGAGAAAGAGAAAGCCTTGTCCCAAAAAATCTGAGAGTGTAATCACCAGGGAGGATGGGGGGGGGTTGGTGACAGGGATATGTGAAGTGACTTGTCACACAGCAAGTGGCAGAGACAAGGGGCAGTGCTCCTTTGAAAAGGAGCAAACTATACTTGATACTTTCAAGCGATTTCCAGACTTAGATATTTCAAGTTCCCAGAGGAAATAATAGGGCCCTGGAAACCCCAAGTTTATCCTCCTAACTGACCTTAAATTCAACAAAGCTCGCAGACAATACAAAGAATGCTGGATCACATGGAAACTGTTGGTTTCAGGACTTATGTGCTCAGCTGGAGATACGTGAGCCCTGATCTTTAACCTCGGGGAAGGCATCTGGGACATCAAAGCATTCCACTTTTTTTTTTTTTCCTTTCTTTTTTTGAGCTGATCATAACTTAATTCAGGCAACAAGTATGGTCACTCTCTTGAACCACCAAAGCTCATTCATCCTTGGAAACTTTCATCTTTTTCAGTTTTCATCACTTTCTAGAAGGCAATCGTGAAAAACTGAGATCTGAGGGGTAACAAATCGTCTAGTGACTCAGCTAAAGCTGGAGAGATTCAGTGGGAGGAGGAGAAGATTGCTGTGGTGTGGGGACAGCTTCAGCAAGTAGAACAGGCAGATTGGGGAATAAGGAAGACAGAACTAGACTGAAGTATCTCCTCTTCCTTTGTTTTTAAAACATCGACCAAAAATAGGAGGCGCTCACCAAGGTTACATGTAGCCTCTTGTCAACAACCTTGCTCTGGAAGTCCTGATAAAGTTTTGAGCTGCAAAACTGCTCTGTTTCCTTGCCCTTCAAAATAGATGTGAGTCTGGAGGGTGGTGTTTCACTGTCATCTGCATCCTGTTTACGGATCTCGTAGCTCTGGCTTCTCTGTTCTTGCTTCTTCCTTACTGAACAACAACAAAAAAAAATAAGCTATAGATACCTGATTACAAAAGCAGTGTCCCTGAAAAATAAGCCTGAGGAAACATAGTTGCCTCCAGCAGGAGATTCTGCTACAGTTAATAAAAAATGGTGTAGGTGGGACTTAGAGGGAGCAAGATAAGAACCATGCAAGTGTTCAGTAGAAGTGCTACATATGGAGGTCGTAGATAAAACAGAGTAGCACACTCCTGGGATTACAAGTTCCATGGCAATTTAAGAATCAGACTGTCTGTGTCTTTTAAAAGATAGTATAAAAGGGGAATAAATGAAGGCATTTATGTATCTGTGTGGTTTCTGTCCCGTGTTTGTGTGTAAGCATGGCTCTGAGCACAAACAAACGTGCAGCCTGAGAACAGGTCTGCTCTAAGGGGATTCATAAAGTGATTTAATTAGTTGCCTAGCAAGTAACTTGTTATATGCATTTTCTGAGTCTATGGGTAACCACTAAGGGAGTCCACAAAACAGAGTGTAGAAAAGCTAGCCTGTCAACAAATTTAGTGCAAGAGAGACTCAGGAAGTCTCCTGGAAGTATTAATTTTTCTTTTTCCCAGTTATTTATGAAAAGATAACTTTTCAGTTCCTCTTCATATCTAGGTTAGCTTGAGAAGAAATTAATCCCCCTGTCCTTTAAGAAATAACACGGCTTCAGAAGAAGAAAATCCCAGCTGTAGCATTAAGCAGCTACTATGTCTTTTCTCAAACATTATATCTAGAAAATTTGAAATTAAATATATATATATTGATGTAAAGTAAGAATTTTAAAATGTACAAACCCCTGTGTGTCTGTGACATGATTATATCTGAAATACTCAAAACAAATTAATATGATTAAACAGTCATAAAGTGTTAAGTTTCCGTTTCTCTTCCCCCCAAAACCATGCAGCTCTTGCTGGAACACTTTGATTTATGTACAGTAAACTACTTAAAATATTGTAAAGATTTTTAGTTAATCTTGGTAATCTCTTGAAGTAGATCAATGGTGTAAGCTCAGAAAAGCATTGAAAAACCTATATATAAACAACTTCCATTATACTGTCTTGTAAATTACAGAATTTAGTAGAGTAGCAAAGCTGAAGCAGTAGCATGCTACATCTAGGCAAAAAGCTGTTGTACATGAATTTTATTACGTGGGACATCTGTTTTCTAAGTGTCTGAAAACTTGTCTTCAGTGTGATCTCACCTCTTAAAGATATTTCACTCTTGAAGTTTCACTGCACTGATGTGAGTCTTGCTTGGGTTCCTTAGTGTCATTTAAACATCCTATCCCTTTGTGTAACAGGAGGGGTAGACAGGTCCACATTTTATTTAAAAAATGAATTAATATATTGCTCAATGCTTCCAGTAAAAAATCACCTGCTAGAATGAATTCTAATTACTCGTGAGGTAGTTTTATTGACAAAGATTTAGATACTGATCCTCTCACTTTCCATGAGGACACTGCTGGACTCCACTTGCACAAGGTTACTTTTAGGACCAGGGGGGCTTTGGGAGTTAATTGAATATCTAAGATAAACCCATCCTTGATTACGTCAAGGATTACACAATTTTTTATTATTATCAAAAACATTTTTATAAAGCTTTTACATTCTATCACTGTTAGAAAAGGGATTGCATAGTTCTCCTCCTGTGGACTCTTGGTGTGTGAGATTTTGGGTGGGAGAAGATGTGTAGCACTAAGACTTTCTCATTTCCAGGCGTTACCCCACTGTGGAGGTACGTGCTGAGACCTTCAACGGGTCAACACATGTGCCTGTACCATCCAACAGTGCTTTTGTTAAAGCTCTGCTGTTTGAACTGAGACTCCCAGATGACCACATTTTTGTGGAGCACCAAGATACTTGTACTCAAATCAATAATTCGTCAGCGTATTCCGTTCGCACCGAAGGAGGGGACCTCTGGCCTATCCTTGCTTTTCAGAAGAGTGGTCTGATATGTGCGTGTCTTTCACTAGTTGAGGATACCTGGGAGCCACAGCCACCCCTCCTCACTGTTCTTGGGCTTTTGCAAGATCTGGCTCTTCTGTTGGGCATTGTGGACTACATCTCTCCAAGTCGGAAAAATGAAGCTGAGATGACTGCAAAAATAGCCCAGCTTTGAAATCTGCTTATCCAGGCCTGTCCCCTTGGCACCCCCTTAAACACAAACATTCGCAGCTTAAGCAGCTCGTTTGATGACATTCAGGAGACGCCTGCAGATGAGAACCCAACCAGCTTGGAGATCCAACACTTACAAAGGCAAACCTCAGCTTAATGTCTGTATCACTGAAAAGGTCAAGTGTGTGCAGTATGACAAGGGAGATTTTGTGGGCACGTGGCAAGTTTATGGAGCTGTAAACTGCAAGGTGAGAGCATTTTTTGGTGCAAGTCTTTACTAAGTATTTCTCATGCAAACACAACTGGGAAAGTAAATACACATGGCATTTTACTTGGGTGTGTGAGCAGTAAATTTCTTATGCTGTACTATTTCAAAGTGTCATGAGATATTTCATATTAGATTGCTGTGCTACCAACAGTTTTTATTTTGATCTTTACTGATTTGTTTCCCTGCATGCTTCATGCATTTTTTCCATAACTATTAATGGGACTTAAATTTCCATCCATAGCTACATTGCATCTATTTTCCCAATTTTTTCTTATTTTATTGGAAGTAGGGAGAAATAATGTCATGGAGTCTTTGCCTATAGAGGCTAAGAAATGGTTTCTTTCCAGCTAATAAACAATGTGTTAAATAATGATTAGAAATAGAATTTCTGAATGAGTCTTCCACAAGTGTCTCTACTTGAGCATTTTTAATTAATTTTCCTACCAAATGCAAGTTTAATCTTCTTTCCTACTTTATTCTATTACAACAACATTTTGAATCCACAAATGCTGTTTGTTTGGCTGATGTAAGACCTGTTGATACAGACTGTGGTGAAAGAAACTGATTGTATAATTATTTTGAATGTTTTTGTATGTGATGATAGTTTTAGTATTAAACAATAGTTTTCATTGTTTATTACTAAAAATAAGGGAATCTTGACTATATTAATAATAATTAGGGAATATATTCATGCTTTTGTTTTCTATGGTTGATGCGTTTAACATTCTTAGTCCTGAATTAAGCTGAGGAAGCACACTGTTATCACAGTGTAATATATTTGTAGCTGCCAGTGCTTTAAGAGGGGAAAAAGAACTAATAAAGAGGATCATGGCAATTTAATTGTTTGCAAGAGGTGGGATACTCATCTCCAAAGGAAGCCAACCTGAGTACTGCACTTCCAAAGACTGGGTTGTTTTCCATCAGCCACGCTGGTAGGGATTATGTGGGTGAACAGCTTCCTACTCTCGGAGGGACGTGTTTCTAGGTCATCTTGCAGGATGGATGGTCTTGCTTAAGAAGAAAGCCCTGGTGTAATCATGCACTGCTGAGCTGGCACACGGCGGGACCAGACAATGGATGCTTCACGTGGTTGCTGTGAGAACACTGACATGGGACCACAGTGGCCATTAATAGCATGCTTGAATCCATTAAGGAGATGTTGTAAAAGTAACTGAATTAATTAAACTATCACTGGGTCTGTTTATGTAATGTTCGTAACGATGAGGCTGTACAGCAAGTCCTTGGCTTGCTTATCTGCTGTTTTCTTGCTAAAGGGTACTTGTCAGTTGAGAGGTGTTTGGCTGTGACTGCATCACTTGCTGAGCTGTGGAAAAGGCTACAGAAGTGGGAAACAGACTTGGCTTTGACTGTCTTTGTCAGTACCATAGAGTCATAGTCTGTTTATGTAATGTTCGTAACGATGAGGCTGTACAGCAAGTCCTTGGCTTGCTTATCTGCTGTTTTCTTGCTAAAGGGTACTTGTCAGTTGAGAGGTGTTTGGCTGTGACTGCATCACTTGCTGAGCTGTGGAAAAGGCTACAGAAGTGGGAAACAGACTTGGCTTTGACTGTCTTTGTCAGTACCATAGAGTCATAGAAATGGTTTGGGTGGGAAGGGACCTTAATGATCATCTAGTTTGAAAATTGTGATAGTGTGATTTTTTTGTTGTTGTTTGGTTTTATTTTGGTTAATGCTTATCATCTATTTTTGAACATCTAATTCTGACTTGAGGGAAATACTCCAGAGTAACTTCTTGACTTTGTTTTTTCAAGTGTGACATAGAGGCGTCTGCACCAAACGTAACCCTCAGCTTGGATATCCCAACTAATGGTCCTCCTCTCCAAGATATCATGGTACATCACTGTGTGACCTCTGTTGACCCTGCCATGCTGCTGTCCAGCAGTGCTGAGCCACTGGATGATTCCATGTACAGTGGACCTTACAACTTTCCTTTCATTCCTCCTTCAGATTCATTCAACTTGTGTTACTACACTTCCCAGGTAATAACATCCCTGACCCTTTCCAGCCTTCACATGGGAATAAAAATATCTGTGTTGTTGAACAGGTCTGAATGATGCTCAGTCAGATACAGGGGGGCAACATGGTCTTTACATAATAAACTGCTTGGAAGGCACTTCAGGACTTGAGTCATCTGAGTCATATGCAGGAGGTGCCACTACCTTTGACTGCTTGTCATGGCTGCTCCTACTTTAAATGATGCCTGAATTAGATCAAATATATCCAGGCTGACATGTCAAGTGCTTATAACACCAATCTGTATTGCAAGGAGCCTGAAGAGTTTGGCAGTCAGCAATTAATATGTTTGTTATTTCTTCATAGTGTCACAGAATGGTTTGGGTTGGAAGGGACCTTCAAAATCATCCAGTTCCAACCCCCTGTGTGAGCAGGGACACCTCCCACCAGACCAGGTTGCTCCAAGCCCCATCTAATCTGGCCATGAACCCTTCCAGGGATGGGGCAGCCACAGCTTCCCTGAGCAACCTGTTCCAGTGTCTCACCACTCTTACACTAAAGAATTTTAAAGTCCTTTATCAATTAAAATGGTATATAACTGATCTTATGATGATGATGTAAATTTATCTTGAAAATGAATGTAGTTTTTTTCCAGGTTCCCGTTCCACCAATTTTGGGATGTTACCAACTCATTGAAGAGGGATCACAGTTTAAAATTACTGTTAATTTAAAACTTCATGAAAGCATAAAGAATTCTTTTGAGTATTGTGAAGCTCGTCTGCCTTTTTTCAACAGGTAAGAATAAAAAAATCCTAAATACATTCTTCCATTTCTCTGATCTTCCTGAAATTAGCCCGTCAGGCGTCAATAGTACTACATGGACACCAACCTTGTAAATTTCAGGAAGCCCCCTTGGAATTCTTGTGATTTCCAGAATACAAAATTGCACCAGAATATTGGGTAACATTCTGAATACTTCTGTTGGGCATCCTGTTTCCCTGTAGCATTTTTTCACATGAAACCCTGCCACAATCCTCCAGGTGGCTTGAGTCTCAAGATCACTTCCAACCCAGGGTTACCTGTTCCTTAAGAATGCTAATCCTATATATCAAAAATATAGTTATTTAAAATTAAAACAACCATTTCCTTGTAACCCTCTCTGGCAGCTGCCATGGCTGCACTGTCCCATAATTATCATGCAAATCTAAAGATGAAATGATACAAAGTTGCTGATGCTGATCACAGTGTTTGTAAAACACTATCAATCAAGGGAAGACGGTAAAATATCAACAGCTCTTTATGATTACTAGGTTAAAACCATGATGATTTTCTCCTGCTCTGTAATATCTTTCCATAAATTAGTGGTGTGCTCAGATAGGTATGATGTGTCTGTAGGCACATAAATAATATCTTTCAGCAACTTGTTGCTTTCTTTAACAAAAGGGCTGTTAAAAAATACTGAATGATGCTCATTCCAATGATTTTATTTCTCCTCTGTCACACTGCAGGGGCCAAATCACTCAATTAGAGTACAAAGCTAGTTATGGCCAACTGGATTTGTCACAAGAGAAGAGCCTTGTGGTTTGGGTCATTTGGTAAGCAGAACAGCCCTCTGAACTCTTACCTCCTCCCCCAGACTGTTGTCAATAGTTGTAGGCACAGCTGGATAATTTCTTACAGATGCTGTTTCTGGCTTTAGGACAGAAGTTCCCTAAGTCTTTGGGAGTTTCCCTGACAGGAACTGTGTCTTTTGGCACTGCAGGCAAAGAGCACCCAACGGATTATGTTTGCACTGGGAATACTGCTTATGTGAAAGTAAGTCACAGGCTCTGTGAAAAGAGGCCTTAGTAGTCATGCATTTATTATCTTAAATTGGCTATGAAGTGGTGTTGATTTTAAATCAGACATCATTGTTGGTCCCTTTGGCTAACATTTGGCTTGTTAGCCCAGCATGGAGTTTTGTTTTCTTGCTTTCAGGACCTGACATCCTGTCATTTTGAGGTGTGCTTGCACACCAAGAGCTTGAAACACAGGTGATCAGTATTTGCATCTGATGATGTTTTCCCCCTTTCCACAGATGTATTTTAGGATCCCAGATTTCACACTTACTGGATGTTATGTAGACCAGCATTCTATTCAGATCTTTGCACCAGGAAAACCCAAAATTACTGCATGTGAGTTGTTTAAAAATGTCATTTATTTAATACCTCCTTTCAAATGAAAGCTATTATTACTCAGTTACAAAGTCAGGCTCTCTCTTGGGCTCTCAACTCTTCACCTTGAAATGTTCTGTGCTCTGCATAATGGCAGAACTTTTACTACGGGGGCAGAGAATGCTTCTCCATAGTCTGGCCTTTTGGTTAGGATGCTTTTGTCAGAGGTGTCATGTGTGTATTGGGTAAGAACACAGTTTCTGATCTTCTGTTTCATAGATTCATAGAATCACAGACTAGTTTGGGTTGGAAGGGACCTTAAAGACCATCTAGTCCCAACCCCCTGCATGGGCAGGGACACCTCCTACTAGACCAGGTTGCTCCAAGCCCCATCCAACCTGCCCTTGAACACTTCCAGGGATGGGGCAGCCACAGCTTCTCTGGGCATCCATCTCACAGGTGGCCTGAGCAGCTCAGTGGAGTTGGCAACTGTCCATCTGTTACAATTTCTGTCAGTCATGTTAGCAGAAGTCTGTAAGTGCCTTTTGAAAACTACACTGTTAATTTTGTGACAGACCACATTCAGTCTTAAATTGTAACACCATCAAAAGAACATTTTCATGCTGGATGTTTTATATGGAGTATGCAATTTATATTCATTGAACAGAATCCCAAGCCATCCACCTGCTTTTGACTTAACCTCTGTTTAAATTTTAAGCTCATGACTGATACATTAGTAAAGGTAATTGAAGCTGAGACTTTAAACGTCTCATTATCAGAAACTATTTTCAAATAATAGTAAGAGTCTTACAGTTTAAAGAAGCCATTATACCTTTTCTGTAAACTAGTAAGGAAGGATTAGTAGTCTCTTTAACTTGGATGAAGGAATGCCTGACTGCAAGACACTCTGTAATGCTTATTTTTCTTGCCTGTTTGTTTTCTTCTTTTTTTTTATTTAGCCCAAGAACTAATTTCTTCTGATGACTACACCTGGAATTCCAAAGCACCAGCACCTATGGTGTACAAAGCCTCATTGGATTAATTTTCTTGTGAATTATTTTTGTATTTAATTAAAACAGACATCTAAAGAGAGTCATGTCATGATATTGTGAAAATAAATCTTCAGCACTTGTAGTTGGTATGTTTAAAAATTTCTTTTGAGGAAAAATGAAAGAAGTCACTTCTTTTAAAAACCTAAGTTGGTTTAAAATTGTTTAGTCCTGGATGAATTATAGAATCACAGAATGTCAGGTTGGAAGGGACCTCAAGGATCATCTGGCCCAACCTCTCTAAGTACTGCTACAGTTGATATGACATGGCTCAGCACCCTGTCAAGCTGAGACTTAAAACTGTCCAGTGTGGGGGAATCCACCACTTCTATTGGGAGACTATTCCAATGTTTGACTGTCCTCATGGTGAAACATTTACCTCTTGTATCCAGTTGGAATCTCCCCAGAAGCAACTTGTGCCCATGGTCCCTTGTCTTTTCCATGTGACTCCTTGCAAATAGGGAATCTCCATCTTCTTTGTAGCCACCCGTTAAGTATGGGACACAAGTCAAGACTGGTCACAAACCAACTGAAAAATGTGATTGGGAAAAGCCAACATGGATGACAGCTTAGAGGGGGTACTTTGAAATGTACTTCCCAAGGCCACCATTTTTCATTTGCTTCTAATATTAACTGGTACAAGATAAGTATGTAGTGAAACAGGTACAAACTGGTATGACTGGACATGTCTTCCAGGAGGACTCCCAGTTACTCCATGGGTTTTGTAAACCAAAGCTCATGGAACATGAAAGCTTTCAGTATCTTGTTCCTGCCATGAAGTCACAAGAATCTGATTAGAGCCCAGGTTAACAGGACAATTAGGCCAGCAAGAGTTCTGTTATTTTCACAAGATTCATACAGAGTATGTAGGAGTCAGTAATTTACAAGAATTTTAAGAGGGAGAGTAGGCCATGAGCAGCACTTCTACAAGTGGAGATGATCCTGGAGTTCCCCTTCATACATGCTGGTGAACTACACTGCTCTGAAAGCTGATGTTAGTGAGGATCCAGAGGTATGAACCTGTTTTTCCAAATCACAAGACTAGTTCTGAGCAGGCAAAACCAGCTAAGTTGGCTGGAGGTTCCAAAACACCATCAGTGAGCAGTTTTCCCTGGAAAAATAGACAGAAAAGGACAGAGTTTACAGAAGCAGAGCTCTAATTTTGAGAAGAAAATTGGTGTCTGCAGGAACACAGGAAACAGACTTTAAGAGAGTTATCAGGAAACCAGCAAATTCTGAAAGGCTGGTGAAAAACTGAGAGAACCTGTAGAACAGCACAAAAGAAGAGAAGAATGCCATCTAATAACTGAGCACGCTGGCTGTTCCTGCCCTACCTCTTGTTTAACTCTACGCTGTGTGATAAATAAGATTAGTGATTATGCAAGGAGAAAAGTTTTGAGCTATAATTTAAAAAATACTTAGATTAAGATATTAATTGGTTGGTTGAATGTTCCAAAGGGTGGATTAATTCATGTGAAATATGCCGTTCAGCTGAAGCTGCTCTGCAAACATAAAGAAGAGCTTGGCTGTGACCCACTTCTGACAGGTGATGTGTCCATTTTACAGATGTGTCCCAAATCATTAGCAGACAAAAGGTGAATTAATTCTTTTGCCCAGAAACCAGACCCTACCAATTATGGTCATCTGCAGGCCTGAACACCACAATGTGAGTGGAGAGAGGGGGTCCCTCTGTTGGAAGTGTTTAGATCCTGTTCCGTACGCCAGGCACCCACCACAGGTTTTCAAGGTGTGATGTTTGCTTTCCACCTACCCATGAGTAAGATGGGAGGTGTTGATTCTGCAGAGCAGCCCCATGGAGAAGTGGCTTTTCCTCTTCTTTGCAGAATTTTCCCCAAGAAACGCTGTGAAACCGTGGGACTGTAAAAATTTGCAGCACATTAGAAGACAATCCCCCTTGTACTTAGTAGCCAGAGGTCTTCCCCAAGTCATGTTCCTTTTTGTTTCCCTCTTGTCCATGTCTGTAACTCAAGGTCAGGAGAGCTGCAGTGCTGAGGACTGGGAGGGAGCTGCTGCTTTAGATGACTTTGTTCACACCCCTCACTGCATGTTTGGAGGGAGGGAGAGAGTGTGTGGGTGATGTTTTTCTCTTCTAGCCCTGAGCAGTTTTCTACAACTTCATGCAAGGCATCACCTGTTTTGATTTATTGTAAGAGTTTGCTCCATAAACTCTGCTTACAGGTAGTAAGTTCATGCTGCCCTGCTCTGCCCCTGCCCAGGGACAGGTCTATAGTAAGAGGAGTGGGGAACAGAGGCTGTATCTGCCTTTTTTGAAAAGCCTGGCTGAGGTCTCTCTGGCAGGCTTGAGTATGCAGTCTTCTCCAAGCACCTGTGAAGGAGCCAGGCAGCAAACCAGATCAGGTTAAACTGGCACACACCTTAGTCCTGCAGGCTGGTGCAACAACTGTGAGACACCCACATGGGTGGAGAAAGAGTCAGGTGAAGCCTTTCTTTTGGCATGAGGGCTACACTTGTCTTGGGAAGAGGAAGGGCTCATTCTCATGAATGCTTCATCAATCTTAGTAAATTAAGCTTAGTAGTAGACTTGGTAAGCTTAGTAAACTAGGTGGCTAGCAACTTGGGTCCATCATGACTGAGATGCCTTTAGATATGACCTGCAGAACAAAAGGCATGGAGAGAAATGAGTGATGTGTGTAGAGGTTCCAGGTGTCCCCAGGGCTGGGCAGCAAATAGGGAGACAACACCGGAAGCCAGAGTTCAAAGAGTTATGAATTACTAAACCCTTCTGTGTGTTCCCTGCTAGTTCTTCTGACAATTTCACTGTTTCTCTACTTTTTAATCATTTTTACTGTTTTAAAAGAAGAAAAAAAACATTTCAAAAACTAAATTAGGAAGATAAGATTGAACGGTCATGTGAGCCTGAGGTCTTCACAGCAGAGGTGGTATCTAACAATACTTCTGGTGGGCTCTAAAGGTGATTAAGCCCTATGTCAGTGGTATTCCTCTAGCTCTAAAAAATCAACTAGCTTTTTGAAGATAATACAACAATCACTTAAAGATATTCTGTGTTAAATGGAAAAAATAAGAATTCTCTCTTGATCCATGAGTGCTTGCTGCTTGAAGGGCTTCTATTTATAATTTCCTTACAAATATCAACTGTATGAGATCAATGCAGATGGATTTGCACCAGGGCTTGGAAGAGAGGTGGCCAAAAAGTATTAGTTTTACATTTCAGAGGGTTAGAAGAAAACCAACATGCTAACCCCTGAAATGAATAACCAGAAGGACTTAAAGAAATACTGGCTTGTCAACCCAACATTTTTTCCCTAACAAAATAATGGGTATAAATTAGAAATTAGTATAGAACTTGCTTCATTGAGAAAATGAAATTGCTTGATTTCATTAAAATTTTGGGGTAATGTAACTAATGCCAGGTAACAGGTATTTAAAGCAAATACAGACTGTCAAACTTTATTAGATGAGACTGCACATTTAGTTGGCAAAGAAAACTGAAGTAACAGACCTCTTAAGAAATTAAAATGATACAAAGTCCATGTGTAAACTATTGAACATTAAAAACTGCCTGACCTTTCCAAATGCAGTGGCAATGGGGAACCATCATCAAACATGTTTTGGAGCCTGACTGTGTTATTTGACACTTTCTGGAAGGTGTGGAAGCAAATGGAGAATTTGCTTTGATGAAGTTCAACAGAGGGTGCAGTGGCTGAGGAGCAGCAATTACTGGAGGCCTCGTTCAAACCCTGATTGTTTGAATGTCTCTGAAGAAGAGAAAAAGTAGATGTTCCAGCACATGATCTGAGAACAGATGCCATTGATACAGGGTGAGAAGAAAAGGGGGACAAAGAGTGTCAAAAAGACCTGACAGGTGGCTTAGATGTGCATTGCTGTGGCCAGAAGGAGCAGTGGAATCACTGAAAGCACAATGAGCAAAAATGCAGGAGGAGTACCTGGCACTGGTGCAATTCTCACCAACCCATGTGGCCACAATTTCCAGAAGGAAAAATGTCCAGACCCTGAAGCTTCTGAGAGCTCAGTCCTCAGGCTGGGATCTGAACCAGGACCACATTGTACCTGCAGTAAGAAATTACTGAATAGTCAACATGGACAAAACACAAGGTATTACCAACAGCATCTTTTAGGGTGGAAAAAATCAAGGCCACCTGAAGTCATGTCCCTCCTGAGGGAACCATGGCAGGACATCCCTGCAGGCTGCAATCTGAAGGAGCCATTAGATAGATGACAGATTTGTGGATTCCAGTTTGGGAAGTGCAAGCTTCCTTGGAAGTGCTGCTATAGTATCATTTGGCTGTCAGCAGGGAGCCCACCAGGGGCACCTTGGGGTTGTCCCTAAGCTCTCCTCCCTTCATGGCACCCCAAGTTATTCAGGTGCAGGGAACAGAGTTTCAACTCTCTGTCTGACTCCAGGTGACATCAATGCCAAAAATTCCTTAGGCCCAAGTAGGACCCTGTACAGTCCCAGCATAGGCCTCTGGGAATGGTGAATCTCCTCAGTTATCTACAACTTTCCTTCATTATGTTCACAAATCTCTTTTTGCCCTTTGATGCCCCAATCTCCCGTTTTTGCAGGAATCATCAAACATGATGATTCATCCATGGGAGCAAGATACAAGGGAAAACAGGCTCTGTTTTCCTAAAAGTGTTATCCTAAAAACTCTCTCTCTTGTGAGCAGACTGGCAGTAAAGCCACTGGCTCTCTCCATCCACACCCTGCTCCCAAGGACCAAAGGTTCATTACTACTGAAGCCCTTCCAGGAGACAGGACAACTGTCTCTTATGGACCAGAACTCGAGTTCCAAGGATGCTGGTTTCTCCTGAAAGGCTCTTAGGGACACGCTGCTGGTTGTCCTGTTTCCTGGGAGGGCCACAGGAAGCAGCAAACCACTAGTCCTCTGGGATGGACTGGTGGGACTGCCATTCCTCCAGACATCCTGTACATGCAGGATGGCAGTCCCACCACTCCATCCCAAGTCAGTGGGACCAGAGAACAGCTGGAAAAGAGGAGCTGGGCTTCTGCCAGGGGAAAGGGTGGCAATGTATCACAAACTGAACCTCAAAGGGGCTGCAAGGCTCTCCCAAAAGGCTTCCCATGCAAGATGCACCTGTTTGCACATGTGGCTCATCCTTAACACATCAAGCCAAATGTTGATGGGCAAGTCTCAATGAAGTTGTTTGTTGGTTTTGGTTTTTTTTCAGAGACTCACTACTCACAATGCAACTAAAAACCAGGTATTTTTAAGGCAAAGGCCTGCTCCCTTTTCCCCTTCTTGCTTTCCTGGAGCCTCCTAGAAACCTGGTTGACCTCCAGATAATTTTTTGAAAGCCTGATGCCATCTTGTAGCGACACATAACAGCAGAGAACTTAACCCATCCCATTTTCTTCCCAATGAGATCAGCTGGTTGCTTTTGATATTCTCTAGAAACCTATCTCTTCAGGATCTTTTTTTCCTTCTTTTTTTTTTTTTTGAAGTCAAAGTCTGTTTCCCGTTTGGTAGGTGACCTGTTTAATGTTTTCCCTGTGTCTGGGAACTCCTTAGTGTAATTAGCGACCTTTGAACTCCACAACTAATCCTGAGCTATTTTGTATTCCTTACTCATCTTTAAGGCTGGACCTTTCTTTTCTTTTGAGTCCGCTGCCACAATTAAAGAAGAAACAGCTGCATTTCAAAGGGATTCCAATTCCAGAAGCTTAATCGTGATTGACATGTTCTTATTCTAAGCTATAAGAAACTCTAAGAGTCCTTTCTTGGGTTAAAACTTCAATCATTTTCTAAAAAATTATCTCAATATGGATTTTATTCATTTGCTTTGATAACCATTCTTTGCAATTTTTTTCAACTTGAAAGATGCTTTGAGTTTGCAATGAATATGAACTGCGCCCACTGACAGAATGAGCAGTGTCAGGCACAGGCTAGATGCAGAAGTGCCTAAATTCTATTTATTGTCAAAATCTGATTATGAAACCTGACATCCACCATGTAGCTTGACATCCTTCCATATACCCAAAAGGTAGGAGTGGTGGAAGCACTTCCAAATGAACCCCAGGAAGGCTGAGGAGGGAGATGGCATAAATAATTCTCCAGAAATCTATGGGTTTTTAACTGTTTTTCCCAGTTATTATAATTCAGATTAAAAAAACCGTTGCCTTCCAGCCTTGAACATCCCTTCTTCTCTCTCTCTGAGAAATGAATTCTCCATGAAAAGCAAAAAGCATAAAACAGGGATGATTTGTATGGTTTAAAATCGTCGCCACAACCACAGAACAAACCCTGCACGAGGCTCGGGTGCTTCAATCTCTCCCGAGGCCTGATCCCAGAAACTGAAGGCAGCCTGTTGGGTCCCGTTATTTCATTACCTCCATCTCATTCAAATTCAGTGTGACCTCCCAGAGACAGGCTTCAAAAGACAAAAATAAGAACCAAAAAAATAAACAACCTGAAGATCTGTTTGCCTGTGTGTGTTTGCACAGACCCACACACACCGTGGACATGCTGATCCATGGGCTTCACTTCCAGCCCGGGGTCTAAACCTGTATGAAACCATCCCAAAAAAGCCCTGGGTAAGGCAGCAGGCAAGACCCAGTGTTTCTAAGACAAAGGTCAAATAAAAAAAGGATGTTAATAAACAGCCCTCTGGTTTAAAGGGACTTTTTTGAAGGATTACATCTTAAATTCCAACAAATCAGATTTAGGAGTTACTGAAAGTGAAATTGATCCATCCCTCAGCCAAACTTTGCAATACTTTCCTGTTCTGACATCATTTAGATAGTTAGCTGTATTATCAGATTAAAAACCATTGTACAGGGCTGCTGAAAGGAAAAGGAGCCAAAAAGCTAAACACTGCCTGAATTCTGAACCTTTTAACCTGGCTGAAGTACGTTGGTCCCTGTTATGCAAATACCTCCAATCCTCTGCTAAGTTCAGTGGAAATAATTTTCTTGAATGACAGGTTTATTCAGCAAGGATTCAGTTGGCGATTAATCCCCCTTTGATCTAAGGTATTTCACTTAACTACCAGTTACCTCGTCCTGACAAAGTGCAACCGAGATTAGGGAGATCACTAGAACACGACCAGGGTGAGCGTTTATTCTCCCCAACCGTTCAAAGCAAAGGGCCAAGAATGCAATCTATTCTCAGTATTTGAAGATGGAAAAGTCCTGTCTCCTAAGTTAGAAAGTCAATTGAATACCAAATGGGGTTTGGTCCTGACGGAACGGGACAAAAGGCTGAGGCATCATCTTCGAAGCCAAGATGTTCCCACTAACTGTGGCTTCTCTGCACCCTCCCCCAGACCTCGTTCTGCAGCCAGGTTTTCCCTCGCTCCTGCAAAGCTGCCTCTTGATTTCAGATCAGTGCGTGGCACGTGTAGAAGATCTCTGCTTCTGAAAAAGGCACGACATTTTCCACTTCCAAGCTCTTCAACGTGATTCTCTGGGATCCACCTTGCTTTATTTTTGCTAAAAGAAATCCCTTTTCTACTTCTCCAGTGAGCGGGGCGATATTTTGGTGCCTAAACCCGTTCCCAAAGGCAAACACATCACAGCAGATGACAGAAGCCATTCCCTAAAATAATAAAAAAAAATTTCAGACAACTGATCGGTGGCTGCCTGACATCTGAAGTCAATTATTTTTTGTTTTCTCTGCTTCTTCCTTTGCCAAAATGTTGTATTTTTGCTGAATTATGATGACGTTTTGTCGAAGCGCGAACTGCAAAAATGCTGCAGGGCCGCAGAGGGCACCACGGGAGCAGGGTCCTGATCTGGGGCTTAGCTGGGTCAGCCCGTGAGAAGCTGATTACAGGATTGGGCAGAAAGCTGTATTTTCTTATTCCAAGTGGAAAGGCAGAATGATATCATTTGTGGGATTTTGTTGTTGTTAAAGTGGCTGCCAGGATTTTCACTTTGAACTCTCTGATTTTAGGGGGGTGGTTTGGGTGTAAATACAGCTGAGAGAGGGAAGAAAATGTCTTTTATTCCACTTTTAGGACTTCACCCATCCTGAGATACTAGGCAGTTGCTTAAACAAGTTCGTTGTCTGTAGGATCTGCTAAAACCAACCTACTGAAGTGAAACAGTGCACCTGTGTCTTTGCAGAATCAGGCTGTTTGGGGGCATTTCTGCATCCCACAGGCAGCCTTTAAACCCTCCTTCAGATACGTTGTCGGAGGTTTTATTCCCTTATATTAAATACTTCAAGTTTTTTAAAAGCTGCCCCACAGGGTGAGTGAAAGGCATGTGAAGGGCTGTAGCCTGGTCCCCCAACCCTGGCTGAGTCCCCTCATTTCCTCCTATTTCCAATGAAAATTCCCGAAGCGTTTTCTTGCAGGGCTCCTTACCCACAACAGCCAGAAAATCCCCCCAAAGGCTCATCCAAGGCCCCCATCACACTTGATCAGGTCAATAATACACAAACTAAGAAGGATTTGCACTCGAGACAGTAACAGCTTCTTAAGAGCCATTACAGTGTAGTGGGTTTAGGAAAGAAATCCCTTTTAAGAAATGCCAAAATCAGGAGTAACGTGATAGTCTGGAAGGCTTTAGGGTCTTTCTGGTAAATACAGTGTTACATGTCCTTATGGCTGGGTAATAATGAAAAGGGAGGATCTAAAAATATTTATTATATTGACTATATGAACTTCACAACGAGTGAATGAAGGCAAGAAATCAAGCTTTAAAAATAAGCCCAAAATATTGCCTGGCTAACATTAGAGCAGAACAAACACGACTCAGTGGCCACAAGCAACCAAAGGAAAGCCCCATGCTGGCCAGCCTCGTTGGTGATAGGTAATTGACAACTTCATTTAGCTAATGACTACATTAAATGATTTGGGAAGATTGGGTTGTATGTAGATGAGATACAGAAAACGCCTCAACTGCATCACTTGCATTTGAATCAAAAAGAAGAATGTGGAGTGAGGAGGTTGTTCCTGCTTTGCAGTGGTTGTGTGTGTCTGTATTCATGTATATTCAACATATATATATATGTATCTATATATACATGTATATATATATATGTATGTAGTAAAAATAAGATGAGAAATATCTAAGACAAAATATCTGAATGGCATTTACCAGTTTTGTTAGCTGTTTTTTCCCAAATTGGGCAATAAAAATTGCCATTGAATTTATGATATAGGATGATATTCTCTTCTTCTTACATTAAAAGCCACTTCCTAATTAATCATAGCAATCTCTTGCTTAATTTCTTAAGACATACATGCTTATTCACAAAACAGAAGGCATCTCTACCAACTTCAGTGTGTGGATAATTCCTCTTTTCAGCCCTCAGCAGAATTCCTAGAGGAAAAACACCCCACACCACTGTGCAGAGCTCTGTTTTGAACGTAAAGCACCATAGGTCAACCTCCCAATTGCAATAAAGGGCAGGGATATATTAATAAAGGAAGAACTTCCTTTACTTCAGCAACATTACAGTTGTCATGGGAAAGACTGGGATTCTTCAAAGGCCTTTTCTGCCCCCCGGTGGTGACACTAAACCAGCGCTCCAGATGCAAAGAAAGCGTTTCAAGGCACGATGGCTTCTTATTTGACATTTGTTTATGGTGCTTATATACGTCCTGTGGGTTATGGGGCAGGTCACTGGTGGACTGGTGCAACTGGTTTGCTGCAGCCTTATCTCATCTGGGCGTTGCAAACTTCTTCGCTCTGCTGCCTTGGATTCTGCCATCCTTTTTATTTTGTTCTCTCATTTTTTTGCTCCTCTAGGTAGACATTTCCTCAGAGCCTGGCTTGGGGTAGCTTAACTTTGGGGATGGAAGATGTTGAGAATGACTTGGCTCATTCCCAGCTTAATGCCACAGGAGGTCTTCTCCAAGCCCAGAGGCCACCATGGCTCCCTGGGATGGTCCAGGTGAGCAGAGGTACATCATACTGGCAAAAAAACTCTGACAACCATGACAAGCTATGCAAAGGTTTGAAATGGGTTTAGGATTCTTTTCTCCAGTTGCCATGAAGTCACGTTGCCACTTTGCAGGACTTCTCCAAGGTTCCTTCCAGGTTTGAGATGCCACACCTGCAAGACTCAGGAGCACAACACTGTGCACTTTTTGGTCTCATTAAAAATGCAACACCAAGCACAAACTCTGATTCTGTTTCCATTTATCTATTTACTGGCAGAAACAGTGGATCCAGGAGTTTAAACTGAAAGCCATTAGAAGCAAGGTCAGATTCCAGTTGGTATCATTGTATTTATTGATGCCGGTGGGTAAGCTGAGATTGCAAACTAAGCAATTAGGAAAAAAAAAATAATGCTTCACATTGCTAAAACAGACTCATTTGGCCTCAAGCCACAGGGAGAACAAGCAGCATGAAATGGCATCAGTTCATTCCTACAAAATCACTTTTCAAATTGCTGCACTCCCAGTCCTCGCTCTAATGCATCGATGATGCTTCTCTGCCTCATTTGGTTTCGTCCAAGGAAGAGGATGGAGAATAGCTGGTGCCAGATGAAGGGAGTTTTATTGTCCAACCAATATGAGAAGAGAACTGGGGGCTATCACCGGGGGAATAAGTCATCTCAAGACATTTCTTCACCTTCTCAACAGGTGCACGTATCTTTTTCTGCAGCCCAGGGGAGCTGCTTTCCTTCATGAAACCATAGATCCTCAGGCAAGCTCCTGGTGGCACTTCTAATTCAATTAACTTACTCACTGGAACTACCAGAGAAACTAAATATGACGAGAACAAGAGAAGAGGCTGGGCCAAATTAATAGGAAGAGATCCTTTTACAGGCTGGCCAGCAATCCTGATCAGCAGCCCTGAAAAGCAAATTGGAACAAGCAAATTGCTGTTGAAAAATTCTTTCAGCACTCAGCTGTTGCTACTCAGCCGGTCATTGCTGGGAGTCAGAGGTTGAAAAATCCCAGGTTGGTGCTGACAATGGAGGCATTATTGTGACAAACATTTACATTTTATTTCTTGAAGTGTTGGAGGTAGATTAGTCTCATCTTCAACTGCTCTGGATGGCCCGCACCATTCTCAGGGAAGCCTGGTGGAAACAAGCATTTGATTGTGGGGAATAAATAAATAAATCATATTTCCCACTCCCAGCTTAATGAAAAGGGACTCAGGTTTTGAAGATTGCACTCAAGAGAAAGCTTTTGTCCCCCAGGACTCCTTCTTTTTAGGAAAAAGCACAGTAAGGGGGATTTTTTCTTAATTCCAAATCAAGTTCTCTTGAAAATAATGTCATTTTATGCATATGGTTGACTTGACATGTGTTTTATGCAAAAGTCCTGCTGCTTTCCTTCATGGAGACCAGGGTACACAACAAACAATCCCTTCAAAGTGTCCAATCAAAGCTTTATACAGATGCAAACTAGTGTGTGGGTATTGTTTAAGTGGTTGTGTAATTGAATATAGTGATCACATATGCATGGGATATTCGTTAGCTTGTAAAGAGAGTAATTGCACGTTCATAGCTGCAATTTCCACCCAACCTTTTGACTTCAAATAAGCAGTGGAGAAGGAGAGGGAGGGGAAGCTGAGCTGGGGGAGCTGAGACAAGGAGCAAATCACACACACACACACCCCCATCATAAAACATCCTTCTTCTGATTTAGGTCCCAAATTTTATTTCACAGATGAGAAAGCACCAATGCATCTGTTGAATTAAACGTTGGGGAGAAAAAAAAGGGAAACATGCCCAGCTAGAGCCCCAGTGAGTGGTTTCCACTGGAACAATAATTACAGTGATTAAGCTGTAAGTTCCTCTCCCTGGTGACACTGCTGGCTCCAAGGCAGCAGGACCCAGGCCAGAGCTTCTGTTCCTAGGGAGGGCTCTGACCTCTGATGTCCAAGCAGGGGGACCATCTCCAGGGATCTCACCTGAAAAACTTGCTGCCAGAGTGGAAGGGTAGTCCTTGTCACCCTTCTCAGCTCCCGTGTCAAGGGGCACACAGCAGAGAGCAGGTCTGGAGATGATGTTTTTCAGAGTAATGACCTCAAATCCAGCTCTGTCCTTGTCAATTGTTTGGGAAAGCTAAGCCCCAAATCCTTTTACTCTCTCCTGCTGCTTGTGCCTGCTGGACCACAGACAAGAGCCAAGGGGACATTCCTCCACAGCAAGTTGCTGGTGGTTTTTTTCCTCAGTTTTCCTGTGGTTTCCTTCTCTTCTCCTAGACATCTGCAGAAAGAGTGGAAGGAAAGACCAGAGAGAGAGCAGCAGCCAGTCCTTGGTCCTCAAGTCAGGGCAGTGCTGGCCCCAGTCCCAAGGTCAGCACAGACCCCAGGAGTGTTGGGTGCTCTTGGCTGCTTGTGACTTGCATGGCTTTCTCTAGAAAGCTGTGAGCCTCCAGCTCCCTTCTGCCCCAAAAAGGAGAAGCCACACTTGTCCAGCCTGCCTTTTTGTGCAGTCATTATAATCCCACCCCCCCAAGAGAATTTCTTTGGGAATCTTTTGCCTATAGATCCCAAAGGAGGACACTCCATGGGTCACAACATCTCTATGGCCCTGCACTCCAGAAGCAGCAGGACAGGAAGTCCCAAAGCAACCCAACAAGTTGCACCTTGGACCAAACATATGCACTTTCACTCTGGCTCTTGCTGGGTAGCAAAGCCTGGAACAAGCCATAACAGCTCCAATTGATGCTGGAGGTTTGATACCACTCTCAGCTGGCCTTAAGATCTGGGATGATGGCCAAGGTCCACCTGGATCTCCAAAGATGCACCAGACTAAAGGGCAACAAGACCAGTCTGGTCTGCAAAGCTACTCCTGCCAGATTTGCACTCCTACAAGGAGATGTGGCTTTGTTTTCCTTTTGATGCCCAAAAACTGGCACAAAAACATCCTTTCTGTGACTGCCCTCCAACGTTCCCTCTTCTCCTTGTTTTGCTGGGGAGGTGGTGCAGCCCCAAAGAACCACCTCTGCTTTGTGTCTCACACAATGCTGCAAGCAAGCTTCACAAAAACACAACATAAACAACTTGCTCAAGCCAAAATCCCCAGGTCCTGCTGTCACTGTCCAGCTAAATCACACCCTGCAGTGGAACCTGGAGCATCATCATGCACCGAGGACGGATGGGGAGTCAAGATGTCCCACTGCTTGTCTTTTTGCAAAGGCACAATCCTGTATGGAAGGAACTGTTCCACCTAGTGTAGATCAGATGAGAAACAAACCTTTTTTCATCCCTGAAGGGTGGGTCCAGAATCCCTTTACACACCTTTACAAGCCTAAAGCAGCCCTGGCAGCATGAACACTTGGACTACTGACACCTGGTCCAAAGAGTAAGGCCACTGCATTAAATTCTTTTTACCCTTTTAATTCCAGTGACTTCATTAAAAGCATTCAATATTTTCTATCACTTTTGTTTCTGCTTATTTTTAGCCTTTTTTTTTTTTTTCCACTCTCAAATGTATTGAAGCTGACATAATGATCACTCTGACTTTCCCAAAGGCATGTATTTACCTACTTGTTAAAAGGCTTTTTCCATGCTGCCATGCTGTTGCTGTGACAAGATGACTTTGAAGGCACAGTAGGTAAAATAATATTGTATATTGCACAGCAACCCCAACAACGAAATGTTAATTTAACCAATAAAGTAACCACATGGTAATTATAATAATCACTATTCCTTATCTCCTAACGGGGCTAAAAGTGGAATTCAGAGTTGCCACGTAGTGCTTGTCAGCTCTGAAATTACTACACAAATCACTCAGAGTAGTGAAGCTTTTTGCCCCACTGACTCTAACTCATGGAAAGTGAGGGGAAGGATTCTCTGAAGGGGACCAATGTGGTCTCATATCCACCATTTTCCTCTCTTCTGCTCCAGCTTCCCATCCTGCTACGATTTTCTTTTTCAAGTAATAGGATATTTTAGGGGATATTTGAGATTTTCTCATCTTAGTACTTCTCCAGCTGCTGTTAATGTATCCCTCTGGTCCATAATAACAGGAGTCAAGCAAAAGAGCCAGCTCTAAACCAGCCAAATCCAAGGCATTAACCCTCAGGAGCAATTGAAGGGCAACACCATCACCCAGGGAGCAAGGGGAGATCTCAGGTTGGCCAAGCCAAGCTGGTGGCACATCCACACTAGCCAGACTGGGCCAAATCTGGGGATCATGTGGATCCTGTCTTTTTCTCTGGTTTTCCTCTTCTTTCCATCAAACTCAAGGTTCAAAATCAGCAGTGCTTGGGCAGGTCTCACTCTGGTAGCAATTCATCCCGGGGATGTGCTGGGACAACTCTCTGATCAGGTAATTTGAAATCAACCATAGGATTTAGCTCTCATTCTTTTGTCCTTCTAAACCCCTCTGCTGGCTTTGAAAATCCCAGCCTGAAGCTCATTCCCAGTGTCACACAAATGAAGAGGTGCCAAGTTCTCTTTTAGACTCAGAAATGAGTCTGTGAAAATGCAGTAAATCTGTAGCCATGCTGGACATTTGGGAAGGCAGGGATCTTACAGTGGGAAAGAAAGGGAAAGAGAGGGATGGAGGGTCTCTTTGTGCTTGTAGGCACAGCAAAGAGGTGACAATGCTGCAAACCCTGTGCTTGCCTTTTTGCTGAGCAGCAAGTTAGAAAAACTGTGGTTTCGTGTAGCTTGAAGGAGGATAATTGAAAGCTGTACAAGGGAATTAGTGTGTCTGAATCCATGGCTGCTCCCCAAAATGGCAAGGCAGGAGCCATCTCAGGGTGGTTATCTCAGCCCCAGTGAGGAAGAGTCTGGCACTGCAGATCTCACTGCTTGCACTGGCAGTGAAAGGACCATTGGCCCCAGCCTGTGCCCAGGGTCTCAATTATTGTATGAGACCCAAAAATAGACCTGAGACATCCAAGGACTGAGCTGTGCTTGGGAACTGTGTCCAGCTCAAGCAAAAGGGGCTGCCCTTATGATCACCTTCCATGGCAGAGACAGGAGCCCTACACTAGCTCAGCCCTCAGCAAGGGCAAGTTCAAAATCCTGTGCTGGGAAAGTGCCACAAACCCTCCTGAGATGTGAGGCAAGGCTTCTAGTGTGAATAGACCTGTGCAGGCTGGAGAGGAGGCAGCTGCAGGCAGAAGACCCCATAGATCTGGCAACATGGTGCTAAGGTTAGACTAATCATAGAATCATGGAATGGTTTGGGTTGGAAGGGACTTTCAGGATCATATAGTTCCAACACCCCTGCATGGGCAGGGACAGCAACCACTACACCAGGTTGCTCCAAGCCCCATCCAACCTGGCCTTGAATACATCCAGGGAAGGGGCATCCATGGCTTCTTTGGCCAACCCATACCAGTGTCTCACCACCCTCACAGGAAATAATTTCTTCCTCAGATCTAATCCAAATCTCCCTTCTTTCAGTTTGCAACTGTTCCCCCTTGTCCTCTCACTCTCTGCCCTTGTAAAAAGTCCTTCCCCAGCTCTCCTGTGGCCCCTTCACGTACTGGAAGGTGCTCTAAGATCTCCCTGGAGCCTCATCCTCTCCAGGCTGAACACTCTCAATTCCTGCTCCAGGATGTGGCTTCCAGAGCTGGATACCTGAAGTTCCACCAGCCAGGACCCCATGTGGTACCGGGGTGGTCATTGTACCCCCTGAGGGGATGGATCTGTAGGTGATCCCTGAAAGGTTTCAATATCCTCTTTGGAGCATCTTCATGAGGATAACTATGTCAGAGGCTGAGTGGTGTTGAGATACTCTAGCACCACAAGCCTGTGTGAGGTCTGAAAACAGATTTTTCCCTTCTCACATTTTATGGGGTGTGGAAATAAAGCCAATCCACATTCCAGGCCAAATCCCCCAGCCAGATGCCAATCTGGCTCCTGACAGTGATCCTCAAGCTAATATTAAGTTGTCACAGAGGCAACAGCAGAAATGAAAAACATGAAGAGAGGTCCTGGGTTCACACTAGTGTAGGTTTTGAATTTTTTTCCACTTTTTTACATGAAAATTGATCTAGGACTTTGCAGCACACCTTAGGAGTCCCAGTGAAAACTCAATGTGCCTAACACTTGCTGTAGGCAGGTTTTCAGGATATCATGGTCTTTCCCTTGCCTTAAAAAGCCATGGGAACAGCAGTATTTCAGGCAGCAGGATGCAATCAAACTTGGTAAATACCTGGCTGCAGACCTTCAACTGCTCTGCCCAACCCATCCTGCAAGAAATGGAGGAGCTCTTGGGGAGGCCAGTGGGTGCTGTAAGCCAGGGCCAAAGTTGTCCTTTTCCACTGCTAGCCTAGATGAATCCAGCAAGACATCCAGTTCCCATTGCTACTTCCATAGCTGATCCTTCCTCTTTCTTCTGCCTTGGTGAGGCTGCATCTGGAATATTGTGTCCAGTTCTGGGCCCCTCAGTTCCAGAAGGACAGGGAACTGCTTGAAAGAGTCCAGGGCAGAGCCACAAAGATGATTAAGGGAGTGGAACATCTCCCTGATAAGGAAAGGCTGAGGGAGCTGGGTCTGTTGGGCTTGGAGGAGACTGAGGGGTGACCTCATCCATGGTTACAAATATGTAAGGGGTGAGTGTCAGGAAGATGGAGTTAAGCTTTTTTCAGTGATGTCCAGTGATAGGACAAGGGGCAATGGGTGCAAACTGGAGCATAGGAGGTTCCATGTGAATATCAGGAAGAACCTCTTTGCTGTGAGAGTGACAGAGCCCTGGGCCAGGCTGCCCAGAGAGGCTGCGAAGTCTCCTTGGCTGGAGACACTCAAACCCACCTGGTTCCTGTGTGATGTGCTCTGGGTGATCCTGCTCTGGCAGGGGGGTTGGACTGGATGGTCTTTCCAGGTCCCTTCCAACCCCTAAGATTCTGTGATTCTGTGATTCTCATCCAGGGATTTCACAGGGGCTGGACACCAGACAGTGACCCACAGCAAATCCGTCCTTTCCTCTGGCTGATGAGGAAAAGTACCAGTAACTCTTTCCTCTGTGTTAAAAAAGAAGGGGTTTAAACCATCTCCACATGCCTTCTCATCACCCCAGTGCTCCCAAGAGCATTTAACACCAAATCCTCAACACGCATGGCATTTCCCAGGTCTCGGATGTGAGAAACCTTCATTGTCACCAGCAAATGCCACATTGTACATTCTGGGGACTAACGGTGAGAAAATGTAACCGTTGCCTCTTTTTAATTTTCTCATCAGGTTAGAGGCATGTACCTCATAGGGGTTAATTGTCAGCAGCTTTAATTGTTACCCTATGACTCCTGCTTCCCTTGTGTGTTAGTGGCACGCAGTCGGGGCTAATAGTGAGAAAATTTGACTGTAGCTCTAGCACACTCTCTTCATTAGGCTAATGGAACATTTTCCTCTCATTTTCTCCCCAGGGTAGCTGTAGGAGTGCTACCTTATAATTGTTGCTCTTACTGTAATTGGCAGTAGTAGGAGGATGTATAATCTCATTGTCTTTCCCGTGCGGTGGTAGATTTATTTATGACCTATTGACAATTCCCAGCCAGCAGCTGGAGCACGGTGAGTGCTGCATTAGCCTTTCCCCCCAGCAAAGGGAAGACTACACAAAGGCTGTTATTAACTAGAAAGAACATGAACCCAAGATGTCCCACAGGACCAAATATTAACATCCCTAACTGCAAACAAAGGCGCTGCTGACCCCGAAGATACGTTAGTATCTTTTTCCCAGGAATAAGACCCACCTTGGTGGACTTGCATTGTTCCTGGCATGCCTCATTTCCCTGGGAGAACAAAAATGGTTCAAGTCATTTCCAGAGTTGCTTCAGTAGGTGAACACCAGAGATGGACCAGGCTGCCTTCATGCAGATCACAGAATCACAGAATCACAGAATGGTGAGGGTTGGAAGGCACCTCTGGAGATCATTTAGTCCAACCCCCCTGCTAGAGCAGGATCCTCTAGAGCAGATCACACAGGAACACATCCAGGTGGGTTTGGAATGTCTCCAGGGATGGAGACTCTACAGCCTCTCTGGGCAGCCTGTCCCAGTGCTCTGTTACCCTCAGAGTAAAGAAGCATTTTCTCATATTCAGGTTAAATGTCCTGCATACCAGTTTGTGACCATTACCCCAGATGCCACACTACCTTGAACCATAGTTTGGTGAGAAAACAAGGCCTTGATTCATCAGAGCCTGTAAGTGAGGAGGGAAATTCCAGCCCCACTCAGCAAAGCACATAAAGACATGCTTCATTTTCAGTTCCTGCTTTGAGATTTGGCTGAACAGAGACCTAAACTGGCTCAGCCTGAATAAATCTGAATCTTCTACTCAAACGTGACTGTTGGGGCCCAGAAGCAGCTTGTGGGTCACAGCTGCTGTTGCCAGGCTGCTGAAAGCTGCAGCTCCCCAGTGGACGACAACCTGCAAGTGGACATTTCCACCTGAAGCTCTCACCAGTCTTATTTCATTCTCCATATCCTTCCTGTCCAGGAGCCACTGCTCCTCTCAGCCCCATCTCCAGAGGAAAGCTCTTTTTGTTCACTCACAGACCAGCATTTTCACAGCAGCAGCCTGAGACCTTTCTAAGAGCTGAGGTCAGACCAAACCTTGAAGCTCTCCAGCCTGGAGGAGCATCATCCTGCCACAACTTGTGGACCAGATATCAAGCCAGGACCAGGCCCTGGGCCACAGTCTTGCCACTGTGTCATGTGGCTGCTCCACCACCACCTAGGGTGGAAAAAATAAAGGTAAGTAGTGGTATAAGTCAGTGTGGGATCAAAGCCTGAGTGAAGCTCACGCAGACTCCTTTCAGATCTGGTTTTTCAGTGGGTGAAGTGATGCTTTATTTTCCACCTCTCACCCTCAAGGCTGAGGCAATCAAAGCAACATCTGGAAAATCCCTGTGTCTCCAATATAGGGAGTACATGAAAAGCAAATGTCCTCCACCCTGCTAGCTTTATTTCCTTCTTTTTCCACCTTCTCTCCGCTTTTCAAAAAAGCAGAGAACAATTAAACAAAAGAAAAAGAGAGAAGGAAATAAAACCTGACCCAGATTCACTGGGGAAGCAAAAATAAAAGAAAGGCAGGAGGAAGGGGAATACAAGGTATTTTCTGTGTTCATGCTTAGGACAAGGGTCCTACTCATCTTAGCACTGCTCAGCCAGGTCTGTCCATACTCCTGGTTCTTCCCAGTCCAGGCAAAGCAAGTTTAGAGGTGGCCAAGGGCATTTCATAGCAGGCAGGATTTTCTCTCATGGGGGCATTTGCCAGCAACGCCCCGGAACGTGACCCAGGCAATGAGCTTTGCCATTCACCAGGTCATGGGTGGGAGCTGCTCTGGGAGCTGCACCAGCTTTCCTCTGCTGCTGGAATGCTTTGAACTCAGAGGGTTTGTCTCAGGGATGCTTCTAATGATGAGAGCCACCCACCCTGATGTGTTCAGCACAGTTTGTGGTGGAAGCTCTCCCAGGAAGGCTGGGATTCTGAAAGGAAACCTTGTATCTTTGGGTAAGCAAGGAGACTTTGCCCATGCAGAGGCAGAGGTGCTGGAGATGGGGTTGCCCACACTCAGCTGGAGCCTGGTGTTAAAATATGGTGGGAAATAGAAGCATGTGGGTGCTCTGCAGGAGTAAGAGCCTGGGTTGTCCCATGACAGCAGGAGCCACGGTGGCCCTGGGGAGCCAAACCCTGAAAACAATTTTTTTCAGAGAGAAACCAGCACATGGGCCATCCAGGAGGAGATGGACACAGAGCCCGTGGTCTCTCCAAAGCCCCTCCTGAGCTCCAGGGACTCCCTGGCCATATTTCTGAAATCCCACCCCTTGCCCTGAAGCTGCTTTTCCTTCCCACTCTTAGAATCACCACACGGTTTGGATAGGAAGGGACCTTAAAGATCATCCAGTCCAACCCCCTGCAGTGAGCAGGGACATCTTCAACTAGACCAGGCTGCTCAGAGCCCTGTCCAACTTTGTCTTGAATGTTTCCAGGGATGGGGCATCTCCCACGTCTCTGGGCAACCTGGGCCAGCATTTCACCACCCTCAGCAGAAGCAATTTCTTCCTAATATCTAGCCTGAATCTCCTCTCTTTCAGTTTCAAACAATTACCCCTTGTCCTATCACTACTCTGTAACAGGGTCCAGTCCTCCCAGTCTGAGCCTCACTGGGTGCCTGTGGAAGTTCTGCTTGCATGAGAGGGAAAACCAGCCCATATCAGCACAGGATCAGCCCCCACAGACACCAGCACACACACCTCCATGGACAGGATGGATTTTTGGTGTCAGAAGAGTGGTTTTCCTTATCTTTCACTGCTCACAGAATGAGCTTATTAAAGTGAAGTAGGTCAGGCTCATGATATAACAGCATGATCTATGTAAAAGGCAGGGGGAGGTGTTCATTGTGCTGAGACACTCCACTCCTGACAGATTTATTCCTTTTCATACAAAAAGACTTGACCAGAGACAAATCTTCCCAACAAAGCCAGCAGCAAACCCCCCACTAGCTTCAGTGAGGCCAATATTTCAGCATCATTCACTGCTTTGTGCAGAGAATATATTAATGAGTCCACAAAAGGAATTAATCTCTGGAAAGTGTGGATAAAAAGGAAAAAACAGAACTTCTGCATTTTTTTTTAAGGCTGTAAATAAAAGCTAGAATTCATTGATGACTTCAGGAGGAGTATGAGTTTATTTTCCCGAGCTGTAACACTTCATCATCATTAAACAGGATTGTTGTTGCTCTTCCAGACCTAGAAAACCTGAGATGAGCCAGATGATCATGTGTTTCAGATTCACACCTAAGGAAAAAAACCTAAAAATCTATCATTTTCACAGGCTCCTGAATCCAGGACATTTGGCTGCATTGCAGCTGGGCCTCCTTCCTCCACATGCAGCTGCAGGGATGTGAGCAGCCACATTTGTCCCCTCACCCAGCTGAAAACTGACCAGGTTTGCTCTCAACTGCATCCTTTTCCTGACCTGGTTGGCCACAGCATGGATGCTGATCCACCAGCAGGTTGGATACAGCCCAGGACTACATTTCACCTCCTAGACAAATGATAATTCTCATTTAGGTATTGGAGAACCCTGACTTCTCACCAGTGGGCAGCTGGAAGTGGCACCCCCTTCAACTGGTGATAGATCCAGCAGAAGACTTTTGCCTCCAGAAATAATCTCTCCCCTGTGCTCCCCAGCCACAGGCACCATCCAACATTATCAAATCCAGCTGGTTTATGTGGCTGCCTCTTGCTCAATCAGCAGCTTATTTAGAAAAGTCAGTTTGCTAATTGAGAAAAGTTTAATGAATTTTTGGTGCATGGGGAAAAAAAATAATAAATTATAATGCTTACTTTCTATTACCAATGTGCTCATTTGTAAAATTCATTACATTTATGTATTGTGTTTTCATGTAAATACCTCTGCCAAAATGTATTAGCAAAGAACACAATATTATGGTTCATGGTTCATGTGGTATCTGAAAGGAATAATTGTATAACTAATCAGTGAAAACAAAGTAAATGTTCCTCTTGAGCTTGTACAATAAAAAACTGAATTAAAACTATTCAGGCTCAAAAATGCAAATATGCCATGTTTCCCATCAGCAAGAAAATAAAAAAAAATAATATTTAGAAACTTCACAAGAGATCCAGGGTCTCTGGGATTTTCTGACTGTGACACTTTTCCTGTAGCCCCACCAAACACTCTGGGAAGGGTTTGGGTAGTTTATTTTTGGGGGGTGAGTTTTAACTGCAACTTTGTCAAGTGACAATACAGAACAGGCCAAGGTTATGCAGGGAAACAACCCCTGGGGTCTCCTGCAGAACAACCTGATGTTCAAGTGCACAACATATTTAAAGCAGATAACTGATGCTGGTGTTTGTAACTCAGAGTCAATCCTGGGGGAGGAGAGCTGGGGAGGTGACTCCAGCCCCAGTCACCATCACAGGGGCTGAAATGGGGGAGAGCTAAGGAACCCCAAATTTTCCTTCTGGTCTGGGTGCTGCTGCATCTCAGCCCAGCTCTGAGGGCATTTTCCTGGAGAAGTGGGACTTGGTGACTCTCTTGGCAAGACAATTCAGGGCAAGTAATCTCAGAAATCTTCAGGACAGTCTGCCCCATTAGCTGCACAAGGCCAGACCCAGGAGGGAGCAAAGAAGCAGAGGGAAGGGCTTGGGGAGGATTTGAGCTCCCTGCTAAGGGCACAGCAGAGCCATACCCATGCTGAGCACCCCGTGGCAGTGGCCACTTGTTGGTGAAGGGTCAGTGCAGCTCCCATCCAAACCCTCAGGGGTTATCTGGGGTTTCCTGTAAAACACAGATAGGAAGCAACCAGCAATACCTCTGGAAAATAGATGAATTAAAGTAATTTCCCAGTTATTTCCCATTCATCCATCTCTTTTCATGTACATACGTAGCTCAGACTGGAAGCAGGAACCAGCTTCTCTCACTGATCCTGTGGGTGTCCCTGTCCTTACACAGGTGCCTCCAAGATGTCACAAGCAGAACTGACTCAAGATGTTTCTTTGGAAGCAGAAAGGCTGGATGAGCAGAGCAGCCCATTCAATTGGTACAGCAGGGCCACAGCCTCTGGGCTCTCCAGATGGCAGGGAGATGTGACAAGCAGGTCAGAAGGAGGGATCAAAGAAGGGGAGTTCTCCTGACCCTGGGCACTCCCAAAACATAGGGGGAAAAGGCAGTTTTGCTCAGACTGCAGAGAACCTGGTGTGGTGGTTGATGCTGTTTCTCTCATGGAGCCCAGGACCTCAGACAGTGCACAGAGTGGAGCCTCCCGGATGGGAACTGTGTGTCCTGACAGCAAAGGAAAAAAATCCCAATATAATATGAAGTAAAGACAAAATAAATAAATGTCCAATTTCAACACTATTTTGGTACTTTCTGATTTTCACAGCCAAGTGCCAACACCTTTTTCATCACTCAGCTTCACCCAGGCTGCCACAAAAGAGTAAAACCACACAAAGCAGAGGTGGAGAAGATTCAGTGCAGCCAGGCCGCAGCCAAAGCCACAGGGAACAAGGTGGAGCATCCAGAGCTGCTCACCTGGGGAGGATCCATAGGCAGAGTCATCTGTTCCCCCTCTGCTCTGCTCTTAGGAGACCCCCCCTGCAGTGCTGTGTCCATTTCTGGCGTCTCCAATATAAGAAGGACACAGACCCCCCCCTGCAGTGCTGTGTCCAGTTCTGGCGTCTCCAATATAAGAAGGACATGGAGCTGTTGGAACAAGGCCAGAGGAGGCCATGGAGATGATCCCAGGTCTGGAGCAGCTCTGCTCTGGAGACAGGCTGGGAGAGTTGGGGTGTTCAGCCTGGAGAAGAGAAGGCTCCAGGGAGACCTGAGAGCACCTTCCAGTGCCTGAAGGGGCTCCAGGAAAGCTGGGGAGGGACTTGGGATAAGGGCAGGGAGGGATGGGATGAGAAGAAATTGATCAAAACTGGAAGAGGGGAGATTTAGGTTAGACATTAGGAAGAAATTATTTAGTGTGAATGTGGTGAGACAGTGGAACAGATTGCCAGGGAGGTGGTGGCTACCCCATCCTGGAAAGTGTTGAAGGGCAGGTTGGATGGGGCTTGGAGCAACCTGGGCTGGTGGGAGGTGTCCCTGCCCATGCAGGGGGGTTGGAACTAGAAGATCTTCAAGATCCTTTCCAACCCAAACCAGTCTGTGATTCTATGATTTTATGAATATAAAGTAATCTAAGGTGCCCTATGGGGTGTGACATGAATCCCAACCCTCTTAACCAAGTGGAGACCCCAAATCCCCACCCCTCTATCCAGCACCTGGGGTGTCCCTTTTCCCAGAACCAGGCTCGTTCCTGCAGGTGGGTTAATCTCTTCTGTGCTAAATTATTAACTGGCTCAGCACACACAGTGTATGTTGAGCCAAGCTGGGTAAGAGCCTTCCCACAGGCTTTTAAAGCATTTTGGTGGCTACTGCAGCACCCTCCATCATTCCAGATGCAGTGGCCGAAATGTATGAGCTGGTGCCTTCTTGGTGGGGTGAGTTTGGTGCACTGAGCAGGCAGGACAAGCCACGGGGCCACCTCAGCTCCTCAGGGCTGCTGTGTGCAGAAATGGCCTCGGTCAAGTGTGCACTAGCTCTCTGTAACCACAAGAGTGTGCCTGCACCACAGTTTTGGGAAAACGTTACCATTTTGCTATTGCAACCTCTCCTCCTCACCTTCAAGGAAAGGGGAGTGGCTCTGCCCTCCTACCCACACGGGATCCCCTGAAACAACACTGTCCTCTCTGGAAGCCACCCTGCTCCTCCCAGCACCCAACCATTACTGCTCCCATCCTCCACCTGATCTGCCCCCAGCAAAACTGGGTTTTGCCTGTACCACTAAAATGAGATGTAGGTGTCCTTGGAGAGTCTTGGTCCTCCTTTCATCCAAGGATCAGCCATAACCATGATCCTCTGCTGGCTTGGAGAGAAGAACCTAGACTTTGGAGCAGGCTTGTGTCTGGGTACAGGTTTTCTGTCCCAAGGACATTTTTATTTCCAGGCATACAACACTGGACATCAGTAATATTCCTTTAAGCTGTAAACTCTGGAGATGAGTCTAGAAGAACCTAGACTTTGGAGCAGGCTTGTGTTATGTGTCTGGGTACAGGTTTTCTGTCCCAAGGTCATTTTTATTTCCAGGCATACAACACTGGATATCAGTAATATTCCTTTAAGCTGTAAATTCTGGAGATGAGTCCCTGTGTCTGCAGGGTTGGGTTCTTCTCACCAGTCATTCAGCACCTAACTGCTAAGTTCAACTGAGCTGGTTGCTCAGGTTCTTTATTATAAACAGGCATTTCTAGGGCAAGACCCATCTGAAAGGCTTCAGTCAGTGGCTGTAGAGTGACCATGGACTGTAGGATGAAAAAATGAGTTTCAGCTCACATAAAGGCAGCCAAGGGTGTCTAGTGCAGCTGTAGCTGTCACTGCTGGTAGACATTGTGTTTGGTCAGCAAATCTCACCTCCACTGTCTGGATATCATAGGTGTTTGTGCAACACTCTGGGGTAAGGTATCACCTGGGGGATTATTTTAGGGGAAGCCAAACTGATTTGGAAATTCACTCTTGCTGTTTGAGACCTGCTTTCCACACAGGACTGTTCTCATCCATATGTCACTCAATTATCTGGGAATGACTGCCCTGAGCATAGCTCGATCTCAGATCATTTGAGTATCCACTCTGCCCCTACTCTGCTTGGCCAGTGTCCTCTGGATCAGCCTGTGTCAGTTATTGCCAGAAGAAAGGAGGTGGTGGAGCAGTGGCTGCAGGGCTCTGCCTTCTGCACAGATGGGCAGCCTCCTGCAGCCAACACCAGCTGCAAAGCCCAACGCAGAGGCAAGAGGGTTGGGTTTTTTCTGTCTGCAGGGGCTTCAGAGTTCACCTCTGTGCCTTTAAATCCACAGGGATGTATGCACCAGACCAACAAAAGTGATTGCTGACCTGCACAGGGTTGAGAGTTCTCACAACCCCCAGCTCCACATAGTGGGCTCGCACCGAGGAGCTGAGCTCTGACTCGGAGCTGAACACTCCCACCTCCATGGATATTTGGATGGAGCTGTTTGGGAGCCACTGCAGAAATCAAGCCAAGCTGCCAAGTCTTGGGCTTGGTGCAAAGCCGAGTTCCCTCAAAGCAGAGGTGATGGAAAAGATGGATCCAGGCTGGCAGTAGCTCCCTGTCATCTCCCATTTGCGAATGAAGACCAAACTCTGCCGGCAGCTGCCATCTGTACCCGCCCACTTGGGCACAGCCACGGCTCTGCATGGCATCCAGGCAAAAGAAGACAGCCAAGATAAGCATTTGGTTCAAAAAATGCTCACAGCCTACCAGGAGCAAAAGAACATATTGCTGTTCTGAAGGCCAGGGTTGCTCTTAGTCCACTGTCTAACCTCTTCAAAGCGGGACGGGTGGCCTGCCCTGTCTGCTCCTTGGTGTTGACACCATCGATTCCATAGGGTGGGAGGACTGAGCATCATATACATGCTGCAAAAACATAAGAGCAGAGAACATTTTGGCAGCTACCTGGCTCTTTCAGCAGCAGTGGTTTCCTGGCTCTCCATCTATGTGGTTTCTCAGATAAGCTCATTTTGAACAGCTTTTGTTGCATGACTTCAGCAGGGTTATTTCTGTGGGCCTTCTGTGGGGGGAGGCTGTTGATGCCCTCTGTGTGCACTTTCACATCTTCTCCCTGAACTTGGGGGTGCAGCAGACTCAGGGAGCATATTCTGACCAGGCTCCCTAGGCAGTTCTGATCTGTCTCAGCAAAGGATGGATTAGGAAAATTACACAAGTCAAATATTGCAACCAAGAAAATAGCCATGGTAATTTTTTTCCATATAAATAAGTATATATAACTTTCAAATGTCTTGAGTTAAACCTTAGAGAAGAGCTTGTGCTGCCAACAACACTGAACTACAGTAACAGTCATACTCAGCAACACAGACTGGAATACAAATGAGGCTGACAAATAACTGAGTGTTTAATGCCTATTAGTTATTCCAATGGTCTTTAAAAGAAAAAAAAAAGAAAAAGTGGATCATACTAGGACACAGATTCTGTTTCCTCTTTCTCTGCCCAGGCTCTTACTTCTTCACTTTTGCTGGGGACTGAATTTTTATTTCTCCAGAAGTATCAATACTGCTACACAGATTTCCTTCCTCAGCAAATAATAGTCATTAGAGTCTATCATTACATATACACAGTTAATTACTTTCCCCATGTTTATCCTTTGGTACTTATCAACACAGAATTTCCCTGGTGTTGACTCCACAGTCATGAAATGTTGGGATCTACTCTCTTCCCTTGACACAAAGTTTCATGTTTGACTACCCCACCGACTTGTGTACCACCAGCAAGCTGTGGCAGCTCAGAAATCCCCTTCTCTTCTGGTCAGCTCCAAATATTCTGAACAGTTTGAGCAGACCTTTAGGTCACCCTGCTTCATAACCTCTCCAGGATGAAAGAGGAGATTTTCTTTCCACCCTTTTTTTTTTTTAAATTAATTCCCTTTAACCTCATGATAATGTCATTTCTTAAAGAATTTATTGCAATACACCTGCTAAAAAGTTTTCTGTAGTGACTGATCTTCCCTGGTCTCCATTATTTCCAGGCATCCTAGAGTAAAATTAGATGAAATGTCCTGTCAATTTGCCTGTTACAGAAACAAGACCTGCTGGTCTGTGGTTTCCAGGGTACCCCTTCTATCACCCAGCATCGTAACCACACTGAAACAGACAGATTCAACCAACACTTGCTTTTTATCTTGTCTCCAGCACTGGCCAAAGTGAACATCGAGGAAAACTACAGGAACAGGATGAGAACAAAGTGTCTTTCCTGTGATACTATCTCAGTCTCCAACAATTTGCCTCTTGGGAACTTCCTGAGCCAGAGATATTTGCAGATAGTTAGAAGCCCTCACCTGATGCTTCTCTCTGGCCTCTTGAACCCACATGAACTGTTGTCATTCACAATTCCACCTTAACTACAGCCTTTTGCCATGCCCCTAGACATACATACACATACATACCCCCCTCTATAATGGAACCAGAACTGAGGTACTCAAGATGGAGTGGGTCATAGATTTATCTCACGATGTAAATGAGGTAAAGTCAAAATCTGGCATCATATTTATCACTTTCCATTCCTCTGATAAACATCACTGCATTTGTAAGATTAATTTATTTAATTACATTTCTGATGCTTATTTTTTTTCTCTTTAGATGATTCAAATTCAGGAAGCTTGACATTTTCTACACTGAATGTTTCAGAGGATGCTGGAAAACATCCAGTACTCATTTTATCACTTTGCTTTTTGGCCAAATTTCAGTGTAGCCTTTTTTTTCTTTCACAAAGAATTAAAAGATCATATAACAGGTTATTTTTTTCATATGTTTTATTGTTCAAATAATTAGTTTAGTTTAGGCTACCTTTGTGTTCTCTTTCCACAGACTTTGCAATGTTTACTAGCAACTGAAGGCATCATGAATATATGTGTGTATTAGCAGATAAATGCAGGAATTACATTCTGAATTCACTGACACAAGCATTCACCCCTACAACATGATTTTGAGAGTTTAATCAAAAACAAAAACTTGTGAGCCCAAACACAACATCTTGCCTTCCTCATTTCAATTGCTAAATACTCACCCGGGCTGCATACGAATGAATTACCCACCCGAAATGATGTGCATCAATTATTTGGCAAAGAAGTCTGAGTAATGAACAAATGTGAGTGAATTGCTGTGTTGGGGAAAAGAAAGCGAGGCATGATTCATTCAATCACCTCCTCGTTAGGGCTGATTCCCCAGGCTCAAATTAGGCAGTAATCAAGGATCCTTCAGCACGGCGGGCTGGGGTGAGCTGGGATGGGCTGTGAGGCTGCAGACACAGGAGCTGAGAGCTGGTGAAGGAGCTGGTGCCTCCTCTGTAGCACTGAAGTGTCCAGCTGGTTCTGCTGCAGACTCTTGGACACCTCCCACGCATCAGGGAACTGCAGCTCCTGAGCTCACTTCAAAACACCCTTACATGTCTCTCTGATTCCATACTCAATATATAGTCAATATATATAATTTTTATATACATATATTCGATATGACAGTTAATCTGTGGCCTAAGGCAGAGCAACTGCTGCTTGCAGCAGGGTTATCACACAGGCACAGGTGAAATGTAACCAGGTGTGGTGTTGGTCCTGCAGCACTTGCACTGGAGACAGAACATGCCCACGAGGGTAGCTCCTGCAAACTCTGATTTCAGCACACCCCAGAGGATAAACCCTGGTGAGGATTTGTATGCAGGAAGCCCTGCTTTCCAGCCTCGGATGGAAAGGGCCACTCTTCGTATCTGTTCATAATTCTTGTCCTTGCAGAGTGGGGCAGAGGGAGGAAAGGTTTTCACTGCCGCTCCCAGGACCTCAGCCTGAACCCTCCTGAACCTCTAGCCAGCCTGGTGGTGAGAGCCAGGCTCAAGCAGACTCCCCCACCCTGCCACCACACTGTGGCCATGCAAAGCTCTCCCCTATGCTCCCCCATTGGATCTAATAAGACTGACAATGGGATTCCCTTTGCAAGTGTGTTATGTTGCAGGACAAAGTATCCCTTGTTCTGTGAGGTCCTGCTGCGATGCCAAGGAGCAAGAAGTGCTGCTGCCATTAAGCACGTCCCTAGACCAGAACAGCCATTTCCTGAAAATAGGAAAACAGTGCCCAGACCAAATCAGATCTAAATCTGTATTCCCAGATTCTGCAGAAGAGGTTTAAGAGTGATCTCTCCCTCTGGAATAAGGCTCAAAGGCCTTTTCCATGCAGAATTACTGGTCGATCAGATTTTGAGGTTTGCATGGAATTTCTGAAAGCCTTGCTGTTGATGAAGGATCCTGACAAACTTGGACACAACATACACACTGAGCGTGACCTCTAACCAACAGTTGCTCTCCATCCAACCGTGCCCTCAGCCCCACCTCCTGCCAACATAACACACAAAGTTCAGCTTCATGGCTTTCTGGCTGCCCTTTGGCCTCACGAGGCACATGTTTCATAGCTCTGATGCTGTGGGGAGAAGCACTGCACTAGCTGTGCTAGATGGTTCCTCTGTCCATGCACAAAACAGAGCTGGTATCCAGAGACCATCCAGGAAGCCAAGGATCAACAAAACATCCTCTGACCTGCAGCTTTTTAGTGAAACACCTCTCCAGTCAGATTTTTGGCTACTTAGACTTCTGATGAAGTTCCAAATCCAATGCACAACATAGTGGGGAGCAGCAGGTGGAGGTTTCCTATGCAAACATGGGGCTAAACAGATTGTTAGCACAGGCCAAAATGAGCTATGTTCTCCTTTTGCCTGTCCCCCTCCCATTTTCAGGGTCTGCCTCTGAAATGCTCCACAGCTTTGGGTTTGGTTGGCAGTGCTCCTGCAGTGCTTAGGCAATGTGGAATACATGTTCAAAACACCTTGGATAATGTAGGAACTACTAACCCCATTTTAAAGGAAGGGAGAAATAAAAGCTGGGAATAGATTGAAACACAAAGTCACATAGTGGAGAAAGAGGTTTCCTCTGTACAAATCCACAGCCATGTTGATGGCTTTACTATGAAATGTAATCTGTTTCTTGCAAAAGCTGTAGCAGTTGGGTTTTTTCAATGTCCAGCTTTCAGATCCAGAATGTGATTGTAATAGTTTTCTCCAGAGTCGTCACAGGGTGTTTGTGAAAGAGCAAAATAAAAGCATTCAGAGTATCAAGGGTCCTGTCATTTTCCTTTCAGGGATGATACAACACCATTGAACGTTCTGCTAACTCTGAATTTTGGTTCTCCTGACCACTAAACAAGGTAAAGGTGAGATTCCCAGGCAACTTTTATTCCAGCTATTCTCCTCCAGCTGCTCCTGATTTCCTGAGTATCAGTGGCAGGTGGTGCAGGAGATACTGCCAAGGCTCACTTGGAGGATATTTTTGAAAGCATTAAAAAAATTCCCTTGACCTATTCTGAGCACTGCAGGCAGCACTTCTCTGTCTCAGATAGGAATGTAGAAACTTGTATTTCCTCCCTAAAAGCAAAATACCACTGCCTATCTCTGGCCCTGCGTGAGCCAACTAGGCCTCAGTGCAGAACAGGCAGTATGAGTTGAATTCTTGCCCTGGGGAAATCAGAGCTGAGTTATTGTTCAGTGGCATCAGGATTTGATTCAGTGTGAACAGGAGAAAAATCAAGAGAAAACTATGAGATCCCAGCCAGCAATATACTTAAACACACATCTAAGCTTAAGGTCATGAATAGTCCCAAATCAAATACAAGCACTGGGTGTACTGCTCTTAAGTGAATAAAAATGGGTTCATGCATGCACAGTAATAAATTTAAAGAAGGATGATGTTTTAAGTTGCCTAATTCCTTGCAGCATTTCGGAGTTTCTGTTTCTAGTTATCTTTAAATATCTCCACCACAATGAAAAGAGAGTGCCAAGATCAGCATTGCAGCAGTGTGGTGTGGAGCCAGTGGGAGTTTCACTTCCCAGGCCAGCCATTCTCCCTCTCTGCTCCCTGAGGGACTCCCTTTGCAGGGGAAATTTGCCCCTGCAGCGTCATGTAAGAGAAGAGAGCAACAGTTTCATACTCCACTTTACCCTGAGACACTGGTTGAACACTCAGTGGAATGTAACATTTAATGGAACTAGATTAGCAGTCACAATATATTTTGCAAGTCCTTTTCTCAGTGCCCTAATGAAGTTGACAGGACGAGTGACATGGCATTAGCTTCACGTTTGACACGTGTCCGTGAGGTAGAACCCACTTTTGACAATAAAAGGTTATTATATGCTGGAATTTTAATAAAAGCAGAGGACTAAAAGACCTCAAGAACCTTCTCTAATCTATTTCCAAGAAGGACTGGGGGGTGATGGTGGATGAGAAGCTCAACATGAACTGGCAACATGCACTGGAGCACAGAAACCACCCGTGTCCCAGGCTGCATCCCCAGCAGCGTGGGCAGCAGGGCCAGGGAGGGGATTCTGCCCCTTTACTTGGCTCTTGTGAGACCCCACTGGAAGTACTATGTCCAGTTGTGGAGCCCTCAACATTAAGAAGGACATGGAGCTGTTGGAGAGTCCAGAGGAGGCCATGAAGACGAGAGGGCTGGAGCAGCTCTGCTCTGGAGACAGGCTGAGAGAGTTGGGGTGTTCAGCCTGGAGAAGAGAAGGCTCCAGGGAGACCTCAGAGAGGCCTTCCAGTACCTGGTGGGGCTCCAGGAAAGCTGGGGAGGGACCTTTTACAAGGGCGGGGAGTGAGAGAACAACGGGGCTCCAGAAAACTGGAAGAGGGGAGACTTAGGTGAGACATGAGGAAGAAATTCTTTGCTGTGAGGGTGGTGAGACCCTGGCCTAGGTTGCCCAGAGAAGCTGTGGCTGCCCCAACCCTGGAAGTGTTGAAGGGCAGTGTGGATGGGGCTTGGAGCAACCTGGGCTGGTGGGGGACGTCCCTGCTCATGCAGGGGGGTTGGAACTAGATGATCTGTAAGGTCCCTTCCAACCCAAACCATTCTACAATTCTATGATATGATATGATATGATATGATATGATATGAGTGACACAGAAGGATTAGCTGTTTGCTTTTTGTTCCTAAAAGCTTTCCATGATAACCTTCAGGAACGTACTGCAAAGCTTCACTGCCTGCACAGTTTATATATTTTTCAAAATTCTCTTATTCAGTACTTCTTGTCCTTTCCACCACAGACATGAAGAAAAGATGATGACATCCCATGTTTGTTCACTGTCCCATAAGCTGAAGAACCCCAACAAACTCACTTCTTCACCATAGGTCCTGTTTTCAAGCCTTCTGCTCATTCCTGTCTGCTACTCTGCACACTTAATTAGCCACCATTGCTGGAGCAAAGCCCAAATCTGGGCTCCAGCTGGTGCTTCCTGACAGCTAAAGGGAGAGACAGGGCTCCTCTTCATTCTCTTTTCCAAAGAGCTCCAGCTGTTCTCCAGGTTGTATTTGTGTAGCTGTTTCTCCCTTCCTAAGACTAGTGTCTTGTCCTCATCTTTATCAAAATCTATTTCTATATTTCTCAAGATCCTTTGCAACTCTGGCCCTGACTTTGAAGTCCATGCTTGCATGGCTTTTCCTCCAAATGTAAAAAATATCCTTTCTAGTCCCTGGAAAATATTGAATGATACACCAGCTCTCACACAATGTCTCTCACTGGAGAACTACTGATTTATTCTCTGAAACCCTTGGCTGCATGAAGCCCTTTTTAACTTAATACATCACATGTTTCCTTAGCTTGTTTATGAGGATGTCCCACCAAAAGTCTAAGTCAGGTCAAGACTTATGACCTGAATGGTTTCTTCTCAATCTCAAAGCACGTTATCCCGGCATGTAAGGAAATCAGACTGGTTTGACATGATTTGTTCATGACAAATCCATGCTGACTGCTGCTAATCTCCTTGTTTTCTCTTCAATGCTTACAAATGGTTTGATTATTTGTTCCAGGATTTGTCAGGAAACTGAAGACAAGCTGATGTGTCTATAATTCCCTCATTCCTCCTTCCAATCCTTTAAAAATAAGTTTCCATTCCCACCTTCTACATCCTCCATAGGTTTTACAGGTACTTACTCCACCAAATGTTTCATACCACAGGGATTCCATCAGCAAAACAACAACCAGCAAAGGACCTTCTAAAAAGATTATCATCCTTCAATGACCAAATGGTATTTTTAACAGTTTTAGGTAGATTTTTACTGGGTTTGTCAAAAGACTGTTGGTTTTGGTCTGTCTCTATTGCACAGCTTGCAGTAAGTTCACTTAAAAAAGACAGTCACGTGATTTTTTTAAGACCTTGTAACTACATTCTCCTTTTTCTTGACAGCTGTTAAACAAACCCAAGCAAAGTGGTCAAAATGAGTCTAAAACTACTGGTGGGTGTTATTGCAAGAAAGCATGCCTGAATTTCCTGCCAGTGTGCTCCTTGCACACCAGAAAGTGGGAGGGGTCAGAGCGTGTGGGTGAGCAGTTCATGCCAGAGCATCAACATGTTGGCTTGCTCAAGTGAAAATACCTCCTTGTGCAACCCTGAGAGCACCAAACAATGATGGAAAGAACAACCAGCTGGATGAGAAAGCCAAAAGCATATATTTCTCACAACACTTTCCCTCCTGTGCCAGGGACTGTTCTCATTGGAGTTGGGTCTCCACACACCAGCTGAGATCTTAGCTACCAACTTCAGCTTTGCAGCCGTACACTGAGCTTTCCCATCCATCCCATTTGCAGCTTCCCCCTGAACCCTTCCTTCTTGGCTCCTTTTCCATAAAGGCTTGGGAAGAGATGAGCTGTCTCTGACTGTTGGCAGTGCTTCATTTTAAATTAATCATTCCCCATTAGCTTCACAGGCCAGATGCCAGGCATAATGCAATCAATCCTTTTCTGTGAAATCATCTCTACACTTAAATACATGTTCACTGGGTTTCTAAGGACACCTCAAGCCTGGGTTCAACAGAAAGATCAGGGAAATTCCCTCTGCTCTTTCCACTGTTTCTTCAATACCAGTGAGGAATTGCTGTGTCTCCACGAGACAGGGAGAAGGGAGAGGAGTCTAGGCAGCATAGCAAAGACAGAAGAACACTCTTCCTGAAAACCTCAAGAGCTCCTTATCAGAAGGAGCATTCCTGAATGAGGTTACCAACACACTTTCCTCTCCTCCTGCTGAGCCATTAATTCATCCAGCCATTGAGAGCAGGCACAAGCAGGAGAAGCCAGCTTTAGTTATCAAGGAGTCCCATGGTTTCACCTACAGAAGGCAAAAAAATATAAAAGGTAAGACCAAGAAATGGAATAGATATTGTGGTTGACTCATCCTTCACAGATACCTGTTTGTTTTTTTCCCAACCTGTCAAAGCCCTGTCATTTCACACTTGGTTGCCACGTAGCTCCAAAGGTGGAGATGGCAATTCTGCTGCTGTACTGACCCTCACACTACAAGTCCTTGTCCCGCACGGAGACAAATGTTACCCTTCTCCCAGGGACTGCTGTCAGGGGAGATGCAGGCAGTGACTTTTCTACCTTCCCCAGGTAAAGTGAACTCGGTTTATGGCACGGGGTCAGGGCTGTGGGAATTGCAGAGGCTGGAGTGCTGTACAACACTACCCCCTTGTGATTTCTCTTGTTACAACACTTGCTAAACCGCAGATTTTCCAGGCTGACCATTTTACACGGAAGATTCCCTCTCTGAGCACGAATCCCACCATCAGACAGCCGGTTTCCTCCGTGGGAACCGAACACCACTATTTCATACATATACATTTTGTTTTTGCTGAATTCCTCCTCTCTTGTGCTTATAACCTTGTATCACTTTTATACAACTCTGTATTTGCTGCTTCAGGAACTTGGACAGATTTTGGACTTCCAGCCTCTGTCAGCCCATGGCAGATTTCCTCTCCAAATGAAGGGTTCAGTGCATAAATTTCAGATCTCCATGTACATCTTTGCCATCATCTCCTATTTATCTGAGCAGCAGAGGACCACAGCCAAGCTGCTTAAGTTGAACAGCAGCATGTTATCCCATTCAGTTCATGGCTGGGCTCTCAGGATCTCACAGCTCAACTAGAGTGGTCAGTGCAGCTCCTATCCCAACATGGGTGCACAAGTGCAGCTCCCAAAGTTCCAAAGCTGTGGATATTTAGCAGTCACTTCAGCTGGCTACACCAACCTGCACATCTGGACATTTGCTCACACCCTCTCTTTATCCTTAAAGCACAGCAAAAAAGACAAGGAATTTCGCACAGGGACCCCTGCTCTCCATCATGAGGCACAGGGATGCTCCTACACCAGCTGCCAAGGAACAGCAAAGTTGGAGGCTGCTCCAGAAGGGAAGGGGAGACAGGGATGGCACATGACAGCAAGGTGGGCTGGGTGGAAAAGGTGAGGACAGCAGAGTGGCCCCACCAACAAAGGTCCAATAGTACCTGAGCAAAGCAAGCAGAGACACTTTGGTGAAAGTGACCAGGGTCACTTCACAGGAAAGCTTCACAGGAAAGACATGGAGCTGTTGGAAAGGGTCCTGAGAAGCACCACATAGATGATCCAAGGGCTGGAGCAGCTCTGCTCTGGAGACAGGCTGAGAGAGTTGGGGTGTTCAGCCTGGAGAAGAGAAGGCTCTGGGGGGACCTTAGAGCACCTTCCAGTGCCTGAAGGGGCTCCAGAAAAGCTGGGGAGGGGCTTTAAACCAGAGAGGGCAGTGATAGGACAAGGGGTAATGGTTTTAAATTGAAAGAAGGGAGATTTAGGTTAGACATCAGGAAAAAATTCTTCACCATGAGGGCAGTAAGGCACTGGAAGAGGTTGCTCAGAGAAGTTGTGGCTGCTCCATCCCTGGCAGTGTTGAAGGGCAGGTTGGATGGGGCTTGGAGCAACCTGGGCTGGTGGGAGGTGTCCCTGCCCATGCAGGGGGGTTGGAACTAGATGATCTTAAAGGTCCCTTCCAACCCAAACCATTTTATGATTCAATAGGGCAAGTGCAAGGTGGAATAGGCATGGTGGTGCTCATCAGCCATCAACTGCACTGCCCCAAAGATGTCCACAAGCCCAAATGGTCCAAGCCCCAGGAAGGGGAAAGTCCTCAGGGCCATCACACTGACAAGAGCCATTAAAACTTATAATTTGCCTACCTAAAAAAATCAGATTCCAAACCATCTCATTTATTTTTGACTTGGACAAGTGGAAAGGAAATGGAGACATAATTTTTTATGCTTTGCTGCTGAACTCAGAGCTCAGGTAAGATGGTGACTGTTACATGCTGGGTAATTTTTTATTGGTAGTTATTGTTGGTAGAGGACATTTTGATTGGAAGTAATTCTACTTCTGTGTCAAAGTACTTCCCCATTTTTTTGAGAAATAAAGAGAATAAAATAATTCTTCTTTAAGCATTGACCTGCTCCTATGGTTTATTGCCCAGATTAAGTAAAACTCAATGTTCTGTCTCCAACATCCTCCTTCCTGGTGCAGCTGGGATGTTACCTTTATTATGACAGGGAACACAGCATGTCCATTTTCACCAAGGTTTATTTGAGTTCAGATCTAATGTGCTAAATCCATGTGTGCCTTCAATCCTTAAGAGAAAATAAATCCTTAAGAGAAAATAAAAAGAGGAACATCCACCAACAGCTCCTTTTCTTTTCATAGATAACAGAACTACACAGGAGGAGCTTCCTAAGTGTGGGCTGTTTTCTTAGCAAATAAATTAGCCACAGAAACCCCCAAGGTGACAGAGCTACTTAACAAGGAACTAGAAACAATGAGGCTTGTGTTCAAGCCACATCCCTACTTCAGGAGGTGTGGTTTGCCAGGGCATGAGGGTGCTGAGGGCTGCTGGAGGTTCAAAAAGCAGCCAGGGGAATTCTAAGGAATGAAACGCACCTAAAGCTATTAAGAAAAAGGTGCCATTTCTGGTTCAGAACATCCATTTAAAAAGCAGCTGTGGAAGAATAAAGACAAGAAATAAGACAACTAAGAGGCACAGTAGGCACTCTAGGAACATCTCAGCAGTGGCCACAGGACAGCTTCCTTCTAACTTCAGAGTGACAGTGGGGATATCCTTCTAAGAGGAGCTCAGTCCACTAAAATCCCTTTGGTTCATGGAATGGTGGCACCTCCAGAACACAACTCACCTGACCTGCTTTAGAAATCTACTTCAGGATGAGCTGAATTTCACCAGAGGAGCAGCTTTTCCTCTCCATTGACACTAAGGGGAACCAAAGGCAGCAGCTCAGAGGTGTCTCCCACATCCACCTTAGGTCAGACATATCCTACCTATGGACAATGAACAGTTAAGATCAACACCAGAACTAGGACCCTCTCTGAGTTTGGAAGTGGTTCAACAGCTGTTGGAAGTGGAACACAGAATGCTCTCAGTGTATTGGAGAGCACACAAGAGAGGCTTTTTTTTTCCCCCCACAGTACTGCAACCTCACTGCAGGTTCTTAGGATAAGTCAGACCATTTTCATCCTCTCTTAACAAAGTTTGCTGGTGCTGGATCATCCTCTTAACACAAGTATCACCCTAACATGTGGCCTAGACACTCTCAGTCACACCATGGCAAAGCACAAATGACAACAGAATTTGGACCATCCCTACACTGACTAAACATCTGTTCTTTTTGTTTAAATTATCTGAAGAGAGTGAACTTCACAGCACTGCCAGTGTGGCAGAGCAGATCAGCTCCAGCTCAGGCCCACAGATTGTCCTTTGGTGCCTGAAAACAAACACCAAAAATAAAACAACATTAAACCTTTGAACAAAAAAAAAAGGATGTATGTGAACACCTTCACAGAGCAGACAGAAGTGCCTAAAACCTGATCTTCAGAGCAGCAGGAGGACACACCAGGCCAGTGTAAATAGAATTAATATGAATTTATCTTTCTGAACAGAGTCTTGGAAAAGAAACAAACCCAAATGGATAGTGAGGCCCATGTAATACTCAAAATTAAAATATCATAGAATCACAGAAAGTTTTTGGGTTGGAAGGAACTTTAAAGATCATCTAGATCCAACCCCCTTGCATGGGCAGGGACACCTCCCTTTTCCATCATTAATGACTTTGAGTAAATGCCTTATAATTCACTCCCTTTCAAATAGGTATTTGAGTCTTCTCCTACTTCACTTCAGAACTCAGTGATTCATAAACGGAAGCCTGTAACCCACAGATCATCTTGCTTCCTAATTAAAGAACCCTGTTAGGACATGTAGAATAGTTGCTGGATTTTCTTTTAAGTCCAGACCTGTCACTTCCTTGAAAAATAACTGTAGCAAATGAAAATGAGCAAGTCTTCCACCAGCCCTGCAAAGCTTTCATGTGGGACAAGGAAGAGCCCACTGTTCCTCTGCATTTTGAGGGGCTCTGTGTGTGTGTGTGAATACACACTCACATCTCAAGGACTCACTTGGTGCTGTGATCTGAATGATCTGAAACCAGGGATTTCATGCAGAACAGCAGGGGGGATCACTTAAGGTTACTTAGTCCAGCTTTGCTGAGTTTCACAGAACCACAGAATGGTGGGGGTTGGAAGGAACCTCTGGAGAACATCTAGTCCAAGCCTCTTGGTCCATCTACAGTAAGTTGCACAGGATGGTGTTCAGGCAGGTTTTGAGTGTCTCCACAACCTCCTTGGGCAGCCTATTCTGTACTCTTGTTACCCTCAGAGTACAGAAGTTTTTCCCTTACATTTAGGTTGAACCTCTTGTGTTTCAGCTTGTGACCACTGCACCCTGTCACTGGACACTGAGAAGAGTCTGGCTCCACCCTCCTGACACCCCTGCAGACACTTATCACCACTGACAAGACCCCACCTCAGCCTCCTTTTCAGCTGAGCAGCCCCAGCTCTCTCAGCCTTTGCTCACAGGCAGATGCTCCAGTCCCTTCATCACCTGAGTGTCCCTGTGCTGGACTCTCTCCAGTAGTCCCTTGTCCTTCTTGAACTGGGGAGCCTAGATTTGGATGCAACACTCCAGTTTCCCCTGCCATCAATCCCACACAGCAGTCCCAGGCCTGCCTTTCCCTATCCAGATGAGGAAGGCCACCCTTCACGCTGCTTTGGCAAGGAAGAGCAGCCCCTCCTGAGCTTTGCTCTGCATCCCAGAGCCACCAAGACACCGCTGGGCCTGTCCCTACACCCATCACAGCTGGCAGCGCCCCCGGGCACCATCAGGTTTGGGGGCTTATCAAACCAAACAAAGCGCGGACGCTGCAGCGAGCACCTCCCGGGGTGCCATAGGTTGGAGAGGAACGCTGCCGAGAGGATTCACAGGCGAAGGGGTTCACAGGCGAAGGGGTTCACAGGCCAAGGGACACCGGCCTAGGCCCGAAGGCCCAGCCTGACCCCAGCGCCGGCCCCACCGGGGCAGCCCGCGCCCCGAGCAGTGCCGTGAGGGGGCTCCCCGAGCCCCGCGGGGCGGCAGGACGATGCTGCGGGGCTGTCAGG
>NW_009952983.1:316666-340959 GCF_000747805.2 Chaetura pelagica | reverse complement strand
GGAGGAGGAGGCCGAAGAGGAGGAGGAAGAGGAGGGACCCGCGGGTGGACAGGAACAGCAGCAGCGAGGAGGAGGAGGAGGCAGCGACGGCGGCAAGGGGGGGCCGCCGCAGCAGCACCGCCTCCACCACCACCACCACCATCCCCCGCACCACAACCACCAGCTCAACGGCCTCATCAGCCCCGAGCTGCGGCACCTGCGGGCCTCCCTCAAGAGCAAGATCCTCAGCTCGGAGGCTGGGGCAGCCCCCGAAGTGCTGGAGAACAAGCGAGCCAGTAAAACAATGGGCTCCGGACAGCAGCAGCAGTCGTCGCCCCCGACCACAGCACCGTGCTCATCCCCGCTTACCAACCACCTCCCTCCCCAGGGAAGGACTGCACCCTCTCCTCCTCCTTCTCCCCCAGCAGCAGCAGCAACAGGGGACAGGAGCCAGCCTGCTGCCACAGCTACGACTGCTGCTAAGACTGCAGCCCGGAATGGACTGGCAGGAGGGACTGGCTTGGAGGAGGAAGAGCAGGAGGAGGGGGATGAAGGAGGGGAGGAGGAGGAGTCACTGCTGCTACTCTCCAGGTCCTTAGCAGCTTGCAGTTTGAAAGGCTCGGGAACGGACTCTCAGCCCGAGGAGGACCTAACGATACGATACGTCCGGTATGAGTCAGAGCTGCAGATGCCCGATATCATGAGACTGATCACCAAAGATCTGTCTGAACCCTACTCCATTTACACATATAGGTATTTTATCCACAACTGGCCACAACTTTGCTTTTTGGTAAGTGCCAGAGGGGGCAGGGAGGGCAGGAATTGGGAGTGGTTTGGGGCTGGGGAGGAGAGGATTAAAAGGACTGGCATTTGCAGAAGTGCTCCTAATCATTTTTTTGTGGATAAGACCAAACCTTTCAGGAAGTTTCTGTCTTCTTAATGAAGTCCCCTTGAGACCTGTCTGTGTGTATTTGAAGCATATGCCTGAAGTTTCTATATTGGTTGATAGATGTTTTAAGTGGTGGGGAAAGGGTGTGAGCACAGGGCCAGGATCCAGGAATTCAAGACTTCTAATCCTGGTTTTGACATTGACTTTTGTGACCTTTGGTAGCTCATTTTATCATTCTGTCTCAATTCCTAGGTTTGTGTTTAGAAAAGAAAGTAGTTAGTCTTATGAGTGCTTAGTAAGTCTTGCACAATAGCTTGAAAACAGATTTCAGCATGACTAGCATGAAGCTGTTAAGTGATAGGTAGAGAGACTGTTAAAGTAGACTTGATCTACTAGCTTTGAAAAAGACAAGTACAACTGCCTTCTTACAGGTGTGTTAGTGTAGGCAGAAATTCTCAAGATTGCTGTACTAACAGTGTATTCAGTTTTTGTAACCTTCATGTTGCTCTCTTGAAAATACTGATTTAGCTGCCACCCTGTCTTTTTATGTGTTTAGTGCTTCTTATAGACACAAGAACCTGTGTCTCAAATGAGAAGTATGTTTTTAGGATGCAAATATGTCCACAGGTAGGTGAAGCTGAGTGTGAGTTGGCCTGGGGTGTGTGTGTGTGGAGTGGGAGCTTAGCTGTGCTTGACTTACTCCTATGAAAACTTAGTTCTGCAAAACAGAGCATTTATGGGAGTGTGTGGCACTTCCATCCTAAGGTAAATAAGGAATTCTTCTCTCCTGTTTTTTATCAGGAATGGGCACCTCTCTGAAAGGTAGGGTTTGGGCAGAGTCAAGACACCCTTCAATTTAGGAGTATCTCTGTGAAGATTTTCATAGGATATGAGTGCAGGAGGTGAGGCTAATGGAATCCATCTGGCCTTAGACTTCCTGAATGTTCTTGCTTTAGGGTCTGGTATGATTTATAGTGGGATTTATGTGATTTATAGAAGGATTTGCAGAACCGTGCCTCTTAAAACCCTGAAGAGGGAATACAGTAGGATTATAAGAAATTGAGCATTACCTTCTGGACCAAAATAGAAATCAGGAAAAGACTTGGAAGCATTGTTTGATGCAAAGTCATGTTTGCCATTATAAGGATGCTGATCAGAGCAGAATGGTATTTTTCAAGCCCTGAGCTTGGTGTGTGCGACTGACTTGCCTCCTTCTGAAAAGAAATGCTTGTGAACTACAAGTGTCTGTGCTTTCAGCATCACCTGTATCACTGGTAATGCCAAGGTAATGATGGATGCTGTTAGTTCACAGTGCATTTGTTTAGACTTTGAATCTTTATTTGTGGTTGTTTTTGTCAGGGAATAACTTGAAAATTATGAGAAGAGCAATGACAGAGCACTAAACCAGTTAATTTCTAACATTTATTTTTAACAAGTGCACTCAAAGAATAAGATATTGCTCAAAGTGTCTTAAGCATATTTTGTAGTGATGGCTTCTTTTTAAATAGCCTTGAAGAATCAAAAAACTTGAACTCTGTGTATTTGCTATTTTTTGAAGGGTGCAACAATGTAAGGTACCTATAACTGTAGAGAATAATATGTGGCTATGATTGCCTAAAGCTGTTAGTAAATTGTTATCTGCTTAATCATTTGATGCTCTCGCACTATGTTGAGTCAAATCTGATGGTGGTGGTGTGGTTTTTTTGTGGCTGGTTTTAGTGTTTTTAAGGTTTGTTTTTTAGAGATTGTCTTGAAGACTTTCTGATCCATAAAATTTAATATGCTCCTGCTGTTAATGGATTCCTGAACTACTTCCATCTAATAAGTCTCTTTAAAAGATTTCTCTTCAGTCAGGGACTGCATATTCCAATTAGCAAGAGCAGTCAGTGTCAGAATGGTGAACAGAAGCATAGTGCCTGATACCACAGAATCATGTTGTTATTGCCTCGTGGCTTCTCACCCTTCTGGTTTCAGGTTTTGGTTTAGATTTTAGTTGGTCTTGGGGAGAGGGATTAGACTGAAATTCAATTGCATTTGAAAAAATTAATAATCTGTAGGAGTTCAATTAATTCTTTCACTGAATTTCACCATCACCATTTTCTTAGATCTTCTAATATACCCTGTCTTTGTTGCACCTTCATGGGCTCCTTTCCTTTCTCAGCATGAGAGGGGAAAGTGCTCACACCATTTAACTCTGAAGATGGGATGTACATTTTCTGTAAGTGATCAGCAGTTGTCCTTTGCTGATATTTATTCAGTAAACTGTCTCAAACACCATAATTTTGCTATCTTGCACTTTTGGATACCTGACAGTGCAGAGCTGTATTTTGGGGGCTTTAGTAAAGTTATTCCTGTTGATGATTGTCTCACAGCTTTGCAACTTACTGAGTTTTGGCTTGCCCTCCCCAAGCTGCATTATTGGCTGGTGCAACCAAAAGAGCTCCTTGCTTTTCCTTCCTCTTCAGCTTCCTCTTCCTGGCTCTTGCCAGTCCTAGTGTTGCTCTGATTTAGGAAGCTAACCTAGCCCTCCCACCACCACCATGTATTTGTAAGTGTGTGCGTGTGTGTTTTAGGGTCAGATTCCTGTTGGTTTAAGCACCTCTCCTATCAAGACAGTCTGAGACACCTGGGGTTGTGCAGCCTGGAGAAGAGAAGGCTTTGGGAGACCTCACAGTGGCCCTTGAGTACCTATAGGAAAGCTGGGGAGGGACTTTTTCAAGGGCTTGTAGTGAGAGGACAAGAGGTAATAGATCCAAACTGAGAGGGGAGATTTAGGTTAGACATCAGGAAAAAATTCTTTAGTGTGAGGGTGGTGAGGCACAGGTTGCTCCAAGAATCTGTGGCTGCCCCATCCCTGGAAGGGTTCATGGCCAGATTAGATGGGGCTTGGAGCAACCTAGTCTGGTGGGAGGTGTCCCTGCCCATGTAGGGGGGTTCGAACTAGGTGATCTTTAAGGCCCCTTCCAACCCAAACCATTCATTCTGTGATTCTGTGATGTCCCAGGCACTGGTGCAAGGGAAGAGGTGAGCATGCACAGCTGGAGGGAAGGCACAGGACCAGGCCCTGCTAGCCTTTAGCATGACTTTGCTGTGTCAAATCACTTCCTAACTGTATACTCAAAGAAGTTTATATTCTGCTTTAAAAGGAGCTGGAGACACTAAGAAAATTGAGAACCTTTTAATTTTAATGCCAGATTTGTCTGTGTAACTGTCTTCCTGACTTTGGAGGTAGCAGTAGCAGGTTGGGAATAGTTGCTGATCAGTTCTGATATGTTAGTTGCAGATGATCTGATTGAGCTGTGCAAAGTAATAACCTTTTCCTCCATAAACTGCAACTGCTTAAACTCAGTTGTTGCCTGTCTTTGGAAGAGCAGGTTCACAGTGCATGCTAGGTTTGGATGCCTATATAAATGCCTGTTTTTTACTTACTCCCAGGAGCTCTCTCAGCCCAGAGTCTCTTCAAATCACCTGTGATAACCACTCCTCTGTCACAAAATGACAGAAGAAAGAAGGATCTTTTGCTTCATGTGAAGCATTTTTAAGCATTGCTGCAGCTTTGTCCCCACACAGATTATAAATTCATCTTCAAAGTTGTAGCTTCCTTGGAGAGTGTTTTTGCAGCTTCTAGTCTTAGCAGTGTAAAAAGTTCTACAACTTCAACTTAAAACTGATACATTAAATGTATCAGAAGATTGTTTACAAAATATATTAGCGTGGGAGAGGTGAGCTTAGGAAACCCTGCTCTGTGCCAAAGTTTGGATTAGGCAGGATGTAATAAAGGCAAAGTTCTGGCTGAGTGTTGTAACCTCTTCTGTAATTCACAATACCCACCACTCAGCTGCCTTTTAAGCAAAAAATCTGTTCTTTCATTGGGTTCTTAACTTTGCCACTAGCCATAGCAGCATTTGTAATGTAAACTTTCACAAGTTTAAAAATAACCTATTAATTCCATGGAAGTGGTTCTAGATGTGTTGTAAATCCTAAATGGCTGCAGCTAAGATCTTATTTTACAGTAATGCTTTGCCTTGTTTTTTTTAATTGAATTTTTATTTCAGAGTCTGAGTGTACTTCATATTGAAATTAAAGACTTGTATGACATCACCCCTGTTTTTCAGTTGAGGAAAACCTGGGGTGTAAAAGAAGTACCAGAAAAGTTAGGAAACTATTTGAGGAATCTTCCTAGCCTCATGACATATGTAGGAAGAAAATCTGTAACATCCCTTCCCAGCCTGCAAACTCTGTTGGTATTCCAGTTTCCTCTTCGGGGTGAGGGTGGTTTCAGATACAGGTTTGCTCTGCTACTTCTCCCTGTCAGAGGCTTTGTAAAAACTTCAGTCGTTGCAGCATCTGAGTAAGAGCAGCTTCTGTAGTTATTGTGGCCAATTCCCTTGCACAGGAGGGAATTCCTCGTGTCCAGTTTCATGGAGTGGAAACAGAGCGACTTAGTGATTTGCCCAGTCTCCTAAAGAGCTCTGACTGAACTGCCAGACTTTAGGTTAAAACCATTAGCCTAAACATATCCTCTAATGGCATTCAGTAACTTGATCACTAAGTGTAAGCCAGAGGATTCACGCAGAGCTGTTCCTGTGATTCTTTGGAATGGATTTTGGTGCGTGTGCACAAGGGAAGCTGCGTTGCAGTGGTGCAGGTTCTGCTGCATTTGCATGGCAAAATACTTCTCTTTCGGGGGATAGTTGGTTTATTCTTCTATAAATGGGAACAAATGTCACAGGATCTGGATATGACATTCATACTCAGGCTATGGCTGACAGACTTAATGCCATCTTTGCTAATTAAATTAATGATGATTGTTTAATTTTTGAAAAGTAATGTTCTTGCTGATTTACAGACATTTCTGTGCTAACTCTTCTAGTAATACATGGTCGCAATACAAAGAGATTAAAATCCAGTTTGTTTTAAACATTTAAAATTAATTATAAGAACAAAGGTGATGCAAATATTGGATTTGAATTCATGTGTGTTAATCCTGCTAATGACTTACAATTGAAGTAAACTCTGCAGGGTTTATAATGTTTAATAGTAACTTGGACTGAATTCTGTTTGCAGAAACTTGTATGTTTAGAAGTACTCTCATATAACTGAAAAGAAAATTTGGCCTATTATTGTCTTTTCATAAATGGTGTTGTGTGGGAAATACTTGTTCTCTCTCCTCCCCACTCTCCCTGTTTCAGTTTGTTTTGTTTTATTTACACAGTTTAACCTTCTCTAGGGAATTAAATTACAAAGCTTTACATTGCACGTTGGGTTCATTTCCAGCTTTAGATAAGGAGGAGAAAGGAGAGGAAAGGCAACAAAAAAACCTTCAAATTGGGGTGGAAATGCAGCACTCCCTCTGTTAGTGGAACAACCATAGATTAACTGGCAGACTTACCTGCCTCAAGACAGAGAAAGAGATGGAAGTGTTTGGGGAATTGGTAACAAAGTCATACTTTATTCAGTTCTCTGGCAGCAGTGGTAAAACCAGTGGGTACTTGCTTCTTTGATCACTGAAGCAAAATTCTTTGCTGTTCATTTAGCATTTTAAATATATGATTAATGAACAGAGCTTTTCTGAAAAGTGCCCTAAACAAGAACAGACACAGATACGCAATGTCTAGAATATCACTGCTCTTGGAGTCTGTAAAAAATATATCTTAAAAATTCTCTGCATGACTGTTACGATCAACAATTTGCACGTGTTCACTTCAGGGCAAAGCATAACTATAACATGCTAGTTTGTGGTCTGTTTTTTTTTTTTTTTTCAGTGAGGTATAAGATTACATCTAGGTACTCTGCATAATTATAGCAGTGTTATGAGCAGTCTGTCTGATGATACTCTTTATTTAACTCCCTGGTTTTCTCAGGTCTGAGCTGAGATACAAAACTTGCCTTGAGCTGACACTTTACACAGTTTTAGGAGAAGTGCAGCTTTTTGTTTCTCTGGAATAAACTGTGTTTTAGAACAAATAAAAGGCTGCTTAGAGGCCGTGTGTTTCAGTCCGTTTAGTTCATGCTGCAGCTTTTGTTTTAAAACCCACTTGTTCAGATTGTTCAGGGTTGTTCTTAGATACTGCTAAAAAATGTGGTTTCCTGCCAAATAAAAACTTAGCAATAATTATATTTGCTTGATGAGCTTAAACTATATTAGAAGTGCAGTTAGGATCATGCTGTATCATAGAGCTTTGGAATTGCAGGTGATACATTTTGAACTGCTTCATTTCACATTTGCTCCAGCTAGTGTGGTTAATAAACCACCATCCAGGAAGAGGTGCTAGAAGACATTTTTCTTCTTGGGGCAAAAAAACCTGTGGGTCTGCACCATGAATGAATCTTCTGTCCTCAGAGTCTAAAGCTACAGGCTGCGTACAAAAGGGTACTGGTATTTGGAAGCTATAGGTTATATACCATAGATTTTGGGAAAGTGAGCACTGAGTTCATAGGTGGGCTGCATTGAGCCCTGGCAATACTGGCAAGTCCTTTTTCATTTGACATGTCTTAGTGTTGTAAATTTGGATTATCCAGGAGCTCTTGTGCCAGCACGTGCTTGTGCCAATCATGTGCTCTCGTCTCTGTTTAGTTGCTACACTTGAGCTGAAGGCTAGTTCCCCCCTGCAGATACAGGTCTGTCAGAGTCTCTGGATCCACTTAGACACCCATATGTACAATTATGAGTTTCTTTTTTATCTCTGTCAGTCTTTCCTGAATGAACAGTAATTCATTCTCCCTTTGGATGCTGTCCTGCTCTGCAGCATTATTCGCCTTTACTGCTGCAGGTTATAATGTCATTAATCTCTCATGCTGCCTAATCCTTCAGTTAACATATGACTTAATGTTTCTTACCCTCTTCTCTTCTTACACTCTTAATACATTTCATGGTAAAATTTTGCTTGGTGAAGTGGTTGTGTAAAAATAAGTATTTGGGGAGTAGTTTGGGTATTTTTTTTTTCTCTTTAATAATCTAGAATAACTACATCCCCTTCCTTGACCATGCTTTTTGTGACAACACCCTGGGGTTTAACTGGCAGTGCCTAGCTCTGAACAAATGAAATCTCTGAACAGTTGAAATGTGTGAAATTAGTTGTGTGCTTTTTTTTTGTTTATTCTTTGGGTGTCATATGACTGAAAAGAACAGTTTCTGAAGGTTAAATGCAGCAATGTTTTTCTATGATCCATTGTGGCCTTGACATTAAAACCAGACAAAAATTAAGTGTGTTATCTACCACATCCCTCGTACATAAAAATTCAGACTGCTGTGAAAGAGGAATGGAGTTTTTTCCTCTGCAACAGCCCATCTGAAGAGGTGATTTATGCTTTAACTTGGTCTTTTTTATTTTTTTCCCCTTTTCTATCACGCACGTTCTTGTCTGTAGACTTCATGGAATAATACTGTGCTTCTCTCTAGGACAATTCATTGGTTGTTAACTGACTGTAACTTTATTTGAATGTAATAAAGAATTAAGAATTATTTAATCTTATTTATACTTTTGCAGATACTTTTAAACATTTCTTTTCATTTTGTTTGGGTTTCTTTTTTTTTATCGCTTTATGCAAACAAATTTTATGTGGCTGTTTCACTTAAAATGAACTGCTTTACTACTTTTGGCAGCACTGTAGATCACAAACTGAGAATGCCTACGTGTATGTTTGTCTTTAAGGCCATGGTAGGTGAGGAGTGTGTAGGTGCCATCGTCTGCAAGCTGGATATGCACAAAAAGATGTTCCGCAGAGGTTATATAGCCATGTTAGCAGTGGATTCCAAATACAGAAGAAAAGGAATTGGTAAGAATAGCCTCTTTTTTGTTGTTGTTGTTATTTCTTACTTAAATCCTATAGTCATAAAGATTTCAGCAGAACTGAACTTGTAGACGTGGTGGTTGGTCTGTCAGCCTCGCCTCAACCACACAAGCTCCCCAGTGGCTTTTATAATGTTGTTTAAATAACCTGAAATGCTTGATGGGGTTTACATATGGGAAATGATAAAGCTAAAAAGAGAGGCAGTGAGCAGCCCCTTGCCTCTGCCTATTGCCATTGTCAAGTGGCAACAGTGGGAATTGCTTTGCCTTTTAATGTGTGCCCTCATCACTGTATTTCTCTGCTATGTTCAGTTTATCTTTTTTTCAGTGAACTTATCCCCTGGCTTTCCCTTATCAATTATGCATATATTGCCCACTGGGGAGAATGTATGTAGCTCATTGTTGGATTAATAAGTGAAGAAAAGTAGTTGTGCATTGCTACTTGAATGATTGAAGCAGAGATCTGCTTTGTTGGGAAATAATGTGATAAAGAAATCACTCCTGGCAGGGAGTTTGCCCTCTGTCTTTGATCAGTTTTGTCCTAATAAAGGGATTTTCACTCTAACACCAGTTACCCTAGTTGGCTGAATTAAAGATTTGTTCTTATGGAACTTAATTATATTTTTAAAAATTTGTTATTGTCTCATATTTTGTAACATTTTTAACTTAAAATGTAGACATCAGCTTTAAAGGCTGGAAATGTGCTTCACTACTCATTCACACTGAACAGGTCATACTTCTGTGATTACAGACAGAAAATTACTTGCCGTGGAAAAATACTGTAATACATTGCAGAATGGTACCATTGTTTTTGTTCTTTTCTTAAGAAAAAAAAAAACCCAAACCAACCAAAAAACTCAAAGCACTACACATCACCACGACTATTCAAGCATGTGTGGATTTTTTTTTTTCTGCCCTCTTCAGTGCAATTCTGAAGCCATTATTGGTTTCTGTAGTGGAGCAAAGGGAAGAGGATTCTGAGAAATCACTCTCTCTCCTTTCCTTTTAGCTGAGTCATGAGGGAGCCTGCCATAATTTAATTGCAGGTGCTGGGATTCGTAAGCAAATAGGAGCTAATGCTGTTGTTATGAAGATCTCTGTGAGATTTTTCTCTGGCTTTAGTCAGTGTATTATTTTAGAATTATATAAATAGGATTTATATTTAAAGCCTCGCTTGCTTTAGCATTATGTATGCTGACTTTTTCTTACACTTTGCCACCTTGCTGTTTCTCAAAGTGTGCTGTTAATCTGAAGGTTTATTTTCAATGTACAGTTTTGTTGTACGTTCAACAAAAATCTTAATTGATTAAAGTTTTGAGAATACTTTAAAACATTCTCTAGATTCCTTGGGGTTTTTTTTCCTTTTTCTTAGCCTCACATGGAAGTGAGATTTATGCAATTTCATTGAACAGCAGTTTTTTCCACTAATAACTTTGAAATCAACTTTCAATTTCACCCCAATTCTACAGACAGGTAGGGATATTACGTTTGTAGAACTGTTGTGAAATAGATGGAAAATAATGATAAAGCAGTGAGGTTAGGGGTGAGCTGCCGGGAACGGCGTGGGGTCTTCGTTGTCTATGGCGGTCTGCAGGCTGATGTTCTTCTCCTTGAAATCAACTTTCAATTTCACCCCAATTCTACAGACAGGTAGGGATATTACGTTTGTAGAACTGTTGTGAAATAGATGGAAAATAATGATAAAGAATTAAGTTAATGCTTGACTTGAGGGGAAGGGATGGGCTTCATGTTATTAGATACTAGCAAATCCAAATGAGAGCGAGCCACAAGAAAAGTGGTTTCATAAGCTCTGTTACTAATAGAAGTATTTGTTTTAGTAAGAGGAAATTCCCTTGGAAGATGAATGTCCTTCAAGGATGTGCCAGCAGATTTTGACTTTAAATGCAACAAAAAGGAATGAATCACATCTTGGAAGGCTATATATAACACTGTGTTAAACATGGAAGCCTGTTTCTAATATCCTGGTGTTAGAAGAATCTTGTGCTCAAGCTGAGTCTCTGGATAACTTTACAGATTTATTTTTTTTTAGTGTTCAAACTTGAGACTGCAACTTGACCACAACATCTTGTTTGTTTATTTCTTTCCTTCCTGCTTTTCCTCAGGTGTCATGTCATGTAGGTAGCACATGTTAGTCATATATAAACTAGTATCTTTTGCCTTGCAACTCTGACACTTACTGAAATCTATATTGCAGGTACAAACTTGGTTAAGAAAGCTATTTATGCTATGGTTGAAGGAGATTGTGATGAGGTAAGACTTTATAATCAAACACTTTCATAATGTAAATGGTTTGCATTCTCCAATGTATGGATTTATTTAACAGGTTTTTCTTCCACAGGACTTTTTTTTAGGTGGGGAGTGGGTTGGGAAGAAGCTATTCCTTTTCTAATAAAAGGAAAAACAACCTCAGAAAAATGGATGGCAGAAATAGGAGAAGGATTTTCTAAGTTGGTCCTAAGGGCTGAAACAGGGTGCTTCAGGTTTTGTTTTACTTTGCAAAGCTCCCTCAGCCTTAACAGGCAGACTTTCCTCCAAAGGCTCTAGTTAAGGTGTTACTGACCAGGGTCACTTGCATGTTTGTGTACTACCTCCATACTTTCAGAATACACAGTTAGAGGAACAGTGTGTGCTGTAGTATTGCAGAAGATGGTTTTATCACAGCAAGTCATCAGGCTGTGCTGTTAGTGCAGAGCTGTACCTCTTGGCAGTAACAGAGCTCTCATGATTTAGCGTGTCAACAAAAAACTGGAAGGAAAATGACTATCAGTCTTTCCTTTTACTAGATTACAGTCTGTGCTTTATATGTAATAATATAAAAGCAACTAAATATCCTTGTTTGTGCCACGTTTAGGACATTCCCTGCATCCATTCTCCTTAAGCTGGTTGTGTGTCCCTTTAACTTTCATCTCACTTGGCACAGTGTTCCTGACATGTGAACACCGCGGCGTTCCAGTGTGTCATAGCTAAAGATCCTTTGATCTCTCTCTGTTGCCTCCTTTCAACTGCTCCCTCAATTGTCCAGCTTAGGTGTGGTGAAGTTTCTTCTGCAAAACTACAACTTATGCCATAGGATTTCTGACACATGCTCTGTTTATTTTTCCATCCCTGCTAAGCCTCTTGCAGTGTCCTTGCATGTGTTCTGATTTCATTCATTGTTTGAGATGCTTATTCTTCCCTTCAGATTCCTTCATGCCTCTGCTTATTGGTGTCTTCCCCCCTCCCTCTATAATTTGTGGTCAGGCAGTACAGTGCAGTCTGATAGTTCTCTAATTCTTTTAAGTTCTGTGTTTTGGCTTGTTGCAACTATCATTGTGTACAATGTGCTTTGCTCTAATCTGTTGCACTACTTGTTCCTGAATTGATTTGCCATTGCTAGAGTATTCCAGATAAAATAATAATAATAACTGGGGACTGATAGCACACTCTTCACATCACAGCTGGAAATTTGAGATGCAGACAAATGAATTGCCTGCTGTTGGTAGAGTCAGTAGTAGAATGGGCTGTTTCTACTCAAGCTACTAGAGTTACAGTAATTACCGTATGATTTGAGTCCATGTACTACTACCCATGTAACTACATTTCTAAATTGGGCTATCTAACAGGTTTACACATAATGATCTCTCCTGTGTTTTTTTCTACTGCTGTAATATTAGTCCAAGAGTCCTTCTTTACTCTGTTTTTATCTGTACAAATGAAATAAATGTGGTAAGGGTTGCAGGCTGGTCTGCAGAGAGCCCTCATTAAGTTTTAGTCACAGATTTTCATCTGTGGTGCTGTATAAATGCTTTATACAGGGTGCAGAACTCTGTTGCTTTCCCTCTTTAATCAAATGTGCTCAAGTCCAAGCTCCTGGAAGTGGGAGCTGGACAGGTGCAGGCATGTTTCAGTTCCAGTTTGGAAACTCTGTAGTTGTGTTTGTGGGATGATGATTCTGAACTAATTATGCCCTGCTTCTTGGGGGCTTTTGCATCAGCCGAGTCTTGCGCTGGCACAGAATTTTGAAACAGGAGCTCATCATGCCCAGGCAACATGGAGAGCAAGCAGAGTAGATTTCTGACTTCTACACTGGTCAGCAGAGGCACACCCACCCTGGTTCGATGCATTTATGTAGTTCCTTTTCAGGTACAGGTTATCTACATAAAATAGCCAGTGTTATCATCCTTTCTTCTTTTCTTTGCCAACAAGTGTAGGTGTCTTCCAGATATACCTGCTCTGAATAATGGTGTTGGTTACTTGTACAGCATGGTAGATTGCAGAGTTTTCAGTCATGACCAGAATTTGAACAACTCAACTCATCACCCATGAAAAGCTCTGACAGAGTCAAGACTCACTCCCCTACCAGTTTTTACAGCAGTTGTTGGGAGAATGTTTCCTGACTGGCTGACTGATGCCTAGAGCTGATCAAACACGAAATAGTGCATCACAGTGATTTATCTTAATGGGGTGTGTAAATAGTTTCATCATCTCTGCTGCTTTTCAGATGTTTTTCTATGTCCCTTATTAAAATCAGAAGCAGGATGAAAATAAAAAAGATGCTGTTTCTCGATGGAAGATGAACTGCAATTAAAAAAAAGAAAAACAAACCTCTTTTCTGAAACTTGTTTGGAACAGGATTAAAAACATGAATATGCAGCTGTGGGTGTCATGAAAAATTTCCAAAGGCTGCTTGGATACTCTTCCTTTCAATCTAATTATGGAATAAATGCAGTAAATGTACTTAATTTTAATAACTTGTGCCATATAATCTCATAAGTGCTTTGTTCAGAGTGTTGCTTTTCAAAATACTGTAGATTGGACTTTGGAGCTATCAACGTTGAGTCCTGAAAAATATTTATACAAGACCATAGATGAAAATCTTGAAAATTCACTACTGGTGTGCTGACATTTCAAAGTATGCTGCAATATTTTAGTGATCAGGGACATTTTTCTTTTCCTGCCAGCTAATTTAGTAAATAAATTAAGCCAGGCCTGTGCAACAGGAGATTTACAGTGCAAGCTGCTGTGGTCAGTCAGCTGCCTAAGAGGTAGTTTATGCTGTATGCTATGTTTTGAAGCTGAGAGGCAATATCCTTCCACCCAGGGGTTGTTTCCCAGCTGGAGGAAGCTGTGGGGTGAGTAAGTGAATAAGTGAATTGGCTGGGGTGACATCTGTGTGGAGGGGAGGAGGTGGCCATGAAGCTGACCATGACCTGTGTTAGAATAGAAACAAGGGAAGTGATCTGATGTTGGGGGTGGGTGGTTGAGCTAGAAATAACCTTCAAGCCTTAAGAAAGTACTCAATGGCATGCTTTGAGCTGGAGTCTCTGGATATAACATTACAAAACTTGAAGGATCTTTGATTTTTATGTTTGTTTTACCTTGGTTACTTTTTCAGGCATTTGATGTCAATGAATTCTAATATTTGAGGTAGCTGAAGGTTTTCAGTTATAATGGCTGAGTTTCCAATAGGTCACAAAGCCTTAGAATAACCTGATGGGCTGGTTGCATTGAAAATATGAACTATGAAATTAGATTAAGAGTTTTTCTCCCATCTCCAAAGTTTTGAAGATACTGTTCTTCCAGTGTGAAAAGGAAAATATGTGCTAACGTCAGCAAGTTGAGCATCTGGATGCTTTTTGTACATCTGCTTAGTTTTTACTGACAAGCAATTCTCAAAAAATTGTTCTGCTTAAGACCTTCATGTGGAACTGTTACATCCCATAATCATAATTAGAAAGGAGGAGTTGTTCATTCATACTTAGGTTTTCCATCTGTAACAAATCACTGCAAGTAATCTGCATATGATTCATTCACTTCATATTACTGAAATAATTTACCATATAACTGGTAACTAATCAAAATAAGACTCTAGTAAGTGGGACTTTTAAGAGCTTTTCTAAGCAAAATGTAGAATGTGAAAAGGAGTTGCAGCTTCTCATGAGAATTTTCATGGAAGCTTTAGGGTTTTTTGACCACACAGCAGGTGTAATTTTAATCCAGTACCACACTTGTAAAAATCAAAAGCATATTTTTATTTAATCCTATTTGAAATTATGAAACTATTGTCAGCTTTTTCTTTCTCTACAAATAATCTAAAATAGGAAATGTTACATTTTGGGTGCTACCTTCCTTTAAAAGTAAAGGTTGTTAAACTGTTTAAGGACACTGGAAAAACATCCCTAATTTCTATGACTTAGTTTCTAAATTTGAGTTCATCAAGAGTTTGAAGTGGAGAAGTAAGGAAGCTTGACACCCCATTTTGCTTCAATTTAGGAATAAATTCTAGGTAATAACAAGAAGCATTGCACTCTACTCTCATAGAAGATTTCCAGTTAAAATCAGAGATTTGATGTAAAATGATTTGGTTTACAAAATTTAAGACATAAGAGAAAGTAGTAGGCTTCAGAAATTGCAACTTGTGCAGAAAATGCAGTTTAATCCAAGCAGAGCTTTTGTGGTCTCTAGGAGGGGATTTGATTGTGTTAGAATATTTAACAGGCAAATGTGGACAACGAAATACACCCGGTGAGACCACAGGTAAATGTAATGATTGACGGTTTGGAGTTTGATTGAAAATCTCACACAGGAAGTGATGAATCCTTCAGAAAATGAAGCTAATGAAATTTGGATAAAATAGGAGTTTCTTATATAGATAATAGAAATGTGTCTTTAACTGTTTGAGATTAACGAAGCGTGTTGAGATCAGGACATTATTTTTCATCCTGACGTGTCTTCCTTAGAAATACCAAAACAAATTTCTTGCATTTGCTTTCAAGATGAGCATTCAGTCAGGTAAGGGGATTCCAACAAACCTGAATTTCAACATTTAACCACTCCCTTGAATTCAGTGACCTGCAGTGTTGGAAGTCTTAGCATTGCAAGGTGTGTGAGCTTGCAGTTGAACGCAAGACTTGTTGTATCACCCTGCTAGGTTACTCAGCTTTGAAATAATAGTCTCCTGTACTGAGGATTTACATGGGTCAAATTTCCTCTTTGGTGTAATGCTTTGTTTTAATTTGAATTAAGAAGTTGTACAGTATTCATAATTGTGTAGAAAACGGCACTCTTCAAGAAAGCTATTGTGCTTCCAAAATTTGTTATACATTAAATTATTCATTTTAATGGATTAAGGATGTTAAGAGTCCTTGATCAAGTCAGAAGACTTGATTAGTAGTGCTCTGTGACATGCCAGCTAGAGAAATTCAATCTCTGATTCTTGCCATAAGACTAAGAGTTGAATTAATTTGTCTTAACTCTGCAGGCACAACAGAGTGTCCTGCTGTAATTTAAGAACTCTGACTATTAATATTTTAATATGTGACTCAGTTCCTTTTCTGAAAACTTACTTCAGAGTCGTAAGTTGTTCATTGGGTTGTTAACTCCAGGTTTACTGTTCTTTCAGCATTCTTAGACTGAGAAGCATAGGGGAGAGTTACCCTTCGCAGTGTAGTTACAGTAGCTTGAAACTTGAGGAGTCATGGTGAAATGTATGAATTAAATGGACTTTTAAATCTTACTGAAAGTGACCAGACTAACTCCTGGCTGCCTCCCTCTTTTACGTTGGCTTAGCCACTCCTTAGGCTGCAGGAAACAAACCTGATGGAGAGAAAAAGGCAAGGTTTTCTACCAGGTTGCTTTTTGAAGGAGCTCAGCCACGAGCCTAGTGAGCTCCTAGCCAGCCTGAAGGCAGTAGAGCCACAGAGTCCATAAAGCAAGTTGACTTAAACTGCTCTTCAAATAGAGACTAATATTTTGTTCCTGGTTTTAAGGGGTAGGGGGATGTTAACCAGTTCTCCTGCTTTTTATTGGAGAATGGAGTCCTGGGGTTTGAAGTGGGGTGGATGACTTTTTTTGGACAAGAGAATACTACACAGAGTGGGTATCAACTGCTGGTTTAGAAATAGCTGTTAGTGGACTGAACACCAGCAGTGATCACTGGTTTGCTGCAGAAATTGCTTAGGCTGTATTTTCATTATATGTTCTTTCTACAGTGTCCATCAGCTCTTGTTTAATATGTGAATGAATGTACATTGTCATGGGACTGTATGTAGTCTAGTCAGCTTATTAGTTCAGCCTGTGTTCTTGTGCAACCCTGAGCTGTCCTTCATAGCAGAATCCTTAAATAATTGAGTTGGACAACAGTAAAAGAGGCAAAACAAGTTTTTATTGATTGGAGTGGGTGCCTGGCTCACCAGGTGTGCCAGAGCTCTGCAGAAGAAAATTTCCCCTCAGAAAAGAGGGGAAGTCAATTCAAAGGGACACGCTTGAGCAGTTTTGAGGTTAACGTTTTGTTCACACTAATGTAGGAGTTTTTTTGTCTGTATTTGAGACTTCTGGGGCAAGTTTGGGTCTTTGCTTGGTTTGGACTAATCTTATTCTTGCATTTAGCCTGAGCTACTTGTGACAGGTCTTCTGCAAATGGGATCTTATCAACACAGGGGAAAAAGCTGCTCTTTCCTCCTGGTGTACACTTACCTTTGAGTTTGAGGTACTTGGGTTGAGCACAGATACTTATTGCCAACATTGGCTCTGACAGCTAGGCTTGTATCTAGGTCTAGATCTATGTCATTAGAGGTCAAAGGTATTAAATGACTAATCAAAACTTCACATGCCAAATTCTTGTGACATGCAACAGTTCATTCAAAATTCAAAGTGTTTTTGATCTTAACCTTGTTGATAAGTTGGTTTTGGGGTTTGGTTGATTGGGGCTTTTTTTGGGCAGAGGTGCTGGTTTGTTTTTTTTGTTTGTTTCTTTTTTACCCTACCTATTAGACAACGAGTTGAAATACTATTTACAGCAAAGACCTAAAACCTTGATGTGAATGAAAGTTGTTTACAATTGTTTACTAACCACTTTTTTCTTCTTTCTTTAAATGTGGGAATGGAGAGGGGTTGCTTGAATAGGTCAGGGCAAGAAAAGATTCATTCCACTCATTGCTAATAAGTCAGGATAATTAAATAATTCCGCTCACGGATAATAAATGTGCTTTAAATAAATGTTTCTGAATTTCTTTTGTGTAATAAAAACTGCTTTCTAACATGCTTTTTTTTTCTTTTTCTTGAAAGGTTGTATTGGAAACAGAAATCACAAATAAGTCTGCTTTGAAACTTTATGAAAACCTTGGCTTTGTGCGAGACAAGAGGCTGTTCAGATACTATTTAAATGGAGTTGATGCACTGCGTCTTAAACTATGGCTGCGTTAAGAGGAACCATCCCATCCAGCAACTGACGTCCCAGCAACGCAGAGTTGTCCTTTGCGTGCGATGCAATTTGTCCAGAATTGCTTTTGCAGGTGGACTTGGGTCATTTCCATGCAGCTCTTTTTCTTGTCAGTGTCTCATTGAGTGTCGCACACGTTTGTTGCACTTTGGCATGGCGCGTTTGTTTGAGAATTAAAGCCGGTTGTTGCAAACTTCGAGTCGTTTTGGTACCAGGAGGATGTGCCAGTTGATAGCCAAGATATTGTTCATTCATTTGCAAGTCTACTGACTGTATCACATACACAGTGAACATTTTATCAAAGAACCTGTCTGTGGAACAATACTTTTGGTTCCAGGGAAAACAACAACAACAAAAGCCAACATAGATTGTAAAATTCTAGAAGTATACTAACATTTCATACAAAAATTGCCATAGTTTTCTGGAAAAACAACAACAAAAAAGGCTTCAATTTTAGGTTTTATTTTTCAATATTGAATTTTTCCATTCTTAAATATTGGTACCTCAGTGATTAGTGAATGAAAAAATGTATTGTAGGGTGGGGTGTGTGTTACAATGAGTAACAGTAACAGTTAAATTGCGTCTGCCAGTGCCTGTATAGATAAGTATATTTGTCTTCACCTCTAAGTTGGGAGTGCATGCTTTTATTCTTTTACTTTCTTCAATTGTCTTTGCAAGAAAATTTTTGCTTTTATTTAAATTCTGGATTTGATAATAAATTATTTCAGATTTTTATAATTTGGATACTCCTCCCAGGCGAGGGTTTGGAAGGCCCTTCTTTTCTTAGAGCAAGAAGTGTAAGCTATTTTGAAAACCTTGAGTAGCTGCTAAAAGAGAACCTGATGTCACCAGTACATCTCTGCTGGTGTTGGATGCACTTTTTTTCATTAAAAGAGTGAGGGACTTTTAAAAGAAGTTGTAGGCAATTAATGTAAATTGGTATGATTTTATTTAATCAAAATTATTGCTAGAAGCTCTGAAAAAACCCAGCTATTTAAAGATAGTTGGAACAATTTTTCAGATTCAGATTGCTTTGCTTCAGTGTTCTAAAATGCATCAATCTTTGGTTCTTGGTCTTGGAAATAAATTTCAAGGTGTATTGTATCCATTTTTAGCTGCTCTCATTTTCTCTAAACTTACATGAGCTAAATTACTGGGGGATTTTTTTTTTTTTTCCCCTCTAAAATCAAAGCAGTGGGGAAGGACTTTTCTCTCTCCCTTTCTCTCTCTTTCTTTCATTTGCTCTTGCTCTGTTTCTCTTTTTTTTTTTTTTTGTCCTTTCTTTAATTGGGATAGGTTTTTACCAATACCCATCCATTTTTTCAGTAATGGCAGTGTCTAGGCTTTCTCGTTCCGTGTGATTCTATAGCCCAATTCTATGAATCAGTTGGGTTTGTTTCCTTTTTTTTTTTTTTTTTTTCAATTTGGGAAATAAAAAGTTATTAGTTGACTTGTGGCAGCACCTCTGTAATCTGTGAAAAGGACAAACTCAGTGAATCTGCTCTTCTATAGTTGAGCATACTCTTCAGATTTGCCTTACTGTATTTTTTTTAGGGTTTGGTTTGAGTCATGGCTTTTGTTTTTTGTTGGGTTTTTTGTTTTGTTTTTTTGTTTTTGTTTTGCTAATCACTGTACATTTAAAAACAAACCCAACAAAACCCCTACCTCCAGTAACATTTGGAAAAGAGCCCCTGTGCAGGAAAACTGGATTTCAAGGAAAGCCTTATTTTGCACAGACCAATTGCACATGGTGATGGACGTTTCTTACCATGGACAAATTATGAGTTGTGTTTGAAGAATAAAGGCTTTTACTGGAGATTGGCCCTGCTGAGTTTTCTGCCTGTAGACACCATTTGTGCTTTTGAGGGGCTTTGTCCCTCTCAGTAAAGAAAACTCGCTTTGAAAATGGTGCCCGAGGCTGTTACTCACAGAACCTGTTGGAATTCAGCATAGAGGCTGAACGTTGTCACCACTGCCTTGTGACATGTCTAAACCTTTTTGTTATCCTGATCCCTCAGGTTTGCCACGTTTTCTGGGCAGCTTTTCAGGAGGTTTCATTCAGAATTAAGGCTTAAATGTTGGTAATGTTAAATCAATCAAAATGGATTTTTCTCACCCACGTTCCAGTGGTCCAGGACGTAGCGACTGCTCTGGCTTGCTTGAACTAAGAAGGCAGATCAGGGAGGTTTTGTACCTTGTTAGCAGCTGTCAAACTTGTATCACAAACTGCAAACTAGGCTATCTAGCGTGTCTGCTGATCTTTAAAAACTGAAAAGCCAGACAGGCAAGTTTTCTGTTCGTTAATATTTAAGCTGTGGGTGTCCTCAGATTCAGAAGCCGACTTAGAAATTAGCTGAGATCGCTTTTCACGAAGGCACTGCCAAAATCATCACTTGTGAGCAAACTTCAAATACAATTCTGTTTGTTTATTGTAAGAAGTCGACGTTGCCATGCAGGTTTTGAAGATGCTGAGCAAAATAGGTGCATGTTTTTTTGGAAGAGGTTCTGATACTGCTGCTGTGTAACACAGTTCGCTGCAGGAGATGCTGAAGCTGTATGTGTTGGTTTGTAATGAAAGGAAACAGACTCATTCATTCTCTGTGTTGCTTGGGATTTGAGTATCAAATGGGAAGTCACCAATTTGCAAAGGGATGAAAATAGGTTTTTCAAAAGAAATCGAGCCATGAAAAGTTGTTTCTCATGTCTATTGCTAAAACACAGTCCTCTTTCCCCTTGACCTTTTGCATTGACAAATCTAAGGAGATGATCACTTCTGTGTTTAAATTTGCCCAAGTGTTGCCATTGGCTGACGTGTCAGTATGGATGTTTGCATTATATTGTTGGGGTTTTTTTAAGAAATGATCAGGTTTATCACCTTCCAGAGAAGTAGGCATAATCTGGTGGGCATTGCATAGTGCACCACACACTGTTTTTCAGGGCACTGCAAGACATTGCTGAAACTGAGTGCTGTTGTTAAAAAAAGAAATGTCAGGTTCTTGTATAAACATTGCAACCTGTATTGGAGTTCAGGTATCAGGTGGGCATCTATGAAAATATCAAGTGTATCTCAAAATACTGGACTGCTGTTTTGAGTGGATTATATTCTTCTGTCCCTTTATCCTTTTTGATGAGAACAAAAGCAGTGGGGTTATGAAATGTACAAGCTGTCTAAATACAATGCAGTCAAATAAATGGTTAAGTTGTTTATTTCCTTTTGAATGGAAATGTTCTAATTATTGTTTTGGTTTGTCTTGAAGATCTGAATGCACAGTTATTTTTTTGAGAGGAAAACGATGGGAAAAATTTTACAAGATAATTGTTTGTTTCTACTTGATTTTCATTCCCATGCCTGTGTCAGAAGCATCTTGAGTAACATTTGTATGAACTTCATTTTTGGAGCTGAACTAGAATGGAGCCTTTTTTCCTATCTATTAAGTTAGGACTAATGTAGTCATCCTGGACTTTCCTGGGAGATAAGGACTGAGGGGTTTTTTAATTATTTCATTGATAATAAGCAAGAGTTGAGAACTACTTGAAGCCCTTGCCAGCCTGAGAACTCTCTCTCTCAAAAGTGGAGCCTATGGATTTTGAAAATCCTTTGGGCTTTGTTCCCTCTACAGTTCCATTTAGTCTCCTAATACTTTCTAAGAATTTGCCAGCAAGTGTTACAATGCCTGCTTGGCCATGTGTTTGCTCAGAGGTGGGCAGGTGACTGAGTTGTAACCAACTTCTGCTGGAAATGTTGGGTGACCTGCCAGGAGCTCTGAGTCTTTTGTTCTTCCAGCTTTTCTGATTTTTATTTTCTTTTTTACTGCTAGGTTATCTGGTAACTCGAGTTTGTTAAGAACTAAGGCTTCACGGACATCTTACCACTTCTTACCCCTCTTCCTATTTGTCCTAGTAGTGGGAACTGTTACTCCTGACTTCAGGAACTGGGTGCTGAGTGTTGCATGGAACTATTTACCTGGTCATGAACCAGAGACAAATGGCCTTGCTCCTTTTTTTTTTTTATTTAATTTTTATTCCTCCATTTCCTCCAACCATTAAATTCTGCACAGGGTAAGGGTTAAATGATTTTTTTGTCCTTGATTTGCACTGCAATGTATTTATAGCCCTAGTATATCTACTTAGTATGCATGGGCTAAGATACATGTGGAGAGGCCTAGTATTTGATTTGAAATGGTAAGAAGTATTTTTCACAGCTAGTCCAGACTATACAGGACTGGTTAGATAGTATTTTTAGGAACTAGTGTTTTATGTGTTGCCCACCAATGCACACTTTAAAACCTGTGACTTATTTAAATGTGTAGTGCGGAGGGATCCTGAGCTGTGCCTCATGCAAGGCAGGGAGAAATACCTGTAGGTCTGCAGGAGGGTTTTTGATAAAGGAGCTTTTCTCCTTCTATTGGTAGGTCTTTCCTAGGAAGGACAGGACTGTGACTGCTCTTCATCATTGTTCTTGGTTGATAAGTTTCAAGGGTAAGTTAAAAAAGTGGAATTCAAAAGAATTTAGAACAGATGAAGTATTGATCTTCTAAACTTGATGTCCTCCACAGGAGGGCAGTCCCCCTGCAGTGGAGGCTGTGGACCCTCTGCCAGGGAGCTGGTGGATGCCTGCAGGTTCTCTGGGTTTGAGGAGACTGAATAAACACTTGTCAGGAGGGCTCTGTTGAGAGGTGCTAAGCAAACAGTACAAGGCTCAGGAAGTTTCCAGTGCTGGAAATACTCAACAGCTGGGAGACCACTGAGCCAAGTGTCACCCACTGTGGAAACTTGCCCCATCCTTCCTTTTCCCAAGACGTATCCTAGTGGCAACTGTCCCTGTATTCCTGTTTTATGGCCAATAATGGAGATGAGAGACTGAACTCGATGGGCTTTTAGTTTAAGCCAGGGTACCGATGCAAGACAGAGCTATAGTACCACAGGGCAGGGACCTGACCAGTTCACAGGAGCTGTTTTCCATCTTTGCAGGGATTAGGGGCTGAAAAGGCTCTTGATTTGTAGACTTTGGGTCCAGGGCTCTGCAGGACAAGTGGTGCTTTTGTTCAGTCATGTTCCTTTGCTCTACTGCTGTGCCAGGAAAATTGCCCTGGGGATAATCTTGAGTTTTCTATGCATTTTCCTACTGGGCCAGGGCTCTTTCCTCCTGCAGGGTCAGAGAGATGAGTGCAACACCCTGTTACAAACTGAAAGTTACAAACTTTCTAACCTTGCATTTTTCTAAAATGCACCTGGTTAAGTGATGGTCAGTTCTTGAAGCTTGCTAGAATCAGATTTCATCTGATCCACTGCTGAAGTACTGTTGTCCTCTTCCTTCCTTCCCTAAGCATCTGATATTTAGAAAACAGCTAAATCAAAGCAACATCTCCCCCCTCTTAACTGCCAGCAAATCCCTATTGATCTTCCATCAGCCACATAAGATAGGAAGAAGGTCCAATCCAGTGTATGATTTATGGTCTGCACATTCTTCTGCCAAAACTCAAGGGCAGGTGGCTGGATGCTTTTGTCCTATGTATTTGTATTACCCATAGGCTTTAGGTTGTCTGCTCCTTTCAGATGATTGAGTAGGAAGTGAGAAGAGATTTTCTTGGTTTTGAAAGAGCTGAGTTGGAACAAGAATTTACTGAAAAGTTTTAATTAGGCTTTTTTCAGAAAAATTAAAGACCCTGGGACACACATGACCCCTCAGGTTCAGATGTTAAATCTCAGTGTTTCACTTGCTTTTAAGAAGGAATCAGAGCGGTTTGGGTTGGGAGGGACCTTACAGATCACCCAGTCCCACCCCCCTGCACAGGCAGGGACACCTCCCACCAGCCCAGGTTGCTCCAAGCCCCATCCAACCTGCCCTTCAACACTGCCAGGGATGGGGCAGCCACAGCTTCTCTGGGCAGCCTGGGCCTGTGAACCATTTCTGCTGGTGATTTCAGATTTAAAGATTTTCTCTCTTTCTCGTGTTAGGAGGCTTCCCAGGGCTGTAGCCCTAAATATCTATGGTATCAGGCCCTTCAGAAAAGGACAGAAGTTATGGAGAATGATTCCCTGAGGTTTTTTGGCCATTGCCTTGCAGGTGTCTGGAACATTTCATTTCCAGATGAGAGACATGGGTTTAAATTCCACCTCTATTGACTAGAAGGTCCATCTTGGACCAAAATTAGTCTCCAAAACCAAAACTGAACTCGAAGAACAATAACAGCAACAAAGTATCCAAAATGTGGGGGTTTAAAAAAATATTTCTGATGGGCATGATGGGCATTTTCCCTATTTTTGCACCAGCTTTGAGGTTTGGGGTTTTCAAGAAGAGAAGAGAGGAGAGGGAGAGAGGAAGGAAGGAAGGAAGGAAGGAAGGAAGGAAGGAAGGAAGGAAGGGAGGGAGGAAGGGAGGAAGGAAGGGAGGAAGGAAGGGAGGAAGGAA
>NW_009952983.1:298128-316630 GCF_000747805.2 Chaetura pelagica | reverse complement strand
AGGGAAGGAATGAAGGAAGGAAGGAATGAAGGGAGGGAGGGAGGGAGGGAGGAAGGAAGGAAGGAAAATTTTGCTGAAGTGAATGCTTTTCTTCAGGTGCTGGGTAGTGGGAGAAGCTGACAAAGAGAAGGGAATGGCTAAAGGTGCAGTATGACAGCTGAATAGTGACTGGTTTCTACCTTCTTGCTTCAGTCTGTAATAAGAGGATTGGCTGGTTCCCCTGAAGGCTCTGCAGCCATTCAGCCAGATTTGGACAGGCTGGAGAGCTGGGCAAAGAGGAACCTCATGAGATTCAACAAGAGCAAGTGCAGAGTCCTGCACCAGGGAAGGGACAAGAAAATGCACCAGTGGAGGGTAGGAGGTGATCTGCTAGAGAGCAGCTCCTGGGAGAAGGACCTTGGAGTCCTGGTAGACAAGTTCTCTGTGGGACAACAATGTGCCCTTGTGGCCAAAAAGGCCAATGGAATCTTGGGGTGCATTAACAGTGTCTCCAGCAGATTGAGGGAGGTTCTCCTCCCCCTCTGCTCAGCCCTGGTGAGACCTCACTAGGAGTGTTGTGTCCAGTTCTGGGCTTCCCAGTTCAAGAGGGACAGTGATCTACTGGAGAGAGTCCAAACAAGGCTACAAGGCTGATAAAGGGACTGGAACACCTGCCTTATGAGGAAAGGCTGAGAGTCCTGGGGCTTTTCAGTCTAGAGAGGAGAAGACTGAGTGGGATCTAATTAATGTCTATAAATACAGGAGAGCTGGGCAGGAAGAAGGCAGGACAAGCTCTTGTCACTTGTGCCATGACATGGGATGAGGCGCAATGGATTCAAACTCCAGCATAGGAAGTTCCACCTCAACATAAGGAAGAACTTCTTTACTGTGAAGGTGACAGAGCCCTGGGACAGGCTGCTCAGAGAGGCTGTGGAGTCTCTGGAGACTTTCAAGACCCATCTGGGTTTAGAGCAGGCAGCTGATTGAATCCCCTCATGTTGCCACAGCTTCCTCCTGAGGGGTGATTCCATTACTCTAGGTGACCCTGCTTTGGCAGGGGGGTTGGACTAGATGATCTTTCAAAGTCCCTTCCAACATCTAGGATTCTATGATTCATTAGAAAAGGCTCTTGGTCTAAAACAAAACAAGTCTTTAATACTGGAAAGAGCAAAGAAATGAACCCTCTGAGTTGGATGCAGTTGATGGAAGTGGTTGATGTGTCACCTCTGACTTGCTCCAAGTGCTTCAGCCTCATTGACTCGAGGCATAAGGACTTCCTGGAGGAGCTAATTATATTAACAAGAAAAGCAGCTGCACTTCAGGCAAATTAAGGATGTCCTCTCTCATCTCCCTTCTCCATGCAGCAACGTGCTGATCTAGGGGTCCTGCAGTTTTCCAGGGAATAAATGGCAGTTTCAGATGTGCAAAGCTGCCTTTGAATATTAAGGGTCTGCACAATCTGTGGTTAATGTTGCTGTTCAGTGATACAATTCATCAAAAAATGTAATTTCCTCCCCCCATTTTTTACCCAGACTACTTGATCCAGGAGCTTGTAGGTCACCTTAGGCCTGAACTCTCTCTCATGGCTGGCACAGGGTGTGTTTTTGCAGCTCATTGGGCCATCCAAAAATGTAAACAGCTTGAAAAAAAGTAAATAAATTGGTAAGTGTTTAAAGCAGCAAAATTGCAGTCAGAGTCCTTTTCTGCAAATAGGAGAGATTTTTATCTCACTATCTGAAAGTGACTTTCAAAAAATGGCTCTCTTGGGGGCTGGAAGAGAAGTTTTTCATTACAGAAAACAGGGCTGGGTATGATTAAAAAGAGAAAGTGTTCTCCTTGGGGTTTTTTGTTTTATTGAAGTGAAAATTGAAAAGCTGGCAGTCTCTGGGCTGTCAATGAACTGATGATCACTCCAACTGTTTCATGTATCAGCTGACAAATGGAATCTGGAGAAGGCATCTACACGGGTGCTACTTTGCACTGGGTAAAGAGGCTGCTGTACAGTCCCAACCCTCTGCATCTTATCAAAACATGCCAAAAATACATTTATTGAAACTTAAAACTTCAATGTTTTGACCTTGTCCATGTGGAAATAACCCTTCTGTCTCTTGTCAGGGATTCTGTAGTTCTCTGAGAGGTTGTTTTGCAGTAAACTCTTCTTTCTTGGAAAGCCCTTTGGAAGACCTGCAATCTGAAAACTTTTCCAGCCTCAAAACCCCAGGAACATTAAAAAAAACCCTACAGAAAAAGAGCCCTTCTTCTCTCACAGATTCTTAAAGTGACTTGGTCTGGTTTTTGCTCACCAGCTAAAGAGCTTAGTAAATACTTCCAAGCATGTAAATAAAAATCAAAAGCTGGAAAAACATTTTTAATCTTTTTCAAGATCTTTTGCCACCTTCAGCCCTTTCCCACTCCTGTTTGAGCTTCACTGCAAACTTTTAGTTTCCAACCTGTTCTAACATTGGAAGAATGTCCTACTGGCAGCAAGTTTTCTTTGGTAAATAGTTTCCAAGGAGATATAAATTTCTTTAAGCTGCAGATTTCTGATCCTTGAAATGCAAAGATAAGTTTTTGAACTTGCTTTTAATAGTATCCAACCCCAGAATTCCCTGCTGTTAGTGTGCAGCAGGAATCTAGCAGTATTGCTGGGGCTGTTGGACACTGAGTTGTTTCTGAAGCATTCACAGAATCACAGAAAGGTAGGGGTTGGAAGGGACCTTTGGAGATCATTGAGTCCAACCCCCCTGCCAGAGCAAGACCAGCACAGAATCTAGGGCAGATCACACAGAAATGCGTCCAGATGGGTCTTGAAAGTCTCCAGAGAAGGAGACTCCACCACGTCTCTGTGCTGCCTGTCCCAGGGCTCTGTCACCCTCACAGTAAAGATATTTTTCCTCATGTTGAGGTGGAACTTGCTGTGTTCTAGTTTGCATCCATTGCCCCTTGGAGTATCACAGGGCACCACTGAAAAGAGATTAGCCCTTCCTTCTTGACACCTACCCTTCAGATTTGATGGACATTCATAAGATCCCCTCTCAGTCTTCTCCAGACTAAACCAGGTCCTGCAGCCTTTCCTCATAGGGCAGGTGTTCTGGTCCCTCAATCACCTTCGTAGCCTCTGTTGGACTTTCTCAAGTAAATCCCTGTCCTTCTAGAACTGGGAACCCCAGAACTGAACACAATACTCCAGGTGTGGTCTCACTAGGGCAGAGTAGAGGGGGAGGAGAACCTCCCTTGACCTGCTGGACACACTCTTGTTAATGCACCCCAGGATACTACTGGCCTTCTGGGACACGAGGGCACATTGCCATGGATAATTTCTTGTCCACCAGGACACCAAGGTCCTTCTTCACAGAGCTGCTTTCTAGCAGGCCAGCTCCTTATCTGTACTGGTGCATGGTCTTCTTCCTCCCAAGGTGCAGGACTCTACACTTACTCTTGGTGAACCTCATTAGGTTCCTCTTTGCCCAGCTTTCCAGTCTGTCCATATCTTCCCTGTTGTCTTAGTGTGCTTTTTAGGGCACGGGACCATTCTACACCTGCTTGGGCACAGGCAGCATTGGGCAACATTTTTAGGGCAGGAGAGGGAAGAGCTGCAGTCCACAGGCAGGGAGGAACAGGGGAAACTGAGGCAGGAGTGTCTGGATGTGCTGGAATCCTTTGGGCCACAAATTCTGGAAACAGGAGCTTCTTCAGTGGTGAGTGCTGTCAGCATACCTTGGAGAGCAAGGATGGGCTGAGCCTGGTGCAGACAGGAGGCTTGGGATGCCCCAGGGTGGGCATCCTCAGGAGACCTGCAGTTTTCCTCCTCTGCACTTTCCTTCTCTCTCTACAAGAAAGAATGACTTCAACTAGCATGAGCCTGCTTAAAACACTAGGTCAGACATTGGTGGGGGGAAATGCATGAAAAAAACCAACCCAAAAGGCAAGTTTGGGAGTTGCCCTTTGTCACTGCTTAGTTATTCCAGGAGCCTGATCTCGTGGACTTGTGCCAAAGCAGTTTTTGCTGGGACTTTATGCAGCCACGGGGATTAATCCTTAAAACTGGTCCTGTCACAGGATGGGGCTTCTGACTCCTGTGACTCAGCTGAGGCCTGAGGGTTAGGCTGCCTCACCTCACCAAACAGCAGCCATATTTTTCTTTAAAATTAGGACTTGAGGGGAAAGGAGTGAACCACAGTGAGTTAGAGCAGACAAATCTGTAATAAAAGCCATCCTTTCGTGGTCACCTGAAATAGCAGCTACGTCAGAAGCTGCCTCAGCCTGGACAGCTCTCAGAGACCTTTCTGGAACAGGCAAGAGCTTTTTTTAGCACTTCTAAAGCCCTGCTGCCCATCATGGCTCTAACCCTGCCTTGGGTTGCTGCTCCCCCTTACCCAGCCAGATAAGAGAAGAAGGACCTTCTGGTCATGCAACTACATCTGGCTCTACCTTTGCCTTGGGTTGCTGCTTCCCCTCACCCAGCCAGATAAGAGGACCTTCTGGTCATGCAACTACAGCTGCAGTCTTACCCCTGGGGAATTTGGCCATTTTCCCCATTTCTTGCTGCTGGCCAGGAGTTGTTAACAAGGTGCCTGCAGATGGTGAAGGTGTTGAAGCAGATACAGGGACTAGGGCTGGTTATCAAAAGGCAGCAGGAGAAAAGTGTGTGAAGGTGAATGAAAAGGAGAGTTTGGTGGGTTATTTTCACCAAACATGCATCAGGTGTAGGTAGATGTTCCTCTTAATGGGGAGTCAAATCTCCTTTGGAAATCTGCTCATTTCCTAGTTAGTTCTGCCAGCTGAATTCCATCCCCAGAATTTGCATATCATGGTGCTGCCCTAATGAAAAGCTGAAACCACCTTTCCCAAACCTCAGGCTATGCATGATTTGGATGGTGCTCACAGCCCACTTTTCCACAGACCTGCCCAACTTGCTTAGAAATCAACAGAAAATTCTGGTGGTTTTAATTCAGAGTCTAAGGGGAAGTTGCAGCCCTGGGGCTCAGTGCCATGTGCTCACTGGTCTCCAGATCCTCAGCTCCCTGCAGATGTCTGGGTGAATTCTCAAACTCTCCTTTATCATGGACTTGCATATTCCATTTAGTTCCTCTAGGCTTGTCTGACCCTTCCACCACACACCAGCATCACTTTGGTTGTAAACACCTGGATAAGGGGCTGGGGGGTTCAGACTCCTTTCTTCATGTCCTTCCTCTGAATTCATGGTTGTCACTCAAAAATCTCAGGGTATGGAGCCCCAAGCAAATGATTTGTCTCTTCAAGAGAAACTTTTCATTCTGAGGAGCCAGTTCTTGCTCCGTGTTAACATCTGGGCACGTTTTAAAGACAAAATTTGCCACAGTTCCAGATATTTTCACCCTCGTGAAAGGCTCTGTAAAGCTTCCAACTGCTTCACAGTCTGCAGGCTCCCATGGCTGTGCCCCACATGACTCTTTATCTAGTTCTACAAGTGTTACCAGGCTGCTTTCTGAAGATCTGGTGTATCTACTGTGCATCTGGATTCTGCTGGGACTCTGCTCCACCAGTGCCTGCACCATCCAGCTCCTGGGTGGTGGGTGAATAATCTGCAGCAGCAGCAGTGGAAGCTTGGGCTTGGGCTTGCTGGTGTGACTGATAAGAGCTTTACATAGAAATGAGGCAAGAGAAGGTTGGGATACACAGGTCTAATCTCTCTGCTTGGTTTTTAATAGAAAATAAGAGGAAAAGCAGGTAGACACAGCAGTGCCAAAGGATGAAGCAGTGTCACGGGCAGAGGGTGGAGAGCAAGGACACAAGTCCCATATTTTCATGTGTTTTACACACTAGGGTTAAACCAAACCTGGTTAAACAGATTCTTCCTTGACAGCAAGTGCTTGGTTACCCACCCTCCCAAATTACCCTGCAGGAGTGGGAAGTGGAGCTGGGGAGTGATTAGGCCAAGAAGGAGGCATCAATAGAGGATCAGAGATGTGGAGCTAACGGACTGTTTCCTGTGCCTCCTCCATGCCTGGAGACAGGCTCTGGCTGCCTTGCAGGGGGATTGGGCAGATCATCTGAAAAGCATGAAAGTAAGTCTGAAGACATGATGCCTGTTGTAGGGTGTTCAGGGGGGGCTGCTCTGAAAGGGCAACATTTAATTCACCTGAGGGGCTGCGAGTGGCCAGGAGGAGATACCTGGATGGGTTGAGAGGGGATGGCAGGAAAACTAACTGAAAAAAAAATAAAAATGGAAGTCTTGGTGCTGAACGAGGCCACCAGACTCTATGGAAGAACAGAAATAGGGTGAAAAAGCAGTTCTGGCTGCAGAGCAGGTGTGTGTCCTCCTCTGAGAAGATCACATCCTTTGGCAGTGGTATGTACCTCCTGTTGTATTTCTGCTGGATGAGTGAGCTGAACCAGCTCCTGGAGAGGTTCAGCTGGGAGCAGAGAAGGAGGGAAGTGGACCTCTGCACGTTGGCTGTAACAGGAGAGCAGCTCAGCCATTGTGAGTAACTTTCCCTTGAGTCAGTCTAGGTCTCAGTTGAACACTGGCAGCTCTGATTGTCCTCTCTGGGGGTGTTGCCATTGAGTAGCTTCCAACCCAGTTATAAAATAACCCAGATTTTAAACCCAGATTAAACCCTGCTCTCGGGTACATCTCCTCTAGGAACAAAAATACCTGCCCTTGAGGGTTTCCAGCCCCCTCTGATTAACCTTTCTTCCCCCAACATGGTGCAGCAGTTGGACATTCCCAGAGGACCAGGAAGGCAGAGGGACATCTCAAGAAGTTGCCCACGAGTTCTGTAGCCACCATGTCCCCTGCCCAACAGGCACGTGGCCAGGGAAGGACCACAACCTTCTCATACAGGCATGCTCTGGGTGCTCTGACCTGTTGCAGAGCTGAGCCTCCTCTGGGGTGGTTTAAGCTGGCAGATAAATGTTTCCATGTTTAAGAGCAGGGCATTCATCACACCTGCCAAATCCCTCTTGGTAAGTAAGATTAAACTTTACCAAGAAAACCGGAAATTATAAACCCTACTTTTGAAAACTCACTTGTTTCCTGTTAGTGAAGTTTGTTCTTTCTTCAGAACACTTTTGAGGTTGTTGTCTGGTTCTGAAATGGGAAAAAAATGGTCACTGAAATGGGGAAAAAAATGGTGAAAATTTGTGCAAGAGCCTTTTTCCTGCAGGTATGAAGAGCCAGTGTAGGTGTGGGCTGCATCCCCTGAGCCAGCTGTGTCTGCTCTGAAGCATCAAAGGGAGATGGATGGTCAGAGCTCCCTGTTCAGAGTCTTTGCAAAGGCCACAGCTTTTCTTCCTCTGCCTGAGTCTTGAAATATGGTGGTGCTCAAGCCCTTCAAGAGGCCCCTGAAGGGAACTCGATCCCAAGTCCTCTGAGAAAGCACCATGAGGAGAGACAAGCTGGCTGCAAGTGACCAAGGAGCTGTGATGCTCAGACCTTTAGGAAATGTAGCACTGCAGCAGAAGGTGTTGCAGGTCAGGAACCTGGGCAGAAGCTGAACAGCCTAGGACAATTTCACCTCAGGGGATGGAAAAAAAGCCCACGTGGTTCTTTCAAACCCTGTTCTGCTCTTCCCATCTTCCAGCACATTTAACCCAATATATCTATAGGGTAGAAAAAGCTGGGTTTGATGTTAACAGCCTTCAATGGTGTGGGTAATGCACTTGCTTCTCCAGGTGTTGGGTTTCTGGCTGTCTCCTGAAATCAAGGATGTTTCTCCTCAAGGTTAGTGTCTGCTCACCAAAGTAGCACCTTTCTTCTCATGCCGACAGGAAGGTGGTGGTGCTTTCTGTGCTGTGAAAAAAAACCATCAGCAGAAAACCAAAGACAATCTTGTTCAAATGTTCGGGGGTGGTTTTGTGCTTCATTTTTCCATCTGGAATCTTTCTGTTTGCCTTTTTAAAGAAAGAATCATCTTTCTTGGGCTCTTTGAAATGCACCATGTGGATGATTAAGTGCCAGGAGCATCTGGTCTCTGGGTGTGATTTGTGCACTAGTCAGTGAAACCAGCACCGCTGAATTGTATCACACTTGGGTGTCCAAATGGGCTCTTAGGGTGCTCTAAGGTGCTGACCATGTGCCCATGGAGCTGGTGGTGGTGGCTGGAGACAACTTTGCAGGTGTGGAAGCCCTGGAGGCAAGCATGGTAAGACTCAACTTTATAGAAATTCTTCACTCTGAGGGTGGTGAGACCCTGGCCCGGGTTGCCCAGAGAAGCTGTGGCTGCCCCATCCCTGGCAGTGTTGAAGGGCAGGTTGGATGGGGCTTGGAGCAACCTGGGCTGGTGGGAGGTGTCCCTGCCCGTGCAGGAGGTTGGGACTAGGTGGTCTGTAAGGTCCCTTCCAACCCAAACCATTCCATGATTCTATGGATCTATGACACCTGACCCACCAGTGTTGACAAACAGGGGAATCTGCATCTGGTTGGCAAAATCTGCCACTGAAGGGCAGCAACTTCAGGGAAAACATTTGCCTAAAAGCCTTTCATTATTTTTTTCATAATAGAAGCACTTTGGTACATTGAGCCAAATTTTGTAATCTCCTCCTCCTCAGTTTTGTGAAACCTTTGCAAAAACACCACAGGTTTTGCAGCCCTCGATGACCATCAGTCCCATGAACCCCAAAAGGCAAAGGACTTTGTTCTGTCCAAACCAGCAGAACAAACAGAGGGGCTGGCAAAGGTGGGGGTTATTTTCTCAGGACAGGGTGTGAATCTGAACACATCAGGGTTAAGGGTAATGATTTTCTTGGAGGCTTTGGTTAGCATGGATTCACTCCCTGCTCCAGATCTCAGTGCCCCTCTCCAGTTGCTGCTGTGAGCACAAAGGCAGGTCTTCTTGTGCTTAACTAGAACATCAGTTACAGAATCTGAGCACTTGAAAGCAAAGAGCCGAGAGCTCGTTCATTTTAACTATTTCCACATCATGACCACTTACCTGCCTTTTCTTGTCTACATACAAAAGCCTTTCCCACCTCTGCAGCTGCCTCATTCCAGCTCACACAGACACGTGGCAGACTTCCCTGGCTGTTTTTTTTGTAATAGATTTTTTTCATTTTTTGTTGTTTTGTATTTATTTCATAGAATCATAGAATTGTTTTTGTTGGGAAAGACTTTTAGGACCATCAAGTCCAACCATTAATGCCAAGTCTACAACTAAACTGTGTCCCTCAGCATCACATCTACACTACTACATCTTTTAAAGCCCTCCAGGGATGGTGACTCAGATTTTTCTCCTTCTTCCACAGATGAAGACCAGGCTCCTATAATTTAAACACCTGGATCTGAAAGTTCATGAGTATATTGCATCAAGAGAGCAAAAATGGTGGCTGACCTGTGTTGTGCACAGCTGAACATCTGTTTTCCCACAGTAAATCCAGATGCATCCCACTGGCTATGTCCCAGGTCCTTCAAATCCCCTGTCCAGAAGTGACATCATTCTGCAGAGGCCACAATCCTACAGAGAGGACACCAAACACCTGATCCTACAGCTGCAAAATTGTAGGCACTTCCACTTCACTTGAAGGAAAGCCCTTTGCTACCTTCCTGGACTGACACAGCCATCAGGACCACCATCAGCCCCTATGAGCCAGACGCTCCTACAGGGCCTAGAGGTCCATTTCTGCTCTTGCTTTCTCCTGTTGACACAAGCTGGTGCAAGTGTTCACCGAGTCGTTGCTGTTCCAAGATCTTCAAGAGGGGTGGAAGTTGTGAGAAGGTAACTGATGAGACAGTGTCTCAGTATCACTGAAGTGTTGCCCCAAGCTCTGCAGACCTGCTCTCCTTTGCCTTTAGCCTGACTGTGGGGTTGGACTCTTGGATTCTGGGAAAATAGGTCAAAGCACTGAGCACCTGCTGGCAAAGCAGAAGCTGGGGCTGCCTCCAGCCCTGTGTAGCCTAATATTTGTCTCAGAGGAGACCTACTTGCTCTCTGCAGCTACCTGAAAGGAGTGGGTAGCAGGGTGGGTGTTGGTCTCTTCTCCCAAGGAACAAGTGATGGAACAAGAGGAAATGGCCTCAAGTTGCACCAGGGAAGGTTTAGATTTGATCTTGGGAACAATTTCTTCCCCAAAGGGCTGTCAGGCCCTGGCCCAGGCTGCCCAGGGCAGGGGGGGAGTCCCCATCCCTGGAGGGGTTTCAAAGCCTGTAGATGTGGTGCTGAGGGACATGGGGCAGTGGTGGCCTTGGCAGGGCTGGGTTAACTGTTGGACTTGGTGATCTTAGTGGGTGCTGTGGTGTGAGGTGGTGCAACCCCCCTGGCAGGATCTGGCCCCACTGCTGGGAAGTGGGAGCAGCTCCCGGGGCCAGGAGCAGCGTGTGGGTGTTCAAGGAGTCAGGAAGGGAGGAGAAACTCTCTTAGAAGCTGCACAAGGCTGGCTGTCTTCAAAGGCAATTTCCAAACATTAACTGAGCTGCACAAGATCCCTGCAGGTAGTTAATTAAGTATCATTTTCTGCTGAAAGATGGGAAGGAGGAGGGGGAAAAAATAAATAAATTAGGGCAGAGCAACGTATCATGCCCAAAGGATCTTTGGGTTATCAAAGCAAAGGGCTGTTCCCAGCTCCTCACCATCAGTCATTTGTTTTTAGCAGGTAATCCTTCAGCAAATAAAAATAAAAATATCATTTAGATTCTACAGAAAGATTTTAATCTTTTTTATTTTGGGCTTTATGGCCAATTCCAGTCCTTCTGCTGGCAACGAAAAGGGTAGGGAATGAGAAATCTTGAAATAAATGTTGAAACCAAGAGTTACTGCAGAAATCGGTTTTAGAGATTGGAAAAGACTTCTCTTTTTTTGCCTTTTTTTTTTTCTGGTCTGGCTTTAGCACAATGCTTTCTTCCACATTTTTGTGGTTATTTTTAGCAACGTCCAGCTCGATCATTGTTACAAATTAGCTTCACCGAAAAGAGCGACAACAACTTGTTGTGGCTGAAAATTGGGAGTTCAAGCAAATGAAAACCAGAGAAAAAGCCCGAACCAAATCCTTGCTGTTAAGCTTGTTTGGTTTGTCGTATTTCTTGGGGGTTTTTTTGGTGGTTTTTTTTTTTTTTTCTAAGAGTGGCCAGATCTCAGGGAAAAGTGCAACTTTAAAAACCTCTTTTCCGATGAATTTTAGACGCGTTTGGAACGAATTAAATTTTGCTCAAAATTTTATCTGCTTCTCTGAGTATCAAGGTTGGAAGAACATGCAGAACTGTGCCAGCACTGGGTGAAGCTAATGCTTCAACTGACCTTAAAAAATAATAAATAAAGCAGCTTTAGTGTGTTATTTTATCAGTTCCCATCACACTGAGGCAGCAACGGGCTCGCAGGCTCCGTGTAGGGCGACGTAGTGAAATGAAGCTTCAGGAGGCTTTTTTTTTCCAAGACAGAGAAGCTCTGTAAGAAAAATCAGCCCCAGCAAGTCTCACAAGGGAGGCTTTGTGTGGCAAAAAGCTGTATTTTTAGGTCAGCTCGGCTAAACTGAAGGAGGTGATTTGTGTGTTAAGTAGAAGGGCTGCCTGGCTTTTAAGCTCAGCCGTTGTTTTTGTGGTGCAGTCTTCACTTTTGAGCCACCCTGATGGCTTTTGGGTGGTGTTTGTAACCGTGGCCAAGTGGCTACCAGCAAGGGGCAAGTGCTTGGTCCTCAGTGTTTAATGAAAGGTGTGTTTCTGCAAGGGGTGACAGCAAAACGGGCACTTTCTTGCTCCTGTTTTTCTCACAGAGCAGTTGTCATCGATGGGTGTAACCGAGTATCAAGTTAATGAAGTAAATTTGGGTGTTAAATCATAGGCTGCATAAAAACCAGTTTGATTAAGCAGGTTGTTTGCAGCCTGCCTGGACCACCAGCTGATGGCAGCATGGGTAGCTGGGGAACCTCAGGGTGGGAAACAGGGAAATTGGAGGCTGGATCAGCAATGCAGCAGGGTTTTGCTGTACCCCAACCCTGAAGGTGTGGGGTAGCAAAGCACACTGCTGCTGGAGCTGCATGGACCCAGATGGCAGAAGCTCTGGGAAGATGAGGGATTTCCCAGCTGAGCATCAATGAACTCCATGAGGGGACCAGAGCTGCATCAAAACTGTCTCTGCAGAGACAACCCCTCGCTCAGCACCTCTGGCAGGAGGCAGGAACGTGCACGCTCAGCTCCCTCGCAGGGGCTGAAGTCCACTCTGAGCAATCAGTTACCACTGTTAGCTCTGTCCAGTGCTTGAGCCATCAAAACAGGGTTTAAATGAAGCTTAAGGAATGTGTGGGATCCTGCACAGACCTTCTGGCCTCTGATCAGAAGCCCTCAGTGGAGCTAATGAAGAAAGAAGGTGCCTCGGGCAAGAGCCAAAGCCAGGCAGAGACTTTAGGGGGGATGAAGGAGGTAAAAAGAGATGAACTGGAGGAAGGACAGAAGGGGAAGAAGCTCAGGCTTTGTTTTACAAGTGAGATAACTTGATTTCTGCTGTGTGCCTTCTCTCTGGAATGGTGAAACGAGGTGCTCAAGGATCAGGGCAAGGAGGGAATGGCAGCAAGGAACAACAGATCACACCCGTGTTCCTCTCCTGTCCGTTTGCCACCTGCTGTAGTTCCTCTTGCTTTTATTTTTGCAGACCTCTTGGCCGATGCTGGACACACTGTCAGACAGAGCCAGTGCTCCAGGAAGCCTTTCTGCAGGAATTCACAGGATGAGCCATTCCCACAACATGTCAGTAGGTGGCAAAAAGCTACAACCCTTGTGCTAAGCAAGAAAGAAATGTTTTTCTGACTCTTGCAAGACCAGGAGTTACCTGTGGGCAGCTCCATCCCGCTGCTGGAGATGGATCATGTTCTTCCTGGGCCAGAGATCCTTGCAGATGTCCCCTTGTCCTGGGAGGAGACATCCCAGAAAGGACAACATCCCATAAAGGGAGCAGGTAAAGAGATTTAGAAGAGAAACAAGAGCTGCCTCCCTCCTCTTCATTCATTAGGGGACACTTGTGCCATCTCTTGACTTTGCTTGGGCATTATTTTAAGAAAGCTGGGAACCATAAGGGCTTAATCACCATCTCCAGCATTGGAAAACAGGAGGTTTAGGGCTGTGCTATCACAGCACAGTCTGAGGATACCTAGTAAGACAAACTAAAATGTTCCACACTGATATGTTTCAAGCTGGTGATAATACCTTAATCTTGATGTACAGCCTGAAACAAAGCTGCTCAGCTTTATGTTCTTCAGTGCTTTTCTCTTGTGGCTTTGTGGCAGCAGATTGAAGCAATCCCAGTTGCTTGTCACACACCTGTCAGCAAGGCAGGGCAGAGAAAGGGTTTAGAAGGTTAGGGAATATATCCCTGTGCCTTTGAGAGTGGGTTCTTCTGCTTTTGGTTGTGTGCACGTGTTGGGAAAGGGTGGGTGCTGGATGATGCTGAAACCTTGCATTCCTGAGGAGGTCACCTGCTCTGAGCACCAGGTGGGACAGAGCCCAGGAAGGTTAGAAAATCACACTAATCCAGAGTGCTGGATGGGATCCAGTGACTGTGGCTTTGTTCAATTGTACTGACCTAACACCTCTCCCCACTAAGTGTAAGTTGAACCTGTGGGATGGGTCCAGCCTTGCCTCAAAGCTGAGTGGTTGCTGTGAGGTACCTGCAGAAACACTTTCTTAGCCAGAAGGAGAAGGTCTTCACAGCCCCAGATAGCAGTGTGCCCAGGTGGCCAAGAGGCCACCAGCATCCTGGCTTGTGTCAGCACTGGTGTGGCCAGCAGGAGCAGGGCAGGGATCATCCCCCTGTGCTGGGCACTGGGGAGGGGGCACCTCAGATCCCGGGGTCAGTTCTGGGCCCCTCACCACAAGAAGGACATGGAGGGGCTGGAGCGTGTCCAGAGAAGGGCAAGGGAGCTGGGGAAGGGGCTGGAGCACAAGTGTGAGGAGGAGCAGCTGAGGGAGCTGGGGGTGTCCAGCCTGGAGACAAGGAGGTGAGGGGAGACCTGCTGGCTCTGCAACTGCCTGAGAGGAGGTTGGAGCCAGGGGGGTCGGGCTCTGCTCCCCAGGAACAAGAGGAAATGGCCTCAAGTTGTGCCAGGGGAGGTTTACTTGGATATTAGGAGCAATTTCTTCCCCAAAGGGCTGTCAGGCCCTGGCCCAGGCTGCCCAGGGCAGGGGGGGGAGTCCCCATCCCTGGAGGGATTTCAAAGCCTGTAGATGTGGTGCTGAGGGACATGGGGCAGTGGTGGCCTTGGCAGGGCTGGGTTGACAGTTGGACTTGATGATCTTAAATGTCTTTTCCAACCCAAATGACTCTCTGATTCTATGATCCCAGAGTTACATCAGACAAATCTCGCTCCACTTTCCTGCTCTGAAATCTTCTCTCTTGCCTGTTCCTCCTCAGACTATGCATTGCTCTGCACCACCAGAAGCAAACCCCATGCAGGTTCCATCACCCTTCAAAACCCAGCCTGCATCCTTGCCTGCCAGCCAGGCTCCCATCCTGCTCCAGCCTCTGTGTCCCAGGGAGGCACCTCAAGGTGAGGGGCTCTGCTCAAGCAGAGGTGCTGGTTTCTGTGGTGTGTGACTGGGATTGAGGCTGTGGGGACAAATCTCACCCTCTCCATGGGTGGCCATAGTGACTCAGCCTTCAGATGTTGAGCTAATATTGAGCAGTTGGAGTCAGGAGCAATTCAGAGAAAACCAGCTCTGTAAAGCCTTCCTTGCTGTGTTGCATCTTGTGGGGATGTTTTTTAATCTTCTGTAACTCACAAAAAAAAAATCTACTTTTCACATTCAGTATTAAAAAACCCCCACATTTTCATTTCCAGCCTCTGGAAGGATGATGGAAAACATAAGATGAGGATGAGTTATTCATCATAACTCCACAGGTTATGAGTAATTAATACCACCAAGGGCAGCACAGTAAACAATTTTTGAGCACCTGAAGTAGAAGGCAGGTTTGCTGATTTTGTTGCCTCCCTAACAGACAAGTTTGCACATCATAAGTTGATAAATTAATGCTTAGTTTCTTCTGTGTGATATGGATTGAATGGTGCACATGTTCTTCTCCATGGGCACTGCTCTTCCCCAGCATTGGCAATGTGATTATTGGAAAACTAATCAGCTCTATCTGAGATAAATTGCATTTTCACTAATTATAGCTTAATTGTTGACAGATGGGCATCCAGAAGGGAGATGTGTCACATCATTAAGAGGACAGGTGTATAGACAAGTGCCAGATGAATTGTTTCAGCCCATTAAATCATTGACCTCTTCAGCTTACCCTCAGTGTTGAATTCAAAGCTCTCATGGTATTTCCAGCTCACACAAGATGACCATCTTTATCAGCAAAGTTCTCTGGGGCTTTTTTTAAAACACACAGACTCTGGATGTGGACTCATTAGCCTTGAGCAGTTCTCCTTTCTCATTAAAATCAGTTCTCTTCCTCCTCCTCCTCTATGTTGCGTTCATTTTCTTGGCTTCTCAGTGAAATCACCCCAGTGTGTGGGCTTTCTCCAAGGAGCAAGTTTCTCCATGAAGCACGTAGACAAGTTGTGATGGGCTGTACATTCAGGGATGTCAAAAAGGAGAAAGAGGTGAAATCAGGACAGAGAAGCCCTGTGCTGGGCAGCTGTGCTGGAGGTTCCTGGTTTGACCTGGGGCATTGGCTGTGATTTCCACCTCTTGCTCTGTCTTGGATTTTCAATAAAGCCTGAGAGAGACAAATAATGTTGGAACTGAGTCAGCCATGGGTGTCTAATTCCCCTAAATATGTGTAGAAATGTGTCTCCTGCTCTTTTTCTGGCTAAGTGGTCCAGAAAGCTGAGAATGCAGTGCAGACACACCTGAAACAACTTTGTGGGAGGTAGCAAAGGTTCCAGAGAGTGATGCAGGATATGCCTCATCTGTGCTGGATAATTGAGAGCTTCAGATAGAATCACAGACTGGTTTGGGTTGAAAGAGACCTTAAAGATCACCCAGTCCCACCCCCCTGCATGGGCAGGGACACCTCCCACCAGCCCAGGTTGCTCCAAGCCCCATCCAACCTGCCCTTCAACACTGCCAGGGATGGGGCAGCCACAGCTTCTCTGGGCAACCTGGGCCAAGGTCTCACCACCCTCACAGTAAGGAATTTCTTCTTAATATCTAATATAAATCTACCCTCTTTTAGTTTAAAACCATTTCCCCTTGTCCTATCACTCCATATCCTGGTCAAAATTCTCTCCCCAGCTTTCCTGTAGCCCCTCAGGTACCAGAAGGTGCTCTAAGGCCTCCCTGGAGCCTTCTCTTCTCCAGGTTGAACAGCTTAAAAAAAAGAGGATAAGATTTCCAGCAGAAGGAATTGAAAGTCTCTGTGATTATAATTGTGTTTCTTACTCCAGGAGTCCCTGTCCTGTGCTAACAAGCTGGTTTGAAGATGTTTTACCTTTGGGAAGGTTTTTAGAGAGACTAAGTGGAAAGCAACCATGGGAGACAAGCAAGAGGTGTGAGGAAGATTTTATGCCCTTTGTCAGTTCTGCAACTTCAAGCAGAGGTAAAATTGGTGCTGTGAATCAGGCAAGTCTTCTTGCCATGGCTGCTGGTGGGTTCTTTCCCTCCCCTAGTGTAGCACCAGTCCCCCACATACCCAGTTTGCCACATAAAAATCAGATCCATCACTGAAATTCCAGTGAATTGTTTTGTCTGTGCTTGGATGACTTACTGTTTCCCACAAAGATGATGCACCTTGACTGTGGTGGCCTTTATGGACCTACAAAGACAACCAGGTAGGAACTAGGAGACCAGGGTGAAGTTCTTTCTCAGATGATGAATTATTTTAGAAAGAAAAGCTGACAATTTATTAAAAAATACAGTTTAGGAGGGATGGATCTGCATGGATCTTTTTGATAGATCAGGCACCCTTCATATAACCATCTTTTTCTAAAAATTAAGAAATGTCAGGATGCAACAGGGCAGTCCAACCAAATTCCTGGTGGATTCCTGGACCATCACGCTGCAGAGCTGGGGTGTGTGACTGCAGAAGATGCTGGAGATCCCTCAGGTTCCACCACTCCCTCTGCAGGATTGAACCCTGAAGAGAGAAGGCAAGTGAACAAACACCAGCTGTTTAGAAGATGAACCATAAAACGGGAGGTTGGTACTGAAGAAAGTCAATGTATTTTGGTGTCCAGAGCAGGGGAGGAAAGGAAATAATTAAAAAAAAAAAAAAAAGACAGAGTAAAAAAAAAAGAATTTTAGAAATGCCAGAATATTTATTTTAGAGGTTTCTTGAAGGAACCATTTTACCTTGCATTTTGAACTGGGATTTTTCTTGTGGTTTAGAAAAGGATGTAAGGTTAAAAACAGAAAGTTCAATGGAAAGGTTGAGTAACCCAAAAATAAAAGAAACATTTCATTTCAGCTGGAACTTAATATTTGGGGTTGTCCCAGAATAATTTTCAGCTTCTCCTTGGGTTGGTTGTTGTTTTTTATTGCAGCCTCCTTCTCCTCCTTCCACATTGACTTCATTGTTGCTCAGTCCAAGCCATTTCTTCCACAGATATTTTGGTTCAGCCACGTAGCCCAGCCAGTCATTGTTCACTCCACACCAGTGACCTCCTGGTTTCCAGCTGTCCTTTCCACTGGACCTTCCTCCCAGAAGTGCCACTAACTGCCCACATCATGTCTCCACCTCCAATCCATCCATCTGGAGGGGTTTCAGCTCCACCAAGGCTGGAGCTTTTTTCTTCAGCGTGTCCCTCCCACCCCACCACTAGAAGTCCTTATCAAAGAAGTCATCAAAGAGAGAAAACCTCTCTGTCTTGGTTCTCACAAGCCTACGTTTGTGGTAAATCTTCTCTTCCCTTTCCCACTCCTCAGAGCCAGTGCTGGAGGTGTCCCAGAACAGATCCCTTGTCCGTGGCTCCCTGCAGAACCACAGGTCAACCTTGCTGTTCCTTTCTGGAGAGACTTCATGCCCATCATGTTGCCTGGAGAGTCCTCTGCCCCACGTGTTTCCTTGGGGAGAGAAAGAAACCAAAAATACTCATAATTTAGTAGGGCTGTATGCCCAGTCCCCTTGAGTTTAGCTGGAAATGGCTATGGGCAACTGGGGACATCTAAAGAAGATCCTGGAAGGTCTTCTTTAAGACCAGACCAGGCTGAGCTCAGGATACTCAGGATTATATTTGGTGGAATTATAGAGCCTGGCAGGAGGCAGGAGGGTTTTATTCCCAGTCAGAAGAGAGCTCAGGTGAAGCAACTCAAGGGAAGAGGAGCAGCCAAGTCCGTTCCCCTTTCTCCTGGTGAAAGTTCACTGGGAGACACATTTTTCACTGGTTTAAGCATTCTTACCTTTGGTGACACATCTCCAGCCTGTGCCAAGTGTGTGATGTGCACGCTGTGGCAAACAAAGTGGAACAGGGCTTGTGCCTCAGAGGTGTTGGCACCAAGTGGCAGCTGAGATCAGCTGCCATTTCCCCTTCACTGGGGACAGTGGGGTCACCTTGTGTGCCCTGGCATCTCCAAACCCCCAACTGCTCGCCCAGCCCAGGTCAACCAGTGTCCCAAAGCTTAGATCAGAGTCACAGCCAAATCCAAAACCCTCCAGATTTGTGCTATCTCCATTCCTGC
>NW_009952983.1:268310-298097 GCF_000747805.2 Chaetura pelagica | reverse complement strand
GAAGACCTTTAAGATCCTGGAGTCCAACCATAAACCTAACACTGCCAAGACCACAACTAAACCACCTTCCTAAGCTCCACATCTACAGGTGTTTAAAAACAAAGAGCCCCTGTGCAGTGTTTGCTGGCATGGCTGGGACACAGACCATGTCCTGCTCCCTCCTGTCCTACAGTGTGGGCTGGGCCAGGACAAGGAGCCCAGAACTGGCTGAGGTCTCTCTCCACTGAATGAACCCCACCTGGGGTGTTTTCTGATGCTGAGAGTTAACACAGAGCCATGCCTAGAACTGCTCTAGCTGGGAATATCTCACCTTGATAACACAGCACCCAGAGGGATGCAAATCCACAATGGACATTGCTTGGTTCTGGACATTGGGAAGTGGTTTCCATTTAAAACTAAACCTAGAAAGTGAGTAACCTCAGTGACTGTAACATTTACCCCACAGTCATTTAAGGACAGGAGGAGCCTAGAGGATACCCCATGTAATTGTGAGCTCAACATATTGGAGGACCACACAGGGATGAAGCCAGGAACAAATCTCTGGTAGCTGTTGCTCAAGCAACTCATTTTACATTTATTCCTCCTGCTGAGCCCTGTCCCAGCTTCCCTACCTGCTCAAGGGTGCTCTGCCAGAAAAGACTTACAAGGCTCAGTGACCCAAAATGTACCTGGTACCCTCCTGCAGCTCTTCATGTGTGTCAAGGGGGAGAGACAAGGTGACTGTTCTCCCAAAAGACAGTCTCACAAGGTCCCTGGAAACAACTAGCAATTGCAAATCATCCTGATTTCCCTTTTGCTGCAAGGAAGCATTGCACTTTGTACCTTCCAGTATCTGAAGGGGCTACAGGAAAGCTGGGAAGGGGCTTTTTGCAAAGGCATAGAGTGATAGGGTGAGAGGGAATGGTTTCAGACTGGAAGAGGGTAGATTTAGATCAGATATTAAGAAGAAATTCTTTGCTATGAGGGTGACAAGACCCTGGCCCAGGTTGCCCAGAGAAGCTGTGGCTGCCCCATCCCTGGCAGTGTTCAAGGCAAGGTTGGATGGGGCTTGGAGCAACCTGGTCTAGTGGAACCAGGTTGGGTGTGTTGAAACTACATGATCTAAAGGTCCCTTCCTACCCTAACCATTCCCCCCCTCATCCTGTCACTCCATTCCTTTGCAGAAAGTCCCTCTCCAGCTCTACCTGCCTGCCCTGGGCCATCCCAATGCTTTGCATGACAACATCTCACTTGTTTCCCCCTTCAGTCCTTGAACTTGCACCGTGTCACAGCAGGAGATGGAGCAGTGTAAGCAGCTTCCATAGGGAAACTTCTCTGATGACATTGAAGAGGCTGCTGAGTTTTCCATCTCCTTGGAAAGTGATTCTCCTTACCATGGTCGTCTCCATGAAAACCCTGATTGTGCTCAGCAGGGACGAGGTCTCGGCTCTTGGCGCTGTCGCCTCCCTGGGGAGTGTCAAGGACGTTCTTTGGGCTGGATTCCTGGAGGTTTTGTTGATTGATTTTTGCCTCCCTCTGGAGATTTCGCTTCAGCTCTGCCTGGGTTTGCAAACAAGTCATGAACAGCAGCAGCAGAGGAGCAAACACGTTCTAACAGCTCAGCTCAGCATTAGGGGGTTGGCACTGAAAATGATGAGCCAGTCGAGTAGTTTAACCAGGGCAAATGGTATTTGCCAAACTGGGTATGTGATAGAACATGACCTCGACAGAGATTTATTTTTTATTTCTCCATGGGCCGTGGCCAAATGAGGGCAAATCATTGCAAAGATCAGAAGTAATTAGTGATCACAGAGCCCCTGGGGATGCTTGCGACCTCACCTCTGCCTGAGCAGCCAGCAAAGCTTAATTTGCTCTTCCCACTAACAGGCTTTAAGCCTCCTGATCCATAGGAGAGACACCCAGCACGGGGAGACCCCCACCTAAGAGGAGAAGCCCCAGCCTCTCCCCAGACCCTCCCCAGTGTTACCTCTCGGCGCCTACGGGTCAAATCCAGCATCTGCAGCTTGTGCAAGTGCTGCCGCCTGCCTGGGGGGTGTCTCAGGCTTTGCCCCCTCTTCTCCACAGCCTGCAAGGTGTTTAAAAACATAAATACACCTGCATTTCCTGAAAGAGAAAGGAAGAGCCACCAGCAAACCCACACCCGGCCCCTGGGGCACTCCCCAGATCAAGGCAGGGAGCATCTCCCTGCATAGCCAACTTGCAGCAGTTAATCCCAGATTTCCACTGTGTTTGCAGTTTATCCCACAGCTCTGGGCCATGAGGGGGAAAAAAAAGCCTTCATTCAAACCATCTATACATGCTTCTACCTCCCGAGGTGTTACTGGTTGGAGTTGGATGTCCCAGATCATCTGGTGATCTGAATGGAGGAACCACTTTGGCACGCTTGGGGATGTTTATGACACAACCTTCTCCCTGCAAGGTGCAGGTGATGGGGTCCAAGTTGCTCAGCCATTTAAAAAAGGGATTCTCCAAAATATTTAGCCTCAAAAATATGTAAGGTCCTGGCTCAGCAGCTCTGCCTCATCCAGGGAACTGTCATGCTGCAGGTTCAGAGGTTTTCCTCTTATTTTGTGTCCTTTCACCCACCCTCTGGTGTTTCAGCTGGATCCAGGGCTTAGCCAGGGACAGAAGCACAGCTGGTGTAAAGCATCAGCTTCTGCTCCTTGGCTCTTTGAGGTGCCTGAACAGTGAGGGAAAGGAGCCTGAAGTCAGCAACAACCTGTTCACAGGGCTCAGCTCATGAGCTTACCTTCATCCTTGGGCTTGCAGCCACTGCTTGTTGACTCCAGGGCTTTGCAGGAGGGGCTTCTTGCAGAGGGGCAGCAGGTTCAAGCCACTACAAGTCCAATATTTATAATACTCAGCTTTTTTTTTTCCACGCAATCATAAAACCTGATATAAAACTACCTTCATATTTTTCCGGCTCCAATTCTGGCCTGGCTGCCTGGGATACAAGAAGGAGATGGCAGTCTCTAGCAGGGAGATGAACATCTCTTCAGGTGCTTGGGGGTGGACAAAACTGGAGGAATATCCTGCATTAGAGTCAAAGCAGCAAGACCCCAGTTTGACATCAGTTTCATCCCTGCAGGTATTTCTCTTTGAGCCTCAGCAATGCTCAAGACTTCAGCCAAGACCAGAGTGAAGACAAAGCCCTGCCTAGATTGCTTCAGGTTGAAGCTGGAGCATGGAGAGGTATCATCACCTGACAGAAGTCTCCCAGCAGGTCATCCAAGGGCAGAACCCAGGTACCTGAGACCCAGAGCACTGTTCCCTGCATCCCACCAGCCTCCTTTGTCTGGGCCTGAGTATGATTTTTCTCTGCAGGCCTGTGCATGGTGCACAGTGCCCTTCTGAGTGGCTAATGGAAGTGAGCAGAGACTTTCCTTACAGACTGCTTTGACCATGGATTTTTATCTTGGGGACCTTAAACTGTACCAAACTATGAGATGATACTGGGTCATTTTGTGGTTTGATATTTCCTGTGTCCCCTTCTAGGAGAGGAACTCAGTCCAGCTTCCATAAAATTAGGGGGAATATCATCAAGGACTTAATCAGTAAGAGTTATGCTTTAGATGGAACATCATTAACCTCTTAAATATGAACAGGAGTGTCCTCTAAGAAAGGGGAAGAAAAGAAAGTGGTCCAGAGAAGAGCAATGGAGCTGGGGAAGAGTTTGGAGCTCAAGTCTGACCAGGAGCAGCTGAGGAAGCTGGGGGTGTCCAGCCTGGAGACAAGGAGGTGAGGGGAGACCTGCTGGCTCTGCAGCTGCTGAGAGGAGGTTGGAGCCAGGGGGGTCGGGCTCTGCTCCCCAGGAACAAGGGATGGGACCAGAGGAAATGTCCAAGTTGCACCAGGGAAGGTTTAGATTGGATCTTGGGAACAATTTCTTCCCCAAGAGTGTTGTCAGGCCCTGGCCCAGGCTGCCCAGGGCAGGGGGGGAGTCCCCATCCCTGGAGGGGTTTCCAAGCCTGTAGATGTGGTGCTGAGGGACATGGGGCAGTGGTGGCCTTGGCAGGGCTGGGGGAAGGGTTGGACTTGGTGATCTGAAAGGTCTTTTCCAACCAGAGTGATTTTTTGATTCTTTGATTTGAAATGGTGAGAAGGCTCTGGGTGTCTGCCTGGAGCTGCTGCCAAAGCCTGAGATGTGATTTTGAAGCATCTTTTAAGTCAATGTAATAACATGGGTGGAAAAAAAAATAAAAAATCAGCAGCATCATGTCAAGGACACAACCCCCGTTAGCCCCAAATGCCAAATTCACATGTGTCTCAGCATCCAAAAAAACCACAAAACTGAATATGAGGCTTCAGAAATGTCACTAGATGGCAGCATGTGACACCACAAACCATGGTCTGGGGTGTGCATCCCTCCCAGGGGCCACCAAGGCAGCCAGCAGGGGTGGCTGAGGGCAGATCAAGTATCAGCTCATGTCACTGCCCCCAGCAGGGAAGCCAAGTTCCAGGGTTTCAGCTAAAGTTGTGTCACAGCCTGGAAAACTGACTCTTTTCCTTCATCTCCCAGTAACCTCACAGGATTTTTCTCTGGGAATTCTCCATGACCAAAACCCTCTAAAAGCCCCTGAGAAGGCCACATCACCCTGCTCAGCTGCCTTTGAAAACATTCCTGCAGGGAAAAGGGCTTTTGTTGGTGCTGTTTCAGATTCCCTAAGAGCACTGGCAGAAGCACAGGGTAGGATGAAGTGCTGTTGTCCTGCAGTGAGTATGATCAGTGCTTTAATAATGCATAAATCCAGATGTAATGGAAATAAGGTCAAAGATCAAAAATTACATGCTGGTAGGAGATTCTTACATGAGGCTGCAATTCCATGTGACAGTTCACCAGGTGCAGCTGGGCTCATTCCAGGTGCTGCTCCCTCACACTCCCACCAAATCCAGGGACATCTTATTTGCTAGTTGATGGCCACCTGCACTCTCTGAAGCCACCAGACTTGGCCACAGCCACAGCCTGGGCTTCAACTGCCCCTGTCTGGTGGCTTCTCTGTTATTTGTTATATTAAAAAGACCTTAATCACAGCAAGGAAGGCTTGTGCCAAGGTTTGCTGTTGTGGGACATGTGCAGAAAGCTTGTCACCACATTTTGGGAGAGTGGAGATGCTTGAGAGGAAATCTCACGGTAGCACAGGGAGGATGTTCACCCAACGATTAATGAATTAATCAATGACAAGAGGTTATATAGGTGGCTGGAAAGGAAGATGATCCATGGGAGCTGGTCCAAGCTGCACCCAGTGCTGGGGTGACCCAGCACCTATGGGAGTGCTATGGAGAAGAACATGGTCAGCTCTTCCATGGGTTAAACAGCCAAGAAGTGTCTCTGTTTGTCCCCAAGCACTGAGGACTCCCTCCAGCTGCCTAATTAAGCTGCTGATTTGGCCCACACAGCTGGGCTCTCTTATAAGGGTCTCAGCAGCAAGTACATTGGCCCTCAATTGCTAATTAAAAGTCCTGCCTAAATGAGAACGATAGGGGTGGGGGAAATTTCCAGAAGCTGGGCACTTCCATGAGCAGGATATTCTGCTGTACCTGTGGTTGGAGGTATCTGCTCAACTAGTCCCCTTTCTCTGCCTGATTTTATTTATCTGAGCCCTGTTTACTCTCTGGTTTGGAGCCCCCACAGCTGGGCCAAGCAGCAAAGAAATGCAGCTGAAAGCCTCAGGCCTGGGGCTCTGAAGGAGAAAGATCTGAGGAGCTACATGGGGGAGCAGCAGTTCTGGGGTATCCAGAGCAGGACTAAGGTTGGTGCTCCCCAGGGTCCTTCCCTGACCCTCTGTGGATGTAGGGAAGGAGGGAGAACTCCATCTTGGCCAAACACCCCGATCTTTGCATCTCAACTATTGAACAGGTAAGAGATGGGGAGCTGGAAGCTATTGCTGGCTGGTTTGGGAGGGTGTGAAGAAGCAATGATAATGCAGGTGGAGCACAGAAAGCAGTGAGCTCCTCTGGGCTTGGGTTTGAAATCACCTGATGCTGGGCAAGAATTGTACAGCCCCAGAAATGCAGCTCCAGCTCAGCCCTGGGAGCATCTGGGGGCCTGAGCCTCACCCAGGTTTTGCATTGTCTAAAGGAATCAGTGCATGAAAATATCAGCACAGAAAATGCATGTAAAGGGCTTTTTGTCCCTTTTTTTAAAAAAAAGTGATAAGAACTCTAACCCTTGTGTGGCATCATGCACTAGTGGTAGTTCCTTTCCTTCTTTGCAGTAAATTGTGTGGATATAAATGTATTTTGGGAGCTTTAGTTAGGTTGTGGTAAGTCTTGTGTGGGGAAGAACCTGCTTGGCAGGTCAGGCATGTCCTGGATTTCAGGGCTTTGAGGGGAAAGATGCTGGGAAGGGGATGGAAAGGTCATGGAGGAGTGAACAAGGGGTTTTTGTGGGCTTTGGGGAGGCTTTTTTATGTATTTGGATAGCCTGGTGTGTGTGTGCATGTGTACAGACAGTGCTATGGAGGGGAGAAGGTGAAGATACATGTAGGCACACAGCAGGCTCAGCAGGGCTTGAGACCTACACTGATGGCTCTGTGTGTTCAGCAGCCCCTGCTGCAAAGCACCTCTGGCTGCCTTCCCTGCCCCTGAGCTGCTGCCAGAGCTGGGTGGGATATTTGGCTTGAAGAGCTAAACCCAGCCCCCTGTGATACCAGTTGGATCCCTTCTGCCAAGGGCTCTCTCCTGGCATAGAATGGTTTGGGTTGGAAGGGACCTTCAAGATCACCTAGATCCAACCCCCTGCATGGGCAGGGACACCTCCCACCAGACCAGGCTGCTCCAAGCCCCATCCAACCTGCCCTTCAACACTGCCAGGGATGGGGCAGCCACAGCTTCCCTGGGCAATCTTGGCCACATTAGCCCCATGGTGACCCTGAGGTTTGGCTGCAGGCACCCAGACACCAAAAGGGAAATGAATCATTACATGAGAGGGGGCCTCATGGCCAGTGCTGGGACATGTGTCCTCGTTGGGTGTCTCCACAGCACATGTGGACCAGTCAGGCATGATCCATGGAGTTAGACAGGTGGGTAAAGCAGGGGCTTGCTGCAGTGGTCCCTCTTTGGCTGTTCTTAGATGAAGTCCTCACCCTTGTGCTGATGAACCAAAAGTGACCTGTCTCTGGTCAACATACCTGCTCTGCCCAGGATATCAAACTTGGGCTGGTGATAAAGATCATCTAGGGTTTATCACCTGGAGATAGGACCTCCTACTGGCATTGCTGTAGGATGTTTGTTTTCCCCACCATGGTGCCCATGTCCCCAAGGATGCCCATGTCAAACAGGTCAATCAGGGCAACTCGTAGGGAGCTTTTCAAACTTGTCTTACTTGAGGTCTTCGAGGTGGGTGCTGTTTAATGATGCTGGTTTCTCCCTTTTCCAGGGTGGTGTTGAAAGAAAGGGGCCCTTAAAGATTAGAGAAGAAATGAAGTTACTTTTAGGTGATCATCAGCTGCTAGGCTGTACTCAGCAATAGTTCTCTGCCCTTGTTTTTTGGTTGATGCCCTGCTACTGCCCTCTCACTGTACCCCAGCAACATGTGGTGGCAGTTATTCTATTAGCTGCAGAAATACAGGGAGGATGTACCTGAGCCTCTGGTTCCTAGCAACTCTCTGCCATGGACCTCTCCTACTTCCCTCTACAACCTCTTGTGCATCCTATCTATGACAATAACCACCCTCCATGTCTCCTGTTGTCCCTCTGAGCTTCTAAAATGGAAAACAGGCAGCAGTTTGCATCTCTTCTTGCTGCTCAGTCCCTGGGACTTATTGTTATTTTTTGATGGAACTGAGAAACATCTCTGATGTTTCTTGATGGCATCAGGACTGGGCTACAGCCTGCCACTGCCACTACAGTGAGTTCTAGAGTCAGTGGGTTATGGATAGAGAAGCAGTAGAATCAGACCCTCATCCCATGGAAATCAGCCCAAAATAATGTGTTATGAACCTCTTAGCTATTAAAGTGCTTTCACTGTGACCTGAGCTCTGGTCCATTCTGCTCTGGTGCTCTCTGCTTCTTTCCTCTCTTGCACAAATAAATGCTCGGATGAACAGGAAGTATTTCTGTTAGAAAATAACTTATCTGCCCCACCTGTTCTCCCAAAAAAACCTGTGTTGGTTTGTTTCAGGTGCCATTTGCTATGTGGAGCTGAGCAAGGTGTTGCTGAGCAGCTCCTGCTCCCGTGGGGTGGGAGCCCCAAGGTGGCTGCAAGGGGGGAGAGTTGGGAATAAAGGGCAGGACTTTCATTATAGTTGATGTCAAATTTAATAGTTATATGAAGAAGGAAGGTAATTATTTGGAGGTCACCTGATGGAGGACTTCAGTGGTCCCTTTAAATGAGCCCTGTGGGAGATTGCCAAGGCAGGGCTCGTGGAGAGCAGAGAGGGAGAAGGTGATGGAGGGAGGAAGGGCATAGGAGGAGATGGTGATTCCATTGGATCAATGATTGTTGGGCTCTGCTGAGCACCAGCAATGATTAACCACTGAGCCAACCCCTGGCTGCTCTGCACATGCAGGAAAGGGCCCCTGAAGTGATCATTGCCAGCTCAGGAGGCTCCTCTGGAGATGAACTTCAGCTGCTGGGGAGCACACAGGGGAAGAACAGCTCGTTATAGCAAAAGGGGGGTTATGAAGTTATTGCCTCTCAATCTGCAGGACTAATTAGCACAGAAAGAATTTCTAAGGGGGGGGAAGTAAAATGTAAGGAGGTGGCTCAGAGTGCTGGGAATGTGGGACACAGCACAGGCAAGGAGCTGGGGCTTGGGAGAAGCTTGTTCTGGCAAGATGTGTGGCTTTGAGGAAATCAGTGATCCCTTCTGAGATTCTTAAGAAAATATGTTAAATTATTCCCTCTCTATCCGTGCATGTGTCTTGCAGGAGTTTGCACTTATTCTCTACAGGTCCAGGGTTGGGAGCCAAGTGCTCACTGTGTCCAAACCTGCTGGGGTCCTGGGGCAGGGAGGGATGGTCCCTGGCACATCCAGGTGATGCTGGCAGGGAAGGACTGATGTCCCACCACACAGGAGGGAAAACAGCCCACAGGGCCCAAGCTGAAGTAAATTGTGTGATTTTTTTGGTTTTTTGACCCTTGCACTTCAGCAGCAGCAGATCTTTCCTGCTGGAGGAAGCAGGATTTAACACAAAGCCAGGATGAATCCTCATAAACCAAATAAACCCCATTCTCTTGGAGGCTTTGCTTATTTAGACAGCAGCTCAAGCTGATCCATTGCTCAAGTGCCCTTGAGCATACTCTTCTTATTCCTGAAAATGAGAAGTACCAGCAAATTACATTTATTGAGTGGGGTTTTTTTAATAAAAGTACACATTTTACAAGCACTTGTTAAATACCCTGTGATGATAATTTTCCAAAACTGGAATATTTAGTTTTTCTTGCTGTCCTGAAGTACTTGAAACCCTCTGTTGCACAGTCAGACCTCATCTGTAGTCACCCTGGGACCTCTGGCTCTGGGAGCATCATTGTTGTGCCAGAGGTTTATTTGCTTTCATCATCTCCTGGTGCCTCTTGGTGGATGATCCTGAAGGAAATTTCCAGCCCCTGGTGAAGCAGCAGGACTTAAAGCTGCTCAGCATGTGTCAGAAATTCATTTTTGGAAATGGGAAAGAGGAGAGGAGGGTGCTTGGGCTGTAGAACCTCCTTCCTCTGCATTGACCTTCCTGCAACCATGTTGGTGTTCCTGATGGTTTCACCCTCCTCCCTCCTAAGGTGTTCATGGGAGGCTGCTGGTCACCATCCAGCTCCATACAGAGCTTTGTCTCCACTTCCAGACGGGTGCAAGCCTCCCTCCTCACCTCCAGGGAGGGTTTGGAGTGGTCTGGGTGGATGGAGTTTAAACCCTGCTGTGAGAAGCTGCAGGTCAGGGTGCAAGATTCTGTTTGTAGAAAAACCACCCCCAGCTGCACCTGCCTCTGCCTCTTGGCTCATGAAATAAGTCCTGTGTGAGACAAGGCTATAATTTGGTTTAATGCTCCATTTTACCTGCTGAGCATATTACCAAGAGTCTAATTTTAATTAAGCTAATGAGACTGATATGGTCAGTGGTGGCACCTGAGCAGGACAGGTGTGTAACTGGGAGTTGAGGGGCTGCTGCTCCCAGCAGGACCGTTGGTAGAAATCAGGGGCCTGGGCTCTGGTGACTGGGAGGCTTTCTGAGACAAGTTGTGGGGGGAAGGAAAGGAAAGGGGAAAGAGGAAAGGAAAGGGGAAAGAGGAAAGGAGAGTTTTCCCAAAGCTAAAATGCCCAGAGCTGCACCCACATCCCCAGCTGCAGCCCTGTGGGTCCCCACCCTATGCTTTGCCATGATCAGGTGATGATCCCCTTACCTGCAGAGGTTCTGCCATACCAGGGCTCCCGGAGAGGTGGAAGTTGCTGGGGACAGGTGAGGTTTCCCCACTCTGCCATGGTCTGTGAGTGCAGGTTGGGCTCTCCAGACATCCTGGGGAGCTGGTGTGGAGCAGGGAGAGCAGGCAGGTCCTCCCTGGGGTGCATCGGTGCCACCTTGGTCACCTTGGGGTGTGCCTTGGAAGAGCTCAGGCCCATTTTCCAGAGCAGTGGCTTTGAAAAGAAAAGGAAAAGCCCCTTGTGCAGGGGTCCATTCAGGAAGGACAGTGGAAGTGACCGTGGTTCTCTGGAGTTCCCTGCCAGCTGCTGGAGCTGGTTCCCACCAATGTGCCCACACGTCCTTCCTGGCTCAGTTAAACATTGACCTGGTCCTGGCCATTCCCCCAGGGGGATGGGAGGTGGCTGCTGCTGACAGAGGAGCAGAAAGCAGTTCAGGAAGCCAGCATCAAGCCCTGGGCAAGGTTTTTTTTTTTTTTTTTTGTACCTACAAGTGATTTTCAGCCAGGGGCACCACCTCAGCTGGCAGCTGGCTGACCTGGATGTATTTCTACAAGCAGTTGTTTTGCTAAACCTTCTATTTCTAGAAGGAAAATCAATCCCCAGAGCACCAGAAGGGTAAAAGTATCTCCCACTCTGCATGGCAGAAGCAGCCTGGGGACAAGGCCTGGCTGAGGAGCATCCTCTGCCCTTGCTCCTGCTGGCTAGTGGCATCAATGGGGGGTGGGGGGAAATGCAACTTTAGCACAAAACCACCTGAAAACATCAGCCAAAGTGCTTATATTCTGCAGCAGGATTTGGACCAAATGCAGCAGGGTTGGTGCATAAGACAGGGGTCTACACATCTCCATGGTTCTTCCTTTCCATTCCCAAGGTGTATGAGGACAACATGGCTTCCTTGGAGCTGTAGGGAGTCACTTACTCATTTCCAAAGTGGAGTGGTTTGAAACTATGTAGGGAGGGTTATTTCTGCAAGAAGATGACTATGGCAGGAGTGGGGCTGCAAGAGGAGGGCAGAGCATCTGTGGGCTCCACTGCACAATCCCTGGAAACCAAAGAGCATGGAGTGTGAAAGGGAGAGGCTAAAATGGCACCAGAGCCAGCAGCAGCTCTTCCCACTGGGATCCCAGGAGTGATCCTGTGTAGGAAATGGGGCCTCTTTTGGCTTTTCCCTTGGGAAATGAGAGCTGGGAGGAGGGCTGTGCGGGGAAATGCAGGTCATGGAAGAGCCACACATCCAGCACTCGTGGCCGGTAGATCCATGGATAAACCACTGGGCACTCCCTTGATGGGGAGGTTTGGAGCTGCAAAATGCCACTGGCCAGGGGTGGCACCTCCCAGAATAAATTATTCATCCCTGGAGCAACCCAGCTGGTTCATGTTTTTGGCTGCAAAGCACCAACATCCTTCATGACTTTGCTTTGCAACAGGTCACCAGGGAGCAGAGGAGTTTGGGTGTTTTCTTCTTTTCAAATCAACATATGAAACCAACACCCTGCTTCCTTCCTGAGCTTCTCAGCACTTCATACTTCTTTTTCCATTTATTTTCCCTTCCCCCTCCCCTGCTGAGAACAGGTCATTCCTGTTAAGCAGCTTGGGAAAACTGAATTCAATGCAACAACAGGTGTCAGAGCATTGGAAAACTCACAGATGTTGAAGCTGGTGCCCATGGTGCTGTATCTGGGTGTTTCACCCAAGTGTGATGCTGTGGCCCTGGCCCTGATGAAGACCTGGCAGGGTCCTCCTGCTCCCTGTGCCACTAAATCCCTGTCCTGCTGAGGTTTCTTTCAAAGCCATAAGGGTGTCCCCACCTGCTGTGTGATGGCACCACAGCCCATCACACAGTGATGTAGGGAAGGAGATTGTGAAGGGACGTGTACTTCATGTTGATATTTCCCCAAGGTCTTCATCTCTGGGTGAAGAGATGCTCCTCTTTGCATTTGAAGGTGATGCAGTGTCCTCCTGGCTGGTTCATGAGAGCTGGGTCCCACCTCCTCTGGTACAAGGGTCCAAGGGTGTTTGTTAGCCTGGCAGCCACTGTCAGCTGAGGACCATTATCTCTCAGAATATCCCTAAAAAAAACTATGTCTCTGTGCACTTTTGAGCTACACTTTGCTCTCTGCATGCCTGTACTTTGTAAAGCAGGGAGGGCCAAGGGGCTTTGGGGTTGGGTCAGAGGGGAGGAAGGCTTGCTGCAAAAAATGCCCTTCCTGCAGGTCTCTGGGGCAAACAGAGAGCAAGTTTGGGGTTGAACTGAGTCCCAGGAGCTCCCATGGATACTGGAAGAGACTCCCAAATGTTATTACTTGCAACTGCTCTGCCAAAATCACCCCTTTGCACCTTGACCTGGGCTACGTAGACTGTGGCTGTGCAGGGTGTTGTGTGGGTGCAGGAGAGGGAGCTGGGTGAGCTGTGCATGTGCAGTGCTGGAGGTTGTGGTTATTGGCATCATTTTGACCTGGTTAGCTCAAGATTGAGCGGTGACCTGTGCTAACCCCCTTGCTTAAACCTGTTTAACACCAGCCAAAGGTATTTGAAGGGAGAAGGATGGGATGAGGTATGTTAGGGCTTCAGGCCAGCTTCATCACTGCCTTCCTGGTGATGAGGAGCTCATCCTTTTCTTTAACTCGAGGGTTGCTTAATCTGTATTTAAGGTATTTTATCTGTATTTAAGGTTCAGTTTGAATCCCAAGCTCTGTGCCATAGAAACATGGGGCAGGAAGGAGCTTTACCCCCATGCACTACTGTTAGGGAGAGCATGTGGTCCTTCCAAGGAGAGTTGGAAGCTCTTTATCCCTTCCTCCAATTTCATTTATTCCTTGAAAACCCTCCACCAAATTCAGATGGAACTTCTAAGTGACATTGATTTTGCCAAGATTGGATTTCCCAGCAAATATATTGTAGTCAAAATGAAGCCATTGATCTCTTAAGTGTTCAGATGCCCTTCTTTTAAGATAGATACCAGGAAAAGCTCCAGGGCAGGGCAGTGCCATGACTTGGGGCTGGGCATTTTCCTGCAGGGGAGCAGAGTGTTGCCCATCTGTACGTGGCACAGGTGAACTAAGGGGGGGGGGGGGGGGGGAGGGGTCAGCACAGTCTGAGATCCAACAGCAACAGTCGATTTTCTCTGCCTTAGAACTTCTCTTTAAGAGTTTGAAATTGCAATAATCACAGGGACAGGAGGAGATGGAAAGTGGGCAGCAGTGATTTTTGCAAAAATCGTGCCTGGACTTTCTGCAAATCTCCAGTGAGCAAAGCAGAAGAAACCATGAGGGTGTGACCAGGCTTGCTGTTCATTGTGCTTGCAACATGTTCAGCTGGTGATAGCACAGAGCAGGGAAGAGGAAAATAATCCAGCACTGTCCCACGGGCTGCCATAGGCACTGGTGTGACAAATAGAGCCTGTTGTTACAGAGCTGTGAAGTTGTTTCCTCCCTCTGCTGCTTGTCACTTGCACTAACAGGGAATGTTCACCTTGTCCCAGCCACGAGGACACGGGTGATGCTGAGATAACATTGTCCATGGTGCCTGGTTGCTGAGCCCTCCTGAGTGATGGTGTGTGGGTGGCAGTTGCTCCAGAGGGGTTATTCCCAGCACGTTTTGTTTTCCTTCCAGAGAGCTGGGCCCTGGAGTGAAGGACAATCTGATAATGCAGCAGCCAGATCAAAACTGGCATTTTCCTTGGGGTGCAAAATGAGATGGTGCAGCTGAAGTGAAGCCCTCAGGTTGCTGGAGATGGTAGAAGGGCTCATCAGAGACCCTCACAGATGTAACCACATCTGATTGGTCACTTGACAGGTGTGATTATGGGTTTGCATTCCTCTGATGGATCACGAACGTGGTCCTGCAAAATAGCCTCTGTTTATTGTCTGATTTCTTGGGCTTGATGGGTTTTCTCTGGCTGAAAGGCTGAGCTGTAGGGGAAACAATTCCCTTCCTTGCTTCATAAGGAAGATAATGGACAGATAGAGCAGCAGGTGCATGAGGGGACTCCAGTGAATTGCTGAGCAGGATGAGAACCCCCAGAAAGCATCTGGCTTGGGTTGGGTCAGATGATGTCTGGTAAGCCTGATGTGAGGTGTAAGGTGGCTGCTGGGCTCAGAGCTATGTGTCTTCTCTCCCTGTAGAAACATGAGGGTGATCACTGGTCCCTGGGGACAGGACATGCACAATGGCTGCTCGTGGAGAGTGACAGGCTGGCACTGTGACACACTGTGCCCCTGGCCATGCAACATGTCATCCAGGGGAAAACTGACTCAAACGTGGGTATTTCTCATTATTTCCCTGCTGAATAACTCCATGAGGTTTCTTGATAGATTGAGTCTTGGGTCTGCAGGTGCTGCCATGAGGCTGCTTGCCAAAATCTACTCATCAATGCACCCTGAAAGGAAATGTTTGGTTTTCCTACATGTTAAGTTTGGCAGGAACTAACATTTGAGTAAAATATATCTCCAAGACTATCTAGTAATGGAAATGAAGATATTGACTCCAAAATCAACTTGGGGGGGGGGGAGGTGCCCAGGCTGCCATGTGCTATTTGCACTCAGCCAGATTGTCCCATCAGTATCCCCTGTTTCATGTAATTAACTTTTCTGGAATCTTTTTCATGTCCAGCTCCTCTTGAAAACAGCAGGTGAGAAGCTGAGCCCATCTTCCCAAATGCTAGAAGTGACTTTTAAAAGGCTTCAACCTTACACCTCTGGGTCTAGTGCAAAGGGGAAAGGGTTGGTTGGGTTGGTTTCTGCAGCTGTGTGATGAAAGGGCCCAAGTTTGGGTTTTTGTTTGTTGTTGGTTTTTTTATTCATAGAATCACCAAGGCTGGAAAAGACCTTCAAGACCATCAAGTCCAGCCTAACACCACCACATCAACTAGACCATGGCACTAAGTGCCACATCCAGCCTTTCCTTGAACACCTCCAGGGACCACCACTCCACCCCTTCCCTGGGAAGACACACAGGTATTTTGTTAGGTGTCCTGCTCACGTGGAACAGTTGAGACATGAATGTTAAAAGATAAAAAAACACTAAATAGAACAGAGTCCAATAAAAAGGTGCTTCTGATACTACTGACATGAATTGCTTTGTTACCAGCAGCACTAAGGCCTAATGGCCATGGGGGACACTCTGGCTGCCTGTCACCCTCCAGCACCATCACTGCCACCTCTGCTTGTGTATCTGATAGCAAAGACTTCCTTTCTGTAATAACTAATATTTTTTTTTTGTGGCAAAAAAACCCTCAGAAAAACTGTCTCTGCTGCCAATCAGACTCACAACCACCAGGCAGGCCAGTGGAGCTCAGAAATCTGTGATGCTTTGCAGTTGTTTCTGTTCTTCCTTAAGAAAAAAATGCTTGTCTATCTTCTCAAGTGCTCCCAATTAAAAGTAATCCTGCTTGCTTGGTTCTAGGAATGCTGAGAAAGAAAACAGGCAGCCTAAATTACACAGTGACAGACTCAGAGAAAGAACTGGGTAAGTTGGTTGGTTTGTTTTGGCTTTTGAAAGGCTTTTCCATGGTAAAGGTTAAGAAAAAAATCTATTTGTTTGGCCTAAAGCTTTAGAAAATATGAACTGACATTTTCCAGCAACACTGGCAATCCAGGGTGTTCAATCTGTCATGAGAGGCACGTTGTTCAGCAGGGAGGGCAGATTTTCTGGGAGAGAAAGAGATAAATAAGGTTATTCTTGCTTTACTGAAGACACCCAAAAATCCAGCACCACTCCTGGGAGGTTGATGTTGGGAAGGGACACAGCTCAGAGTGTGGGAGGGATGTGGGGCCAGCATTTGGAGCCTGGTGCCTTTCAGAGGGGGTGAAGCTCCAGGTGGTTTCTGGTTTATAGGACATTTGCAGCTAAGTGGTCACAGGCTGGAGCAGACCATGGGTGTCATGAGTGGCCTTGGTTCTTTAGCAAAGGTCAAAGTGTGAAGCCAGCTTAAGGGTGCAGCAGCAGCCTCGAGTCAACTCAACTTGGTATCACCACCATTTTCTCACTTGCTCAGCATGGGTGATAAGGACAGGTAGAAGCCCTACGAATCTACCAACAAGCAAAACTAGTTTGAACTGTTTTAATTGGCAGCAACTCACACCAACAGTTCTATGTTCAGCAATGGATCCCTCTCTCTCTCCCAGCTGGACTGGGAGGCAGGCACCTGCCTGTTCCCTGCCCTAGCAACGTGCTGGGCATTGGGTGGGTTAGGACATCAGGACCGAGCTGTGGATTTCCAGTGGCTCCAGGCACCATCTGTGATGGAGAGACAAGCTTTCAGTGCTAGTCTCTGGGCTAACCACCCTGCAGCAGGGCCAGATGATGTGTGAAACAGCCATCCCTGCACACTTCACAACAGTGAAACTTGATGAGAAATCAATGCTTTGCACATCACAGGGGATTTCTTCTGGTCATCATTCCTAACATCCATGTGAACACCAGCTTCCTTCAGAAATGAAGTCTCAGAAATGCTGGGAGAGGTTTGAAATGGCTTTCCAAACCCACAACCTCACCAAAAGGTCACTTCATTTTTAAGGTAAGTGGACATGTTCAATTTTGAGATTCAGCTGGAAACACCCAAGATCTGTATGAATGGATCTGCTTTTGCCATGAAAAGGAAACAAATGATGCAGATTTGAACCCCTATTTTAAACCCACCAGTTCAGTAAGACTTAGATGGTTTTATTACAAAACATTTTATTGTAGTTATTTACACCCTTTCCTTGATAAGTGTATAAATGTAAACATTTATTATAGATGTATTTCTCTTATCTTACAGTTGATCTCCTGCTCAGAGTAAATGTCATTTTGAAGCATACAAGTAGTGAGGAAATGTAAGCTATATTCACAGAATATACATCAAGTCCACCAGCCCTAAGCTAGTGGTATAGACACTGTCCCATTAGCTCTACTTCTGCTCCTCGTGTGTACACTGGAGTCTGTGATGTCATCAGCATGATCCTCACTTTTCTTCTCCTTCAAGCTGTTGATGAACCTCAGGGTTATTTCATCCCATTCCTCGGGGAGCAGCATGAGCAGAAAGCCAATGCAGATGATGATGGTTGCTCCCAACCTCACGACGCTGAAGATCATTTTGTGCTTCAACAGATCCACAGCTGTGAAGAAGAAACAACAGCACTGTCAACATTGCAGCAGGAGGAACTACAGCATCAGAGCAGCCTGGAACATCTCCATGACCTGCGTGGTGCACTCTGGCTGTGAGATCAGCCTCATTGCTCTCAGTCCTCTAGAGTGACCAGCTCCCTGAGCTCAGAGAATGGCTCTGACCTCACAGATTAGGTGAGGAAGTGCCACGTCTCCTCCACGTCTCACCATCTTCATGAAGGCTCTGAGGAAGCCTTGTAGGGCTGGTCTAGCCTCAAGGTTTCTATTTCTGCTCCAAGAGGGAAGGTACTTTATGGCAACTCTTTATCTACAGCAGGTTACATCAACATAATGCTTCATGGGCTGCGTGGAGCAGCGATGGGGAGAGAGCAGCAGGCAGGTCAGAAAGCTGGTGTTGATGTCTCCAGGCCCCACAACCACCAACCACAGCACATCTGAGCCCTTCAGCAGCCTCTTACAGGTACTGACTGTTTCACAGCTCTGACCTGCATCCCCCTAAAAATCGAAGTTTCTTTGAAACCCAAAGTGGTGAGACTGGGGGGGAGAAGAGAAGACTGGAAGAGCAGAGACAGATTCAAGAAGACAGGACTCTGGAATAAACTTCCACATACACCCCCTGCCCTGCTGCTGGTCACCAGCAGAGTGCTGAGCCCACCACACCTCAGCAGCAACCAGCTCTGGGCTGCTGGCTGGAGATCTGTGTGGGACAGACACACTCATCACTCCCAGAGGAAGGAGGCAAGACCAAGAAGAAAAAAAAGGCTTCCACCAGCTGCAACACCCACCACCTACAGAAGCCGAAGAAGACTGAACTGCATTTGAAATACATGGCAAGAGATTTTTTGACTGTTTAGGCCATGAACTGCTTCTGCTGCCTGCAGCCCCACGTGCTTCTCTGTCCACCAACACCCCGGGCGCCGGTACCTGCGTTGCCAGGGACACTGAGCACTGTGCCAACAGAGATCAGGATGGGGTAGGTGAGCACCACACCAACGTTCACCAGAATGTTGAAAGCTGGGGGGAAAAAACAAAGAGATTATGGGGCAAAGCAGTGGGGTGAGCCTGTTGTCCTCCACCTTGACCATCTAAGCATGATACAGGCTCAGGACACACACCACGCTGAGGTCCTTGTCATGAAGGGATTGAGTCTGTTTTCATAAAGGAGTGGGAAACAAGGGGAAGTTCTGCTTGGAGGAAGAGGGAGGGCTGCAGGTCCTTTTCCAAACAGTAATACCAAGATTATCACCAAGGGAGGAGAGGACGTTTGGACTCAATGATCTTAAAGGTCTTTTCCTTGAACAATTCTATGACACTGTGTCTCAGGACAGCTGCATGGCTGGGCTACCTACCAGGCCATGGCATTCACAGTCATTTTTCCATGTAATGTACTTGGAGTGGAGACAAAAGCCTCTTCAGTTATGAAATAACAGAGACTTCAGTAAAGAAAAGGATGTTATTACCTCTGAAAAGTCAAACTCCTCTGGGCTGAATCAAATTTCTGCCTGGCTAGAGGACAACAATTGTGGCTCTGAGGAGAGCCCTGTAGAAGAGCAGAGGGGAGGTGAAGACCACAGGAGAAGAACCTTGCAGGCAAACAGCAAGCTGTGAGAGGTCTGCCCAGAGCCCTGCAGCACCCACAGAAAGGTGTCCCAGCACTGTAGGTCTCCATGTCAGTCCACACAAACCCCACAGAGCATCCCAGAACTACTGACCACACACATAGCCCTTTGAAATTGGGTTGGCAGCAACCCAGCTGTGCCAGGGAAGTACCAATGGAGCTATGGTAGGAATGCAAAGATGAAAAGTGGACAATTGGTGTGACTGCTTCAGCTTTATCCTCTGCTATTTAACTGTAAGGCTTCTTATGAAAACTATGAATAACTTCTCAAGGTGTACCTGCTTGGGTACCTGTGAGAGAGCTCTGCTGCCCAAGGGGGTGGAGGGGACTGTTTGTGGTCCAAGGCTAATTTTGTGTTGGGGGAGATGAGAAGAGCTGGAAAAATGAGTGAATTATTTGTCACATACCCAACCAGAGCCCGGCTACACCACACAGGTAACCCCAGGGCACAGCAGAGAAGGGGGACCAGTACTCCACTTTGGTAAAATACAGGATGATGGGGGTGACAGAGATGAAAATTAAATTGAAGAAGCCCAAGGTAGAAACAAAATGAGCTGCTTCCCCAAAGTTTGCACTTCCAAGGAACATCTTGAACAAAACCTGCAAAGAAAAGAGGAGGGTTTTAGTCTCATGCCTGTCTTAGAGGTCTTTTCCAACCTTAATGACTCTAGCATTCTGGGCAACCAAGTTATGGGATTTGGGCTGTGCTTGGCACTGTTAAGGTCTGGGAGGGGTTTCCATAGCATGACCCTGCTGTGAGAGGAAAGCCTCACCTGGAGGGACTGGCTTCAGATTTACAGGCATCAACACGGCCTCAATTCATGCACTCTGAGTGACTTTTGAATGGTGACAACAAATTAACCAGTGAGACAAGCAAAGTCTCAAGCTGGGAGGCAACTTCTCATCCCACTACAACCTGCTCCTCTTCACACACCCTTCAGCCTCCCTGTGCTGACGTCAAACACGGCCACCTTCAGCCCAACTTGTTCCTAACTCAGACACATCCCTCTCCATCCCTCATCTTCAAGAGCAGCCACTACTTTGAAGCAGGAGAGCAGAGCCCAGCATGTCTTTAGTGCATCACCTGGGGCTCCAAGCTCTGCACGAGCGTGGAATATGCAAGAGGAGCCGCAGTGCAGCCCAGGGATGAGCCGGGAGAGCAGCACTGCTGATTCCAGCTCTCCTCCCTGCTCCATCTGGCCAGCCCCTTCCAAACAGTGTTGAGAAACTGTGGTGGCAGGACATGATTAAAACATGATCCTGAACTCCTCACAGCATCCTAATGGAGATTTCATTAAAGGCTCATAAAGCAAAGGCAGCCTGGCTATTTGGCAGCTAACGGCTGAATTACCCTCAGAGCAGCTTTCCTGACATCACAGCATCTCCTGGTCCCAGCACAAATGATGCAGGAGGGACGAATAAGACAAAGCATTTCCTTCACAGTGATTCACTTGGCATTCATGCAATGTTACCAGCCAATGTTAAAAGAATGGAAGAACCCCAATAAACAGCTCTGACCTACCTTATAGAGTGCAGATGTAGAGGCTGATCCAACAGCATATGCCACCCCAATAATGGAATCACCCTGGAAACCATCTGCATATGCCATCATTACAATCCCTGTGATTGCCATTATTGCTGCAACTATCTGCACAGAGAAAGCAAAGCAAGGTAAAGCTCAGCCCAACTTCATCACACAGCAAGAGATTTATCACTGTGGGGGGTTTAAATGAGTGTCACTACAGCTCCTGGCTCTGACTTGAAGCTTCTTTGCTTGTCCTTAAACAGGGGAAATTATGCACAGTTGGGAGAGATCTAAAGCATAATGAAAGTATAAGCACAGAGAGTGACATGGATCTATAGCACTGCAGGGTCTCCCTAGGACCTACTGAGACATCATCCATCATTATTTTATAAACTAAGCAGCCACTTGGGAGATATTCCTCCAAGATCAAGACATTTTAAGACATTATGCTCTGCTCTACAAAAAGACAAATATTTAGCAATGCTGCCAATTTGACTTGAAATGCAAACATTTAGATGGCTGACCTTCCTGGACATTAGTCCAGAAGAATGACCTCTGTATTTTGGCATACCAGTGTACCACTGGGAGCTTTTCCAGGCTGCTCCAACTGTGCATATTTCCTAACAGCTTTCTTGGATGGACTTGACCAAATCTCTTTATGATGTCTTTACCTTTGTGCTTAGGGTTTTGACCTCATTTGAAAATGAAAACTGGAAGAGGGGAGATTTAGGTTAGACATTGGGAAGAAATTTTTCACTGTGAGGGGGTGAGACACTGGCCCAGGTTGCCCAGGGAAGTTGTGGTTACCCCATCCCTGGGAATGTTCAAGCCTAGGTTGGGTGGTGCTTGGAGCAACCTGGGCTGGTGGGAGGTGTCCCTGCCCATGCAGGGGGGTTGGAACTAGATGATCTTGAAGGTCCCTTCCATCCCAAACCATTCTATGATATGAAAAAGAAAGAATTAACTGTACCTGAAATTCTGGGTCTTGACTCCAAGGAGCATAAGGAAGTGGCAGGGATTCCAGCATGTTTTATTATTTGAAAAAAACCTCCCAGTCTCTACCTTATTGCCCTCAGCAGATAAATATGAAGTCTGAATTTCAAAGACATTGAATACCTAGATTCCATGACCTGCAGAGGAAAATGTGTTTCCTCAGACTTGTGGAAAATCACAGCCCCATTTCTCAGAGCCAGGGGGTTTTATAGAGTTTGGTTTGTTGATTTGTTTGTTTAATTAGTATTACATTAAACATTTTATTACTATAAAAAGGCTGTTCATGTACTAGAGCTGGATGTAGAGCAGAATATTCACAAATGCAGATATCCAAAGCTAGCTGTTACAGAATCAGCAGCAACATTTCAGGTTCAGACCCTGTTCTCTATTCCCAGATATCCATTATAACACACAGCTCCCCAGAGGACAGGCAAGGCAGGCTCTCCTCATTCATACAAAGGAAGAAACGTGTGGCTCACCTCACCAACATCAACCTCTACAAGCACTGTCACACTGACTGGCTCCTGAACTTGGCTGCTGAGCCAGGCAGGGCTTTTTACCTTCTTGCTCCTGCAGCTCTGGTGCAGCCCCTGAGCCAACACCAAGGTGAGATGGACACTTGCTTCTTCAAACTTCCTTTCACAGATATTAACTACCAGGCAAACCTAAGCTTTATGTGCTTCACAGCACAGACTTTAAAGGCATCTTGATCAAACCACAAGCCCCTTTGCAGAGGAGCTTGGCTTTCAGATCTCATAAAGTTTTACCAAAAGACCCAGAAAACCCACGGATTCTTGTATTGAGCAGATGTGAGCCAGGCTGAGGCAAGAAGCACAAAAACCCCACAGAACAATTTCAACAGGGCCAGTCAGTAGAGGAAAACCCTGCCTCAAGGGACACCCAGCACAGAGACACACGCCTGACTCAAGTAAAGGTGTCCCCACGTGGGACACAACAGAGAACCAAGAATCAACTCCCATGGTACAGACAATCTTGGAGACTACAGGTAAAAATGTTATTGCTCTTCAATCACATTGGTATCTAGGCCAACATCTTCACTGAGGCACCCATCTCCTGCATGCAGCTTTAATTACTTCCCTCTCACCATTAGCAGTGTCAAAGGCAGAGACAAACCACAGTGCATGTCTATATCCCACCTCATTTCTATTCAACACAACCAAGCTCCAGTTCAGCAAAGCTGCCTGGCTGTCACCTAGTCCTGAAGATATTGTTGGTACCTCCAAATTCACTGTGAAATGGCACTTGGAATCAACTTAATGACAAGGGCTGGAGTCACACACATACTCAGCCTCCCAGGAGTAATGCAACAGTTCCATCAGATCTGGAAGGACTTTAGCAAGAGAGGACCAGACAGCTTCCATTCCCTCCTTCCCAGAATAACATCCCAACAGTCATGCTATGCTGGGAGGAGGGCTTGAGTCTCTTCATCCAGGGGATGGATATGGAGCCAAGACTGCCATCTCTGGACTTAGGGCTCTTACCAGCAAGCTTCTGAGAAGGACTGGGGTGAGCGTTGCATTTTCCAGTGCCTAAATGGGAATCTGGCTTTACTCCTTAAATGAGTTTGAGTGCAGGAATACATCACCCTCTGCTGCTCACCCTGCTGAAAAGTCAGAGCACATCTGGCACATGACACACACACCATCCCCCAAGATGCAGCAAAGCTTATTTTGATCCCTGAGCTTCCATCTATCCAAGGACTTGTGAGCAAAGCACAGTTAAATTCTCTTAGAAGAATGAGTTTCAATCCCAGCAGGAAAGGTCCCTACAGAGCTTCTCTCTCCTCCCTCTGCTTTAGTGAGTAGTTTGTTCGTAACAGTGTAATGTTGCTGTTCTCCTTACAGCTCATCCTAGGACACAAACACCAAAGAAGTCCAGCCTTGAAGCAATATAGAATTACACCCTGGACCTCTCAGACACCAGCACGACCCCTCCTACCAGTTTCCAGAAGCTCCCCCCTTGCCCTGCCTGGCTGGTCTCATCTCAGGCTGCACAAGGCATCTTGCCTTGCACATCAGTTCAGATGTAGCACTTCAGCTGTCAGCTGGAATATCTGAGCTGTAATATTTCAAGCAGTGCCTCCCACAGGGCAAAACAGCCACATCCAATGTAGTTATCCCCCTCTTCAAAGAAAAAGGATCAAGATTTAAGTCTTAGTGCACTCACAGCTCAGACCCAGCAAGTGAATTCTTCCCTTCTATTAGTGGAAATGAGCAGCTCCATCATCCCCAACAGGTGATTCTTCCCGTTGGGAAGAACATCTTTCCAGTCCAACTACAGAGAGTAACTTTCCTAATTCCATCATATATTTAGGAAGTCAGGCACTTTCTTTCCTGAAATGATGGACACATATGGAGCAACATCTCACGGGACATTAGATAAATAAGACCTGACAGTGGAAAACAGCGAGAACATTATTTCAGTTTCTGCTCGAAGCTCTTCCTGCAAATTCTACACCCCTGCATTAGCACAGCTGACCTCTGCCTAGCAATTGTCATGTGTTTGCTTTAGAAACCTGAGAGCACATCCTGCAGGCTCCTGTAAGCTGACAAGCAGCAAAGCTGGTTGTTGCAGCTGACAGCTCATTAAACAAGGCTTTTAATTAACAGAAGTGGCTAGTAACTTTCTTTTGGAGACTCCCAGGTAAGGAATTAAATCAGCCTGTGGGTGTCCCCCCTTTTTTATTGTTTGTTGTGGGTTTTTTTCTCTTTTTTTTTTTTTTTTTTTACCCTGGAAGAAAGCAAAATCAACCAACATTTTATTCAGGAGCAATTTTTTTTCCATTTGGAGCTCAGCAGTAAATGAGGTGCTGTGGTAAAGGAACCTGCCTTCAGACTACAGCCAGTATTATTTTTTTTTCTGGGGGGAAAATGTCCCCAAACTCCTTTCTCTACCTACCTAAGAAGCATTAATTCAGCTGCACAGATGAAGCACAACCAAGGGCTCAAACATGCAAAGCTTTAACTATGCAGCTAAATCTGTGACACAAATGAACAGAACTACTCAAACTGGTAAAATCTTTTAAATATTTGTGTTTGCTCTGAGCCAAAGCTGTCTGGACTTACAGAAGCAGGGCAGTAGGTACTGAAGGTACCTAAGGTCCACCTGCATCACTTTAATAGGTAAATAGCTACGTAGACATTGCTGCAAATGTCCTTCTCATATGAAAACTCTTTCTCCAGGTGGTGTTTCTTTCTCTTGGGTTGGGTTTTCTCTTGGGTCCTTCCTACACAACAGCACTGGGGACACATGGCTCCCACTGCACAACACACCTTCCAGGTAGCTCAAAAGCAGCCAAGACAGCCAGACCTGGCAGCCCTTCCATAGCCAGCCAATGCTTCCACAGCCAAGATCATGCCATACCACAAGGTGGACATCAAGACAGGTATGTCTTTAGATAATCCATCTGAACATTCAGCCCCAAAGCCTGGCTGGCAGTGGCTTTTCAGGGCATGCCAAGGTTCAGGGAGCCACCAGGCAGCTGGCCATGTGGCTCCCACTTGCCTGTGGCCACCTGCAGGTAGTTTGGTGACGCCTGCAGCAACAGGTCTAGGACAACTGGCCACCAGCAACTCACCACCAACAACTGGCCAAGTCGGAGCACCATGAGCAGACCCACCTGCTCCCCAAGGTCCTGCTCATGGTGTTGAACCAGTGCAGGCAGCAGCCAGCTGCCCCTGCAGTGAGCTGGTGGTGTAGAGATGTCCAGCAGCCAGTTGGTGGTGGTGAGTTGGTGGTGGCCAGTTGTCCCTTTCCCTGCAGCAACGCCAGGCAGGCAGGGAGCTGGCAATGCTGGAAACCTGCCACAAAGCTGCTGAGCCTTGCTGGCTGTTGATTCCCAAGCCCATGCAGATAAAAGCTGTCTGGATACATGGGTGCTGGTGGCATCCCCACCTTCCATGCACCACAGCCATGCCCAAGGGCTCTGACATTCTGAGAGACCTGCTGGGAGTTGAGCTCCTTTGAAAACCTGCCTGTCCTCCTGGAGGCTGAGCACTTTGGCAAAAACACTGCCTTAGAGTATATGATTAAGCCCTTATTTCTTTTCATCCCCTCACTGTCCAAATAACCTAATTACCCTTGCTCTCTGAGAGGCTGGGGGGTGAAAGCAGCAGAGTGTATTCAAAGCGCAAAAGGTTAGGGCTGTGCTGCTTAGTCATATTTTAGTTCTCAAACACTCTCCTGCGTGGTCATTAACATCATTAAGTGTTATTCTGGCAGGAGGGCTGCTGGAAAATGCTGTTAATTACCTTCCAGGCACTGTGCATCCAGAATCTGCCAGTTAGCAGCAAAAAACCAGCTTCTTTCATGTGCAGGATTTGCTGCTCACTTCTGCAGCCAAGTTTTTCTTGGGTAAAGCTCACCTTGTTCACTGCATTAATACTAATGGGTATTTATAGCAAAGCTTTTTTTTTAGTCAGTAAAAAATCACTAATAACTAAAAATAGCTTGTGGTTTTTTTTTCCATCTAGGTTTTTTCATCTATGTTTCTTATGAGAGCAGGCTAGGAAAATGCAAGAGCTATGCCTGCTTTTTTGAGGAAGAGGTTGCTTTGAGATGAAAATTAGCTTAAATGGTACAAAATATCCTACTCTCTCAGCTGGAACCTGAGCTGATCAAGGGGCAGAAGAGGGAAGTTGCAGTTCCTGTTAATTTCTCTAGAGAAGAACTGAGGATTTCAAACCCTGCTTGTTCTTTGAGTCAAGGTCACATCCACCTGATGCTTCTGTATTTTAAGTTGGACATGAAACAGATGGATACACAGGTCTGGCTTTGGCACTGCAAGATGCAATGTCCATGTCCTTACCTCCAAGGGCACTATGGCTGAGGTCTATGAAACACAGACTCACCTCCTCAAATCTGCCTGGTCTGCACAGACCCTCCACTGAGTCAGCCCAACAAAACCCTTCTGGCAGATCCTCATCCAAGAGCACACACACCCTGCAGTGCTCAGGCCCTGTGCTGGAGGTCCCAGCCTGCCCCTTCTCACCAGGATGTGAGGGGAACTGTTGTACTTTCAACAACTTCCTCTTCCATTGCCAAACCCTGCACACAGTTCAGTGTGATGGTGGCTGCTCCAAGAGCTAGATCAGATGCCTGTGACACAAGAAGCCTATTCCTTTCATTTCTGAACTCTCCTATCACAATAATAATAATAGTAATAATAATAACAACATTAATAATAATAACAATAACAGTAATAATAAAGCTGCTGTGCTGATTTTTTAAAAAACACTGATTCAGATGAGTGTCCTGATCCACCAGGCTCTCCATGGGACTTAAATACTATTGCTGCTGGCTCTTTCTGGTCACAGGCATCACAACTGGCCCCAACCAGTCCCTAATGAAGTTCAAGACTGGATAGTTCCAACAGGATTGTACTCCACACGACCATTAGGCCTTGAGCCATTTCAACAGGGGAATTTGCATGAGCAGAAATGACAGGAAGCTCAGCTACACCTCAGCAAAGGTATAAAAGCAATAGTTGAATTTGCTGCAAATTAGGAGATTTGTGTATGTAAAATCACAGGGAACATGTTTGCTTTTCCCCAGATCCAGGCACACATCATTTTGCCTGGGTGGTTTTTAGTGGGGTTTTTTTGTTGAGGTTTTTTTTGCAGGGCCCATATTACTGCCAGTGAGTCCTTAACACTTTAGTGCAAAATACACTTTCATACAACACAGCTGGTATTTCTTTTATACCAAATTTGGCACGTGTACATGTACATGGAAAAAGCAATAGGGTGGCTTAAGAAAAATACATTACACATTGAAAACAGCCACCTACCCTCACAAGGAATAAAATACCTTTGTTTAGAACTTAAGCATCTATCACTAAGTTTAAAATTTTAGTTGACTGTACTTCATTCAGCACAATAGCCCAAACCAGAATAGGCTTCTATGAAACTGGAAGTCTTCCTATTCTAATTCATCAAAGCACACTCAGCTGTAATAGCTTCTCAAAATTCCCACATTGAATTACCTCTGGAGTATGAGGTCTCTAACTCATCTTCAGCCTTAGGTTTGCATCATAAAATCACACCAGAAAGGGTTTCACAGCATTTCTATCCCATCATGAGGCAGTACTATGGCAGCACAATGGCTTATGGATTTAAGGGCAATTGTGAAAACGAGAAAGAGTTGAAAATCAGACATATCATTACCCTTGCTCCCATGAACCTGTCTTTCAGCACAATCCAAGAAAGCAAGAAGACAAAAGCTTTGTTACAACAGAATAGGGCAGAGACGTCTGTGGCTGTCAGCTTCTTTAAAGCCAGTAAATACAGGTAGTTAGTCAAAGTCCACAGAATAGAAAAGGGAGCAGTCCTTTTAAGAAAGAGTTTCAGTGTCAGACCATCTTCACCAAAAATCCGACTGCATTCCCTATGAAAAGAAAAGATTTTAAAGCTCAGCCAGGATTCTCCTCAGCATTCACTGCAGCACAACAAACAGTCATTAGGCTTTTATCACATTCAGTTTAGTGCTTTTCCTGACTGCCCTGCACACCCCTAAGAATCTATTGTTTCATTCACATAGAGAAAAATCACCTACAATCTCCTTAAAACAGCAATTTCACAAATAGAAAAGGAGTAACTTACCTGGAATAATCACTCTCTATGCAACAATAATCCCAGGGACTCACAAACCAAAATGAAGGTTATCTACAATGCACTGACAGTTCTCAGGCTTTGCCTTCAAGGCCATGAGCAGAGGGATTATAACCACAATTTTTCTTCTGTACCTTGTCAATTTTTTTCTTGCTTTGTTCCAAAAGCTGGGTTGTTTTTTTTCTTACTGAAATATATTCTCATGTATGGCCAAGCAAGCTTTCAGAACTGCTTGAAGGTACTCACCAATACTGCAAGACTATGGTTTGGAATATGAAGCACCAGCCAGTGGGACTGAGCCAGTTGAACAAGAGGGCAAGAAAATGAAGGAAAGGGGAGGGAAGGGTATTTAGCAGCTTTATTTTCATAGAATCACAGGAGTTGGAAGGGATGTCTGAAGGTCATCGAGTCCAACCCCCCTGCTGCAGCAGGAACACCTGGGGCAGGTCACACAGGAACACGTCCAGATGGGTCTTGAAAGTCTCCAGAAAAGGAGACTCCACAACCTCCCTGAGCAGCCTGTCCCAGGGCTCCATCACCCTCACAGTAAAGACTCATGTTGAGGTGAAACTTCCTGTGTTGTCACCTGGTGCCGTTTCCCCTCGTCCTATTTTATTACACAGTAGCAAGTTCTGTTTGCTTAGAGACCACAAGGAATTTAATCCTTGTGGATTAAATAGCAAACAAAATCTCTACTTTCCCAAACCCAGGCAGAGCTGAAGCGAAATCTCCAGAGGGAGGCAAAAATCAATCAACAAAACCTCCAGGAATCCAGCCCAAAGAACGTCCTTGACACTCCCCAGGGAGGCGACAGCGCCAAGAGCCGAGACCTCGTCCCTGCTGAGCACAATCAGGGTTTTCATGGAGACGACCATGGTAAGGAGAATCACTTTCCAAGGAGATGGAAAACTCAGCAGCCTCTTCAATGTCATCAGAGAAGTTTCCCTATGGAAGCTGCTTACACTGCTCCATCTCCTGCTGTGACACGGTGCAAGTTCAAGGACTGAAGGGGGAAACAAGTGAGATGTTGTCATGCAAAGCATTGGGAAATTATTTTCTGTGAGGGGGGTGAGACCCTGGCCCAGGTTGCCAGAGAAGCTGTGGCTGCCCCAACCCTGGAAGTGTTCAAGACCAGGCTGGATGGAGCTTGGAACAACCTGGTCTAGTGGGAGGTGTCCCTGCCCATGCAGTGGGGTTGGAACTAGATGGTTCCCTTCCCAACCAAAGCATTCCATGATCCTGTGGTTCCCAGTGCACTTCATTACTTAACACACAGGCTTTCTGACACATCTGTGTAAAACTTGAGAGGTCCCACAAGTGAATGCTCCATACAACCAAAACACCAATGGGGTGAGCCAAGGTTCCATCAATCTGCAACACATCCTCTTCAGACAATGTTGAGGGACTGATCTACACAGCACAAGGCCTGGGGGGCCCCTGTGTATTCACAGCCAAATACAGCTGTGATTCCAAGATTGCTAAAACACTAATTATGTATAACTAATTAGTAACTTCAAAGATCGCGTTGCAATGTGAATTCAAAAACACTTGTTATTTGGGG
>NW_009952983.1:252007-267895 GCF_000747805.2 Chaetura pelagica | reverse complement strand
GGGGGGGGGGTGGCAATGTAATAATTATCCTGATTTGGCTTTGCCTTTAAAGAGAGAATTTTTTTCAGGTCTATCAAACAATTTTTAGTAATCCTGGAGGATTCTGCTGTAAAAAACTATTGCAGGTTTTTACTACTAAGAATGGAAACCACTACTCTTGCTTTGAGGAAAGTAGAATAATATCTATGTACTACCTGAGATCAGCTACATCTTCACCTAAATGATTCTATGATTCCATTATTCTACTTAATAACTTCATTCCCAGCTGTCACTAAAATGACCTGGGGTACAAACCAGTCATTTCTCCTAATAATAAGTCCCTTTCTCAAACTCTGTACCAGGGTGTCCAACAAGTTAATTAGCAGATGTGCCTGCCCAAGTGTTATCTCATTCCCTCTGGTTGACCTCAATGTTCTCAGAAGTCTGTCTGTTCCCCAAGGAGCAGAAGAGAAACATTACACTTAGAAAGAGAACTGCTGGTGGTGTGTACCATTCATATGAGATGCTAAGCAAATACTAAGTGAAGCAAATAAATTCATGCTTAAGTTTGACTCTAGGCTTTTTTTTTATCACTGATTTCAACAGGAGTTGAAGGTGATGAGTTTCATTATGTGAGAATGGGCTCGCTTGTAGCACAGTCTTGAATGTTCACTGACATTCAGACACAGCAGTCTGCATTGAAAATATGTTTTTCTCCCATGGAAGCTTAGATGGATGCAGAGGGTGATTCTGAGCTCATAATACAACTCAGTTGAAGATTGGTGGCCTCTGACTTGGATGCACTTTGGCTGTGCCCCCATTACAGGACACCAGAGCCAGGATACCCTGTTCTCCTGGCAAGAACAGATCTGCATTGTGAACTACAGACCAGAGTCTCCAGCCTACTGGGAATTCTGCCATTGGTTTGGATGCAAGACTGGATCATTACACGGCTGTAAATCTAACCTGTCTCAGTAGCTGTCAGGATCTGTCTTAAGAGGAAACAGGCTTGTGCTGTGTTAAAACAAGAGAGAAGGGAGCTGGGGCTGCTGACAGTGATGCAGGGCACAGTTAAATACCCCAGTGCTATGCTGATAGTCTGCAAAGGCAAAACCACCCAAGCATGTCACTCTCTGGAGTCAGCAAGGCAGCAGGAAATGCTCCCCTGCAAATGTGCCATGGGAAATTATACCCCTGTCATCCCTGGTGGCCCTGCACTGCCAGGGAGATGCTGGGAATAAGCCTGGTGCTTCTCCTCCTCCATCCACAGGGAAGGTGGGTGGCTCCCAAAGCCAAAAAGGTGTTGTGGGGGGGAGGAGTGGGGGTTATCTAGAATGAGTCAGGTTTTGCTGTCCTGCAGATCTCTGGGATGTCAGTACACAAACTCAGAGCAGAGTCAAGAGGATTGAGTCCAAAGTGCCCTGACTGTGAATTCCAGGAAGGAGGAAGCCTCAGTGATGATACTGTTTTTCAGGGTTGGACTCCGTGGGCTGATCAGCTACTTGGGAGAGGCAGTTGTAGCAACACTGCAGATGTCATTTATCTCTGAGTTTCCAGAAGCAGTGGGAGGGACAAGCACAGATCCACAGCTAGGAAAAGAAATCTGGAAACTCTTCACAGGCCCCAGGCAATGGGCTATTTAAGCAGATGCAAGAGCCTCCATCACACACAGCAGCATACAATGACCAGACAAAACAGGGGCCAGCAGTTCCTCACCTCTCAATTAAAACTAGAGAGCAAAGACTTGTGACAGAGTTGTGCTGAGCGAGTCAGAGACCTAATGAATTCACCTCTGTGCCTAGAAGAACTCCATGAATAATGTTCAGTGAGCGAGGAGACAGGAAGACTTTATTTTCCCAGTCATGGCTACAGTAGATTGCCTCAGGCTCTGTGAGGGCTGGCTGCTCTGTGGTTAACTCAGCCTCTTCAGCATGCAACTAAAATTAAACTTGCAGGAGTCATCACGACATGACAGTGATTAAAACCCTGGGCCCCATGGATCCCTCCCCATACAGACAGTATCTGTAGGCTGTTGACTTAAAGGCAGAGACATATCTAAGGGCAGCTGACCCTGAAACTATGACACAAACTATTTCCAAATGCACAAGAAGTCTATTTAAAACCTGCCCTCTAACATAAATAGCTCTTTTTATTCACAGGTAGCCCTCAGCCATCAGCTCTGGGCCGTGGGCCATGCTCTCAGGAATTACAGCACCTCCAGCAGTCACGTAGCTTTGCCTCTGGCACCCATTAAATAGCTTGCATTGCCCCTGCAGAAGAAGGGGTTTATTCACCCCTGATGCACAGCAGCCTCTGGAGTGTAATGCAGCAGCTGGTTTTAAAACAGCTTACAGAACAAAACCAGAGCTAGCAGATGCTACCTAGGGTAACATGAACACGACCAATGTAATTACAGCAGCCGGACTGAAACTTGGCAAGGTCACCAGTGACTTTATGGCAGCAAGCAGCACTGTGGGACCTTCTGTGAGCACAAGTTGTTGCTATGTCATTTGGTCCTTCTATCTAAATGATGGCATCTGCTGCAAGAAAATACCTTCCAGCTCCATTTCAGGACATGACACCAGGGTGTTGGTGGTTAAGCACCTGGTGAGCTGTTTACTGAGGCTGATCAAGTTCTCGTTTTGCTCTTGTCTGAACAGTAAGATAGAGCCTGGCCAGCTGCATTTGGCTGCCCAAGAGCTGGAGCAAAAGGAAAGGGAATTGTGTGTGAACCTCTCACATAGGCAGCGACTGGCTCAGGGGGTCGCACCACAGGAATTGCTGTCCCCCAACAAGGAATGTTCCACAACAGGAAAGCCTTGGTTTGTGCTGCTGTTCTCCCTCCCTACCATTGAGCCATTTAGGGTAGGAGCAGCTTCAGGCAACAGAGATCCCCATCTCTCCTCTGAAAAGACCCCTGAAGTGAAGATCTAGATTTGCAGTATTATTCCAGAGCAGCTGGGGAACCTGGGCAGAGCTGCTGCTGCAGCATAGATGGAGAGATCAGTAGGTGACAAACTTGCAGATGACAGATGACAGCAAGCTACTTATGACTCTGGTTTTACTTCAAGTGATGCTCACAACTTGTTATCCTTGCTAGAAAACCAACTCTTCCCAACATGTTCATCCTTCATTAAACCTGCAAGTACCTACATTCTTCCTAGCCAGTGCCTCAAGGCTGCACAGCACCTGTAGGATCTGTAGGTTATATTCCTCACCGTGGATCCATTCTGGCAGAAAGCTGCTGAATGTCAAGTGTTGTCCTTGAGAAGCCAAGACAGCAGATGGGAAGGCAAAATGACACTGAAAATATTAACCACTTATTCAAAATTATAACTCTATTAGGATCCTATGTTAAGCTTGTGGAGTGTTTTCTGCTGTGGTATGTACCAGCAGGGTTAGATTTTCTGTTGCTGAGCTTCAGATCATTTTATTCACTACTGATGCAAGGAGTTGCAAGCTCATTATGTGGGACATACCTTTTACCTGCAATGCTGAGAGGACACCAAGAGATGTGTCTTCTGCCTCAAGACAACCAAGATACTCTATTGAAATTCAGCAGGGAGGCAGTAACTGTGAATTAGTTTCTAAGACCAAAAAATTTAAACTCTAAAGTGTGAAGGGTAAGAAATACACAATTTACAATCTCAAGAATTATAAAACTTTTAGAAAGCCAAGCTGAAGTTAATGCTTGAGACTCCCATCCTTCCAAGTGGGATTTATGACAGTAGCTCTGCACAGCTTTGCCAGCCTGGGGCAGGACACTGCAAGTCCTTTGAATGATCACTGATCTCTGCAACCTCTGCCAAGATAACAGAGACACTGTTTGCTCTGATCCACCAGGGAATATCTGCTGGACAAGATGTCATATGTCTTTAAAGGGTCTAGTGAGTAGCTACATCCTCCAGAAACTCAAAGACAAATCATTTCTGGACTCTGAGATAGGCCTGGAATTGCTACAGGATCGGCTTTATTGACACAGATTAGCTACTCCAAAAAATAAAACCAGCAAATGAAGCAACAAGAAATCTTACAAAACGTAATAAAAAGCCCTGTAGCAGGAACAATATCAAGAACACAAACCAAACAATTACAGAAAAAAAATTGATCTAGCTCTGAAAATAACCCTGTTCTGGGTAGGAGGCTGAGTTAAATGACCTCCAAAGATCCTTTCCAAACTAAAACTGTCTGTAACTCTCTGAATTTAGAAACTACAATTGATGCTTTTCATTTCTCTAAGTCACCAGAAAGGCAAGTGCTCAGCTTGAAGAGATGTCCATTCCCATCCCTAAACTGAAAGGGTTTGGCTTCTCTTAACACGGCACAGACCAAATAGTTGGTCCCTATGATAAAGTCAGTACTTGCCAGCAGTCACCCCCTCCCTGGGATGTGAGCTCCCAATGCACCTGGAATAGGAAATACTCTGGGAAGATGCTCATCAGCTTTAACACCAGTCTCCTGTTTCCACTCATGCACAAACCTACTCCACATCTCCGTGTGTACAGAAATTCCTCTGGGCATGTAAGCACATGACCTCAACCTTAAAAGCTGAACTCCCAACAACTTGGGAAATGTATCCATTATTTAAGCATGCTTATATTATGCATTGCTGCAAATGTTTTGCCCAGAATTTTGCTCTGATGCATATATAATCAACCAACTAACTGCTGTGCATTTGTTCTTACTTCACCCCACACCCAGAAGCCAAGCTGAGACTTTTAATGTTCTCACAAATACTCCAGCAACAATCTGAGTGAAGGCATCACTAACACCAGGGGTTTCAGAGAAGCAGTTAATTAAGTGCATCTGTTCTATTTCAGTCACACTGATTTGACAGAAATCATAATTTAGGGCCAAATTACATCCCAGATCCTGGCAAAACAAGCTGAGGGAAGAATTTGGCCCTGCTGCTTTCCAGCCTGACAGTCACCAATGGATTCCCTGTGTGCTCAGTGACAGCTGTGCTGAACCCTCTGTCAGTGGGAACAAGGAATGGGCCACATGCTGGGTAATACCCTGCAGAACAGACAACCCTGCTGCAGTCAACAAGACTGTTTTCAAAGCAAGTCTGCTCTGGGGGCACAGGGTGCCCACTCAAAATTATCCTGTGAATTTCTTCCCTCCATGGGCAAGGTGTGTTACCTCTTAGCAAGCTGGATTTAGTTCCATCACTGTCAGATCAGTGAAATAATGGAAGTGGAAAAGGAACTGGGAAATCAACTGTCCCAAAATGTGGTGGGACTTCCAAACCCTGTGCACCCATTCATAAGAGCTGGCTAGAGTGAAGCTAGGCCAGCTTGGGGCTGTTGCAGTACTGGTGGTTGGACTGGATGGTCTCTTTGGGTTCCCCTCTAACCTTGTATTTCTACGATTTCACAGTGGCTACTGAAGAGTGATTTATAAATTCCCACCCCTGCAGACTAATGTTATATTAGGACTATGGGCTCCTTTGTACTTGAGGTTGAGAGTTCAACTGCAACACGCAGCCTAAGAAAAGGCTGGAGTCAGAGGGATGTCTTCTCCTGGCTCTCACAACACAGAGGAAGAGGTATTTCCAGGTGGAGCCTGACAGAAGACAGGACAAAGCCTTTACATCATTTCCTCAGGAGGGCACCAACTCAGCCATGCCAACATACCCCTCAGAGCTACAGGAGAAGGAAAACCAAGAGTCTTCAATCTGCTTTAATTCCTACCCCACACAAAAGAAAGCAGAGGAGGTTACTACAATTCTCTTCCTTCATGCTATGGACCAGCAGGAGGAGGAAAAGGCAGTTTTCATCCTGCTGTACTTAATAAGCACAGAGACCAAGGCATGGTCTTCCACATGGAAACCATCTCCTCAGCTTTGAGCATCTTTCTTCTCAACTATGAGCGATTTTGGTTGCACTTAACACTACTGTTCTGTCATAAATGGAGCAGAACAGATTAATTAATGACCTGATCCAGACAGGAACATAAAATACAGAGATATTATAGAATATAATAGCAAGATTATAAGCAAATTATTGACCTTTTCAACTCAGTTAGAAACACTTTTAACAATAATTTATCCATTTATTCAAGCATATATCACTCATCTGTCAGACTTCTGAAAGCTATTTATGAATGAGATATTCTGCAGCATGACCTTTATTCTGCCTCCTGACACCACAGGTCAAACTGAGAAGAACAGTGATCTCAGCCCACAGAAATCAGGTTGCTTAAAGGGATATTGCCACGAGAAAACCTACCTGAATTTTTTGATTGGAGACTGCTTTTCTTGTGCAGCTGCAAGGTGCCCAGAATAATAAATGGGAAAAACCATAATGTTCCAGTTTGTTGAGAACCAAGTCATGAAAAAAGGACAGTCAAAGGTCTCATACGTGATTTTGACAAACTGTGTGGTCCCGACCCAGGAGGAGGAGACAGACAAAATGATCAGAAATCTCCAGATAAGCTTGAGAAAGGTGGATGTGCAAGACTGGCATCGTGTCTGTCCTTCAGCTTCTTGGCTGTTGCTCTCTGTGTGCGTTTGTGTTCCTTCTTCTCCTGGAGAAATAAAATAAGAACAGAGAAGAGTTGCACACACAATGAATGCATTCAAAACAATTCTTGCCTTCTCCCTGTCATTCTTCCATGCCCACAAACACTGAAATCCCCCACAGAAATACTTCAGTAATCTCATTTCAAGGGATAAGAACACAATACTGAGGCCTGAGGTAACAGCATTCTGGTTAAGCTGTAGCTACTATTTGCTTTATCAGCCTTTTCATCTGTCAGCCAAACCTCTAGAACAGACCTACATCCTTGGAACCAATGACTTTATAAAGTCAATCACACTCTGTGTGTGTGAGCAACACAAAAGCTATCTGAGCCTGGACATCTGAAGCCAGGAACAAGTTCTTATTATTCAAAATTTTAACTCCAGAATCACTTATTTTTATCTGCTAGCTGAGATGGGAAAATGAAACAGCCTGGTGGTTTTATATACCCAAGTGGAGAGAGGCTTTTTTCAGTCAACTTAGTGTATTTGCACTTTTGACCTTGAAAAAACAGAAACTGGACAAAACAGAAGCTCAGCATTCCTTGAGACAAACACATAAACAAGGAGGACAGTACAGTACCTTCCAGACCTAATCTGGAGACCAATGCAGATTTCCTAACAAGTGTGGACCATGTGGAGAACTTAATCCCACTGACTGACTGGTGACTTGGACTCCAGACACACCTTCCAGACATGTAACCCATGAACCCTACTTTGGTGTCACCCATCCCAGCTGGAAACACTGGGCTGAGCTGCACTGGATACTGAGGAGCATGGACAGTTGCCCCATGAGCTCCTGTGGCAGCTCTGAGCTCCAACCACTCACGCCGTTACACCACATCACAGCAGTTTGACAGAACAAACATGAGCTCCTGCTAAGATCTTGGCCTGCAGCCATTCTTAACTATTACTATCAATATCAGTCGCATCAACACATGGTGTGATATATATCACAGAACCACGGAATGGTTTGGGTTGGAAGGGACCTTCAAGATCATTTTGTTCCAACCCCCCTGCATGGGCAGGGACACCTCCCACCAGCCCAGGCTGCTCCAAGCCCCATCCAACCTGCCCTTCAACACTGCCAGGGATGGGGCAGCCACAGCTTCTCTGGGCAACCTGGGCCAGGGTCTCACTAACCTCACACCAAAGAATTTCCTCCTGATCTCTAACCTGAATCTCCCCTCTTCCAGTTTTAATCCATTTCCCCTTGTCCTCTCACTACAAGCCCTTGTAAAAAGCCCCTCCCCAGCTTTCCTGTAGCCCCTTCAGATACTGGAAGGCCTCTATGAGGTCTTGCTGGAGCCTTCTTTTCTCCAGGCTGAACAACCCCAAATAAAAGAACAACCCTATCTAAAAGAAACAATGTCATTGTGGATATTAAGAGCAGCTATAGATCCACTGCAGTGAGGGCATACACTATCCTACATTCAACCCCTTCAGACTCAGGCTTACTTTCCCTTCATATTACTGCTTCTGCTACAGCTATAAAGAAATGTCAACTGAGGTTCCAAGTTATTACATTAGACCAATATTACATCTAAAAAACCATTCATCATAGCAGGGAGCGCATCTGCAATCAAGGATTTTCCTAACCAGGACATGGAGCTTATTGTAATTTCAATTGCATGTTGTATTTTTTTTTCCCCCTAAAAATAATCAGCACTCAGTGCCTCCATTGTTTAGTGACAACTTTAAATACAATTGCAGGTTTATTAAAAACATACAGAGGATAATGAGACACAGCTCTGAAAAGGCAAGCATCATTTTAGCATCCTCTTTGGCTGCTGAGATAAAAACCCAGATATTTTTATGGTACTAAGAATGACTGACATCTTCTATTAAAAGGTAAATTACAGTTTATTTGCAAGTTTGAATAGCTTAAAAAGCCTATATTATGGATCATCCACTCGCAGGTTTTCCTGCAAAGCAAAACTACCATGGAATTAGTCCTTCTGCTGACAGTTAAAATAATCATACCTTAATAAAAGACCAAAGCAACTTTATGCATGTTTTCTATTTTGCAATTACCAAATAACTACATAATTGCTGCTGCTATGCATGACACTCCCATTGTACCTGCATTTTACAATCCCAGGTTTGAATGTTAAGGAGAGAAATAGGCAGCTGTTGCAAGTCCTACCTTAGATTAAAAGAGTACTGGAAGTTTTAGCCTGATTAAATGTTCAGTGGGGAGTTTTCATAAGTGCTTAATGGGTAGGATTCAATCCATGCAATGCAGTTAGCAAATAATTGTGTGTTCAAACTAAATATGTTGTCCAGGGCCCCTTTATATTTAATTATAATGGACAGGCACAGTGAGAAGGTAGCTGATTCCATCCTCATATATCTAAGCCCACTGGAAACACTCATCTCTCCCTAGACTATATATTTACATTTAATTTAAATGAAATTGAGACAGATCCCTGGCCAAAGTGGCTTGACAGTTGCTTTCAAAATCCATGGGATGTGCACACCTAAATCTTGGCCAAAGAACCAAAAGGACAAGGTAGAGGGTATCTTTAAAAATAATGACAGGGCTTGAAACTCAAAGACACATGGTGAGCAGGCTGGCAAATCATGCTAAATAGGTTTAAGGATTTCCAAGTCATGAAGTAAGCTGGAGTGAGCTAGAAAGTATCACTTGTGTTCAGGTACTGAATGAGATGCTAATAATAAGAAAACAAATGGATCTGCCAAAGTGGGTGATAGACAGTGGTTTACAACTAGCAAAGGGGTAGAAACCCCCTGTGTCTGACTTTAGCTCAGTCTGAAACAAACCCAGACTTACCCTGTCAAGAGCACAGAAACAACCTGAGAACTCAATGAGGACAAACCACCAGAGAAAGAATGCAGGTGACACATGGAGATGACACTGGTCAATGGCAAACTGTTGAAAGGCTGCTAGCAGAAATACCCCTGCACAGTCCTTTTGTCTAGACTAGAATTCTTGCTTGTGATGAGTCTGTGACAAGATGCTAACAGAAAAGCCTTTTGCTTTCTTTTTTCCAGATGAGTGAGATGAGGAAAACCAAAATTGACAGCTTTTCTTCTCAACTCTTTTGACTATTTGGCAGCTACATCCCAGAAAATCATATTCTTTGCATTTGTTTACCTGGTAGGTCAGTCCTAAGCCTCAGTGATGAGGAAGGGAAGATCAGGATAAAAAGGCAAATTAAATAATGCAAAACAAAAGCTTAGAAGAGTATGATGTCAAGGCACTGCTCTCTTCTCCACTGGCTCAAAGTCCCTTCTTGGAGAAGATGGCTTCTGATTTTGAATGTACCCTAGTGCCAGTGTGCAGAGTTGAGACTGGTATCTGCAAAAATGGGAATAGATCAGTTTTCTGGGATATAAGGAATGATCTTTACTGTAAAATGCTTTATCATCCACTCCTTGCAGCTTTTATGAGGGTTTCCATCAAGAGACTACACCTGGAGTACAAGATCCCTCCATCTTCCACCACAAGAAGACAAAGGCTGACTCTTGCTGCCATTGGCGGTGAAGTGACAAGAGGAAGGCTCATCTCCCACAACTCCAGCGTGCAAGGGAGATCCAACATGTTCTTCCTCCTCTTTTTGCTATACAGTATCTACACAGTCTTCCAAAGAACCCAGACAGTTAAATTAGTTCAGTCATTTAATGGCTCTCTCCTCCTCAACAGTAGAGTTCAGCAGACTCAAAGGCCTGTGGCTGCAAATTGGAACTGCTCCCATCCTATCCCTGCTGGTGATGGATGGACATCATGGTGAAGAAGTCAGTGTTCACCATACCTACCAGAAGGTTCATCTGAGCTAAACTTCTGCTGTTAAGTAGGTGACACATTCCTGATGGAAGCCCTGATGTGCAGCTGATTGATGATCTGAATTCTGATGGTCTTCCCTAGACATCCTTCCATCCTTCTCTTCCTCTTCATCCAACCGTCCATTTTGTGAGCTGAGAGTTGCCTTTGAGAAGGAACAAGGCTGGTGCTTAACGGTCCCACCCTCAGCCTCTGAAGCTGAGGAAACACAACCGCTTTGCAAAAACTAACTTGTGCACCAACATCAACCATCCTTTCAAGATCTTCTGCACTTACTGCCCTTGCAATTCCTCAGACACCTACACATTGCACCAACTGAGGCCCAGGCCTGCTCCTCCCATCCTTGCTTCCTTCCCGCCTCACCCCAGCTCGCACACAGCTACAGGAAGGCCTTTCAGGTGGCTTTGCCATTTGCAAACCAACATCAACGCGCTCGGATTCTGCCCCATCTTTGCAAAGACAAGAGGAGAGAGGCCCCTTGGGCTGGGAATGCAGCGGTGGTGCCTACCTGATCTGCTCTGCCTCTCGACTCTGCTGTGCCGACAGATTCCCGAGGGACTTCGATTCTGCAGCTCAAGAATGGGAGCAGCAGAATCTTCAGCAACAGATAGAGGGGAGAGCTGCCTAGTCATGCCTCTGTGTCTGCTGGGGCAGTTGCCTCCTGGCTTGCATTGGATGACAGATGATCGTGAGGCACCTGAGAAGAAAGAGTTTGCATCAGTTTGGCTGAAAACTCCCTGGAGGACGGCGGGGCTTTCAAACACCCTGTCAGTGAAATGCATACAAACAGGTCAGCGGGAGAAAGGAAGCAGGCTGCAAAGAAAAAAATCAAGGTTTCAGCTCTGGTCAGAATAAAGTAAGTCAGTAAGTAAATAAATACTCAACTCTCTCCCCGTTTAAAGATAAAAAGGTGCTGTACGAAAACCAGTTTTCCCCTGAGGCAATGGGAGCCCTGTCCTGCAGTGCATTCTTAGCTCCATCCATAGGGTCTGAACAGTCAAAGGAATTTGTACTCACGTGGGCCCCTTCCTGAGCACTGACACTGAATCAGACCAAGCAGAGGTCACCACTGTCCCTTAGGGTGGAATGGACGGCTGAGGAACCAGAGCTTCCCTGGGTCAGTGCTGAGAGCCTCTCCAGGGGAGAGCTTCCTCCTTCCATCCTCCTGAAAGATCCTTGGGACTTTTGTATGGATTGAAGCCACAGTCACCGAGAGCCCTTTTGGATGAAGATTCTTGCTGAAGTATTGAAGATGCCAGTTTTAAGCTTTTACGTGCAGCAAATCAGAACTTCCACATCTTCAGAGAAGCTGCTCTTCTGCTAGGTGCAGACAACACCAAGATGCTGCCTTTCACATGGAGGCACAAGGCAGCAGAGATGGCCCAGGTCCCAGAAACACCAGTGGTAGCAGATGAAAATTTTTCCAGTGAGTGGGACACCACATTTTATGAGTAAGAGGTTGAAGGACTGCATTAAGAACCAGCAAACCACAGAAAAGAGTGCAGTGCTGGATTCTGGCAGAGTGTGCCTGGTGATCTTGCATGTATTCCCATATTTATTGAAGGTGTCTGTATAAGAGGTCAACACACAAGCAGCACAGGGGAGTCCTCTTCTCAGGTGAAGAATTCAAGGTGACAGGCCATTTTGGTGTGTTCATGATCAGCTGAGATCACCCATCACTTGTTTTGCAGCTGCTACTTCAACTGGTGACCATCTTACCTAAACTTGTGGAAGAACCATACACCCATAGCAGCCACTGTCCTTACCGTGGCTAGAAAGGATTTAATTTTATCATTACACCTACCTCATATTGTAAAGAGCATAAAAACAAACAGAGATCCCATGCATAAGGTGCCAACTGTGCAACAAATATGGCACATATCTCAGAGGGCAACATTCCTCCTTGCAACATGAACCACTGCAGTATACCTCATGCAAATAACTCCATGCCAAAGAACATAAAAAGTATATGCTAAAGGAAAGATTGTATTCAAGATTCAAGAGACTACATGAATCAGGTCAACCCTCTTTTGCCAGAGGATGTTCAAAGGGTTCACATGAACTTAAATCTATGTTTGATTCACCAGGATCAAGGATCCCAAAGGAAGAGGTGTACAGAATATGATACTGTACAGAAAAATCCTCTTTCAGCCTACTTAGAGCCTGCAAGCTAAGTTTTTACCCACCAAGTAGACAAGTGACTGAACCAGCAGCTAACTCCCTAGAGATCATCTATTTCACAGATGCTCTTCCCTTTCTCTTCTGTTACTTCTCTGTTGTCAAACATGGATAACATTATCCACTTCATAAGACTTTGTAAAGATCTTGCAAGTCACTCTGAAGTTGAAAAGAACATTAGAAATAGCAGCCTTTGGCCATTTGCTCCATCTCAGATCTTTATTTGACAGCTGAAAGTTAGTTCCAGCTTTCATGAAGTTAAGACACTCAGTACATTTTGGACTAAAGACTAAAAAAGGAACTGAAGATTTTTAAGGTCTTCAAGAAGATTTATCTTTCAGAAATCATTTGCTGATTGCCTGTCCTTGGAGAAGCAGCCACCAAGGGGCCTACTCACTTTGATACGCATCATCTAAAGAGATGTCATGAAGTTGAAAGACACGTGCTACATCTCCATTCAGATACAATTTAGAGCAAGATCAAGATTCACATTACACTCAGCACAAGCCCAGCAGGTGATCTGCAACCAGGATTTCAAGGAAACTTCTTTTCCCTCACATGCAAAAAAGAGTTCCGAGTTATTTATATCTGGTACAACAAATCAGCATCAATCTAGCCTTGTACATTGAGAAACTCAGCAGTTGAGACCAAAACCTGCAATTCCAGAGATTGCATTTAATCAAAAGTCATTGCTTGATTTACTGAAATTTTCTTCCCTCACACTTGAATCAGATAGCACACCAATTTATCAATATTTTGTTGTTATAGCTGGAAAGCCTGGGTTATCTAATGCTCCTGAATCTGAACATATTTTAAGGATCTACTTGGACAGGGAAGGATCCACATGCTGGGCTATCTTACCCAAAGCTAGTATCAGCAGCAAGTGTGTGCAGTGTTACCCCACATGACAGGAAAGGAAGGCAGAACTTGTGTAACTCCAGTTCTTTCTCTTGCACAGCAAGTATCTGTCATCAAGCAGGGATCCACTAAGAGCCTCCAAATTTAGAGGGATGGAGAGTAGCATTTTCCACTGAACTTTATAAATGCTATATGCTTAAGGAGACCTGAGGGTCTTGGGCAGCGAGACCATGTCCTCTCCAGAGAGGACACGAGCAGGGTGCTGTCACAACTTGCCATGTGCAAATGGAGGAACAACTATGTTATAAAAAGGTACACCTCCTTCAAAGCAAAGCAGGACTGGCACTGCTTGTGTTGGATTCCTTTGACTATTTTTAGTTGTCAGCCTTAGGATGAGAACAATAGTGCTCTGGGACCATCTGCATCTCCCTCTCTACAGGGACTCTACAGGGAATAGAATCACAGAATGGTTTGTGTTGTGAGGGACCTTTAAAGGCCATCTTGTCCAACCCTCTTGTAATGAGCAGGGACATCTTCAGCTAGATCAGGTTGGTCAGAGCCCCATCCAACCTGACCTTGGACAACCATCCCCAGCAGAGATGCTTACACTAGGTAGGACTTTATACCTGACCTTCTTTTACCCTGACTGCTCAATGTAAGGGGTTGCACAGATATCTGCAACTCATTGCATGCAGAAGTCTCATCCAGGTTCTGTAGACTGACACAGCCAATGCTGATCACGAACACAGTTTGTGGTTTTAGCAGAGATGAATCACAGGCTGAGAATGAATCTATATTCTGGGCATTTTTTAATATCTTAAGGGAATTCTACTGAAAGAGCTCAGGGAAAAAATAACAAATAGAACAAAACCTTTCCAAACTGCCAGATCTTGCTGCTAGAGATGTTCCTTCATGACTTGGAGGTTATAACCAAGTGTCAAAGCAACAACCAGCCCACAGAATTGACAAATACAGACCCCATGCATAAGGTGCCAAATCTGCAACAAATATGGCAGGTATCTCAGAGGGCAACATTCCTCCTAGAATTGACAAAGGATCAAGCATGTCTTACTGAATCAAACCCATCTGGATGACTTTTCATTATTGAATAAAAGAAGCCCTTGGGTTTCCAATTTTTCAAGATTACTTAAAATTTATTTTCCTGTTTCAACATATCTTTTTCCTTTCCATATCCTTTCTGCAGACTTTTACAGCATATGAAGTAAAGCCATTTCTCTGCACACGGAGCCCAGAGAGAAACCAGCAACCTGTGGCTTTCCACTTGCTTCTAACAAAGTCTCTCCTTGTCTTGCATTAATTATTATAAATTTATTCCATTGTACTTCAATTTAGCCAGGTAATTATGCTTGTGACTAAGCTAAATCCTATGATTAATAACACTGAATGTGACTTTTAATGTTCTTGATAATGCTCTGAATCCCAGTCAGAAGCAGGTGACCACCACGCACTGCAGGGGGCAGGGAGAGAAAAGATTATACTTTGAGGTTCAAAACCAATTATTTTAAGACTATTTTCACACATATGACATATTTAGCATATGGCAGAAGTGCTTGGAATAGGAAAAAAACAAACCACAACAATATGCCATTTTACTGGGGGCAACTCCTTCTGGTCTCAGTGTCCTTACTAAAAATGGATCCAATGGACTGTCAACAAAATCAACATAAAAATGCAGACCTGGAAATAGTTTTTATGGCCAAGTCATTACAGAATGTATTGTTTCTTTTTCTTTTCTTTCTTAAATAACTGCCCTGATGGAAATTTAGAACCTCTCAGACAGGTAACTGAAATTCCCTTCTGAAAGTCATCCATGCATTCATGACACTGGATTGCCAACACAAAGTATTTGCTTATTTGGGGACAGCAACATCTGGCTTGCTGGAATGTGCCAAGATGCATATTGTTTGTTTGGGTTTTTTTACTACACAACCAAACTGATGGTTAAATAGGTGATGTTAATGAGTTAGACAATTCCTTTGGATTATGTTCCCAAAGCCCTGCAGAGGGGTGGTCACCTGTGGCTACCACTGAGGTTGGGAGAGAGACCAGCTTTTCCAAAAAGTCACTCAAGGCATCCACAATCTGCCTTTGATTGATTCAGCTTTAAAATATGTTCATCTGACAGTGTCCTCAAAAAAAATCTCAGCCCCTAATATGTCACTGGTTTTGCATCGACAGAAAAGGTGTCTTCATTGCCCTGCTGTGGAAACAATTGCTGGGCTTTGACAGATGGATGGAGGTAGAAGCCAGTTGGGTGTTACGTGGCAAGTACGTCAGTTGAATGTTCCTGCTAAATTGGGCACCAGTGAAAGAATTGACAAGGTCTCCTTCTCAGCACCAGGGTACCTGGGAGGCCAAGCAGCCGCGGCGCTGACGGACTCGCTCCCACGTCCCAAGCCCATTGTTCCCAGCCACCTGTGCACAGCCAGTCCCACCATCATGAGGGCTGGAGGTTTTGGCAATGAAATTCTGGTCTTTACACCAGGCAGTGAGGAGAGGATAATGTGAATTTTGTGGCCAGGGAAAG
>NW_009952983.1:212258-251870 GCF_000747805.2 Chaetura pelagica | reverse complement strand
AGGCACACGGCCCTATGGGAAAGGGGAACGAGCTGCACTGATGTTGGTAGAGGCAAAGAGAGCTTATTCTGTCCATTTTACAACAATAAAAGCTCATTAGGGTGGACTGCCCATGACTTTAATTGGATTGTTTGCTACTGCTAGCACTCAACTAGGGGCAGGGCTATCCAATGGTGAATTAGGTCCATAGCCTATTTTATTTCAGGGAAAGGGACTGCCTGTAAAATCAAATTCTGCCCTTCATGACACTGGTGCAAACCCACAGCAAGGAGTACAACCAGCCAGGCAGTCTGGGCATGCACTGATGTACCTGAAGGTAACAGCTGACCCAGGAGGTTAAAATTGAAGGACAAATTCTTCCCAGCTTTCAATGAGTTCAGAACCAGCAGTTTGACTCAGTATATGAAGCCATAACTACATTTACTGAAATGAAGCAAACAAACAGTAGGGAGGGTATCTTTGCAGACAGGTCTGAAAGTATCTCTTGTGCAGTGAAGAAAAATCATTTCACCACATCTCAGACATCTGGAGATGATGTTCTCCATTTAAATACATCCTTCCAAGACACTATAATGATCTCTGTGTATTAGAGTTATGCACAAATGTCAATTCAGAGTAATGATCTGATCATTTACTATTTGCTTGGTTTGGGAGTTTTTATGTTTGAAGGGGATGAGAAGGTTACAACAATTTTTTTTTTTTTTGTCCTAAGGGAAAACAAGTTTTTTGGATTTTAATGAAAAACAAATGACTCAGTGATGGTGCAGAACATTTCTCTTGTACTATGATTAACTACTGTTGAGAGCTTAAAGCAAAAAAAAAGCCACTATTTTTGTTGTAGTCTAACAGTGACATTCATCAGCAATTTCTGCCAATTATCCCTTCAGTGTCTGCACTGCAGCCATTCACTCTAAATCAGCAGAGAGCATCTTCACTCATAATTAAAATCTCAACAACTTCCACGTGCCCTCCTACCCTCCCTATAAAGAGAACAAAGAGGCAGCAGAGAGAGCAAATAACTTACATTTCACGTCCTATAACCAACTCAGTGCCTGATCAAGGGATGTGTCACTCTACACCCTGGCACCTCATTACTATTCCAGATTAGCAGTTTTGGCCTTATTGTCAGGGAAGGAAATCCAAGTTGCAAAGTCAAAAGGATCCCCCCTGGTACCTACCAGTCATGTCTTGTGCTCATGTACCAAATCTCACCCATGGGGCTTCCCACCTCCCCCTCCCTTGGGCACCACCAATGCACTGTCCTCCAGACTGAAGCAGACACTGAGATGGCAGTGCCATGGTCTTTCCCTGTTCCATCATCCAACAACTCCAGATTCCATTATCCTCACACCCCACACAGGGAGCAGGAAAACTCTGACCGCAGCGACCATTAAGTGGCTGAAAAATGGTCTCATAGGAGAGACAAATGACAAAGATGCCTGTCAGGGATGGTGAAGGTCTATCTGACTCTGCCTTAGAGGAGAGATGACACGGACAACTTCCTCAAGTACCTTCCAGCCCTGCATTTCCTTGGCTTTGTGATGGTAACAGTGTTAGCACCTAGACCCCAGGTGCTAACTTCTCCCAGTTTAAGATCCAGAGAGCTGAACAATAAGGCCATGGACCTTGATTCCACATATAACTAAGACATAGAAATGAAGCACAACAATCTAAACCAATATATAAATGGCAAGAAAACCTGACAATCACTGGATAGACCGAGGATGCACCATTAAATCCCAGAGAAAAGATGTGCCCAACTCTGCCAACTGCAATTCCATAAGTCAGTTTTGAGCAAAAGAAATATAAAGAACTAATGAGGAGGAGTTGAGTGCATCTGCATCTAACTCCATGAGATGTTTGTTCCACTTGTTCATCCATCTACATTCTACTGAGCGTACAGTGAAAAGCATGGAAATATTTTTTCCTTGGCTTTTTCTCACTCCTTATTCACATTAAACCATTTTTCCCTCATTCTCATTTCAGCATAACTCAAACAAATGTATCACTGCCTCTGTTGAATCACTGACAAGGAATTCTGTTGATTTGACACTAAAAATAGTACAGCACCAGTGTGGGGGTGGAAGAACCAATCTAGGGGAAAAAGTTTGAGAACATCTGTAGTGGAACTGGCCACTGGAGAGAGCAGTGGTGTATTTTGAAACACACTAGGTACATCTATTTTAAAGTTACTGGGTGAGACATAACATATTTAGAGCTGGAAGGAATGTAGGAAATAGTGCTGCAAATGAAGATTTTTATCTTATTTGAAATCAAAACTTCTACAACTTCTACACAAAATTACCCACACTGATCTACAGAAGATGATTTAAAGCATCCATCTGTAGTGCAATATTTCAGACCGAATTCTGCCATTGGAAAGCGTTGCTGGCAACCTCACTTGTCTTGAAAAGCAACCTCTGCATCAAACTCCCATACCTGGCTGTGACAACTCTGGAGTTAGACAATGACCTCCAGTAACGGCATGAACATCTCCTCCATCAGCATGGAACATTTCCCATGCCATGAGCATCTGCTTTTTCCTCCTTCCTCACCCCCCAGGACACTGTAACCAGACTGAAGCTTTGGAAGGGAGGTGACTCTGCCCCTCTGCTCTGCACTTGTGAGACCCCACCTGAAGCACTGTGCCTGGTTCTGGAGCCCCCAACACAGGAAGGAAATAGAGCTCTTGGAGCAAGCCCAGAGGAGGCCATGAAGATGAGAGGGCTGGAGCAGCTCTCCTACAAAGACAGCCTGAGAGAGTTGGCACTGTTCAGCTTGGAGAAGAGAAGACTCCAAGGAGACCTCATAGCAGCCTGAAGGGCCTACAGGAAAACTGGGGAGAGACTTTTTACAAGGGTGTGTAGTGATAGGACGAGGGGTAATGGTTTTAATCTAGAAGAGGGGAGATTTAGGTGAGACATGAGGAATAAATTCCTCACTGTGAGGGTGGTGAGACCCTGGCCCAGGCTGCCCAGGGAAGCTGTGGCTTCCCCATCCCTGGCAGTGTTGAAGGGCAGGTTGGATGGGGCTTGGAGCAACCTGCGCTGGTGGGAGGTGTCCCTGCCCATGCAGGGAGGTTGGAACTAGACGATCTTAAAGGTCCCTTCCAATCAGACCCACAAATACCCTCTATCCAACTCACCCAACTCCCAAAGAGGGCATGTGAAGGACTGTCAGACCCCTCCACAACATGAATATCCTAGAGGGCAACTTTCTGGGTAAATGCTGCTGGGGAAAGCCAAGTCAAGCTGCTCTGATGCTGCAGAGGAAGAGGCCAGGGTGGAGGCATCCAGAAGTGTCTCTGCACCCCAGTGTCCAGCCAAGCTCAGCCCATGCCAGCAATCAACTCAAGATCAGGGAGCTCAGGGAGCTCCACATCCGTTCCAGGGAAGACCAACTGACTTCAATGAGCTTTGGCTGAACCTCTGAGGACAATGAGGGTACTTCAACACCAGACTGCTCTGTGAGGAGAAAGGCTCTAGACCACCAGACATTTTTATTTGGGTGAAGCCAACACATACCTGCCTGAGGGAACAGCCCCAGGAACTTGTAAGTCTTTGTCCCCTTATTGCACCTCCACAACAAGGACTTTATTTTAAGCATTTACTTACATGAGGAGTCCCTATGATACCACCTCAAGAAAAACTTCTGAATACATATTCAAAGGGATATCCTTCATTGCAGCACCTCTAGGTGACTTTCTTTTCCCCAGATCTATTTGACCCAACACCAACTCAAGCCAATTGTGGGATTCACTGGCCAGTTTTCTCCACTTCAGCACTGACTGAGGAACAGATAAACACAAATCATTTGATTCAAGGCTGCACAACACCCCATTAAAGAAAACTTTTGTTACAAATTTTGTAATAAATGATACCAGGTTCTTTTCCAAAAGTTTCTCAATGTATGTGCTTTACTCTAAAATAAAAGATTATGAATCTCTACTAAAAAATCCTTTGAAAGTTCATATTGTCATTGCTAAAAATCACTGATATTTCCTAAAAGAAAAAGATGTTCTGAGTTAAACTCTCATTTTATTTTCACTGCAGTAAATCAAGAGCTGCTTCAATGAAAGCCACGAGGCTGCTTTGACATGAAGTTGTTGTGAAAGGAGTTTAGACCCAACATATATCCATCTCATTATTAAGTAATTGTGATCTTACTTCTACGTTCAAGAAACACCACAATAAATCCAGGCTGGTTCCTGGGTCTCCTAAGATCCAAGTCCAGAAGCAGTCAGCAGACTGACAAAGAATACCAAATTGCTTGTATTTATCTCCTACACAAACTATGGCTTCTCCTGTTTGATGGGTGCCTCTGGAGAGTGATTCATTCCAGCTCACTCAGATACCAATCCTAGAAGATGAATCACCACTCAGAGATGTCCAGGTCTCCTGCTGACTCTTGGAAGATCAGAGAATTTCCTTACTACCTACCAAGATGCAGCTGGATGAGTTCAAATCTGTCTTGGGCTCAGTCCATGGAAGCAGCCTCGTGGTTTATGCATTAAGGGTGGGTAAAAAGACCATTTTACAGGTAACCAGCTAGGGCAAAAGCAAGTATTTATCACTTCAGTGTTGCATTTTGTAAAACCTGGAGATGGTTTTCTCCACTGCCTCTGGGGTAATAGCTCTGACAGGTCTCACCCTTGCCCTTCCATGATGGCACATTTGGGACAAGTCTCCTCCATGCAGTGTCCACACAACCCACCTGGCTCAGACACTCACACACGTATGGTCTTCTTTCTGTAGCTGATGCTGTGCTGGGGACTGAGGGTCGTCCAGACCAAGACAAAGAGACACTCTCAATAGTATTTTTGTGGCTGTGTGTCTTGGCTCAATACACACCTCATCCTTCAGAACTTACCTTTCTCAGCAGCTGTCTCTGCTTCATTTCTTGCCACGTGAACAGGGTTTTCTGACCAGTCATGTGCAAACACCTGGGTGCCTCTTTACTACCGAAGGAGTCTTCTTACCTGGATTTCACTCCACTATCCAGGATCAGCAGTTCTGGTGGTTTTACCAGAAGGTATCTAGGGAGCCACAAACCTCAACTGCCTGAAAACTGCTGCTGTACAGTGAACTGCTCCCCACTCTCCTCCCAGATCCAGGGATCAAGTAGCTGTGGCACCTCATCCATGTACCCTCCCAATGCCTGGGAAAGAAAGGCAGAGTGCCCTTGGGAAGCTGGCTGCCCTGCTCCATTAGGATTCTTTGGGAATCCCTGATAAATTTTTGCTGATCTGTACAACACTCTGCACACACTTACATGTAATGTATGGGCCCAGTATTAGTTCAGCTTGGCCAGCCTCACCCTGAGGAACAATCTTTCCATTTGCAGCCTGTCAGATATGACAAGTGTTGTCATGTAGTCACTTCCAGTCTGTTGCCCCTTCTTCCTACAACGACTGCATTTTCCCTCCCTAAGGAAATAGGCAGTGCAATATTTGACACTGCTGCTTCAGCTCCCCATAGGGAAAAGGTTCAGACCAGACTGAACAGAGGAATCTCACCACAGTTGGACTGGTTACGTTGGAGGCAACCACAGCTTGAGAGTTGCCTTAGATCCCAGGGGCTGGGGACAATCCTCTGTATTCACTGCCTGGTGTGACACAAGCCTGGTCTGTGCTGGGAGCTCTCAGGGAATAAAGAGCAGCAACCACCCTGTTAACCAGCACAGCAAGCCCAGCCATAACACTACTCCTCTAAAAGTAGGTGAATGTACACATTACAGTTTCACACATGCTAAAATCTGGTGCTGTGCAACTGCAACGGACCAACACAAGCAGCCAAGTCTGTCAGCTCCTTCAACAGTCTTGAAGGCAATTTTGCGTGAAGAAATAAACACCAGGTAACTACCAAGCCTGCAGAATTCTCAGTATCACACATAAACTCCCAAGAAAAAATGACACAAGCTATTGTCTGCTTTATCAAAAAACAGCCCTGTTTGTAATTTAAGCCAGTCCAACTCAGAAAGATGGAAGAACCGGGAGTCACGCTCTGCTGGCAAGTACTGAACCATGTCTCTTGTTTTTATCCTGGATATAGCACTGAATTAACTCACAAAAAGGAATCTCATTTTCATTGCTGGTCAGCACAACAAACCCCAGCTCAGAGCCAGCACCCACTTTGCAATTTTATGGCTTGTGTATACTTAACATCCCCCACGTTTGGTAGGAAAAGAGTTGATTCCTGGCAGGACAAGCAACTTTGTAAAGTACCACTCAGCCCTTTAAAACATCTGACACTGAATATAATGAACTTGAAAGAGTGCAGTTAAAGCCTGAGATTCCCACAGCCATTGAAAATGAAAACTTGAACGTAAACACCAGGAATATTTTTAGAAAGCTCCCCTTGAGACCTTTGATTTACACTGCACATACACCCACCGCCTGCTTTCAGCATGCCGAGCTTCACATCAGCATCACAATATTAGCACAGTCCTGTCTCATGCTGGACAACATCACCACATTTCCAACTGACACAGAAGTGTGATGAGAAGTTGGTATGCACTCTTATAGGAAGGAGGCTGTCATGTCCAATTAAGAGCATACAACAGATTTCACGATTTCTAACCTTTTTGTATTAAGGAATGTGCTTTGGACTGATGCTCCTGAAAATAAGGGGGAGAAAAAGCAGTTTAAGGGAACAACTGATATCTCAAACTGAGGGACTGCAAGCGCAAAAAAGTTGATGCCTCTGTCTTTAAAGCAACAAAGATAAATCTAGAGCACACTATTAAAAGACTACAGAAAACTCAGTAACATTATATGGATGTAATTTCACATTGTACAACAAATTTATCAGTTGTTCACATTTCAACATTAGTTTCTTCATCAGAAAGCATTCCCACAGCAGTTCAACACCAGCAACAGAAATGTAACTGCACTTATCCCAGATGATACTGAAGTGCTAAAAATACTATCTGGGCATTTGTGAATTTAAAAAAGCACATCAATGCACACACACACTCCTGGTACTTCGCACGGAACAGGGCAGGAGGAGCATGCAAAGTAAATTCCTGCCTAGGGTTAGATATAGAGGGGGGGGAAAAAAAGGATTTACCGTCTGGCACAGGCGAATTTAATTCAGGAACACTGTAAGATGGTAATGGTGCCACTCTTGCTGAATGTTTCTTCATCCTTTGAAATTGCTCTCCTACTCACACGCTCACTTCGCCTTTGGTCTGCATCGCTTCTTGGTCCCGAGTGCGATAGTAAACACCGGGCTAAGGCTGGTGGCTGGATGTTGTTCTGGAGATGCTGCAGTAGGCTATGAGTACTGATTTGCTGTTTCCCTGGGAAACCATTTGCAACACATTCAAACAATGCTTGACCCCTGCTAACACTTTTCTTTCGTTCGATCGTTAAGCGCGGCAGATAAAATACAAATACATGAGTTGTCGCGCTTCGTCAACTCGCAAGCGCGGCAGCCCCGCTGCACGACAGCCAGGATTTCACCTCAAAGCTCTGCCCTGTGGTAGCAAAGCAGACAGGAGATGTCTCAGACAACTGCCAGGGAATTATGCAACGCAATTTTCTGGTTCCTTATGCTGTGACAATATAAGGATGATTAGAATAATTATTTTAAATAAACAGTGAATAATGGAACTCCTAGAGAGCCGCTACATCAGGAGTGCCTCGGGCAGAAGGAGCTGGTAACATCCAGCTCTGGATCTGATAACAAAGCCATGTTTTGCAGGAGTCTTTTCTCTTTTAATGCCCTACAAAAATGGTCACAACCAGGAGATATATATAGCCAATGGTTGGGCTACATTTCCTCCTTGCTTCCCTGGAGGCAGGTGGGACATTTTTGTCTCTCCTTCCCCACTACCATCTCTCTCTTCTACTCCCTTTCTATTACTGTTATTCTTTATATTGTTGAAAGTTGTTGACTTGGATCAACAACAAAGTTTCACTGAGCAAACCAGGGACAGACAACCTGTACAACTCCTGCAACTCAGAAAACCCCATCCACGTGTGTAACCTGGGACAGTGCCAGGAGCTTCATTTGCCAGGAGGTGGTTACCAACAGCTCTGAAGAGCCCTGGTTTCACAGCTCTTCATCAGGAGAACCAGTATCAAGTCTTATCCAGTAATTTTTAAGTAGAAAGCTTTACCATTGACATTCAAGGTATTTGCTATAGGAACTATGGGACATAAAAAGGAAAAGGACAGAAAGGCAGCTTAGCTCTACCAGAATCTTTTAGCAAAGCTCCTGAATTTTTAAGGGCCACAAGAATGTACCTTTGGTCTACTGTCATCATGCTTTTGATAGCAACTGAGAGTGGGGATTCCTGGCCTGGGGCTTGGTCCTTCATCCTTTACTATAACCACCAAACAGGGAGAAATTATTGGCTGTAATGAAGGCCATAAAGTCATTTGAAAAGGATGAAGAATCACGGACCTAGAATGTCACATGCTGCTCCTAAAGCAGCCTGCTGGGATCTCACGTGTTTTACCCAGCTACAAGAACTGTGCCTGGGATATCTGTGCAAGGACCCTTCTCTTCACTCACCAGAAGGACCCAGGACATACGGAGGAGCAGAAGGGACGAAGCAGAGCCCTGGCTGGATTAGCCTTTGGGTGCAGCCACAGAAGAGTCTGGCACATGCAGAGAACAGACCTACAGAGCATCCCAATGAATGAGGCAGCCTGTGATTCCACTGAACCCAGGAGGGTGGGAAGTGACTCATGGGGCAACAAGGCAGCAGCATGAGACATTACTCCTCTTTGGGAGGCAGAGTGGGCTGCACTCTTAATTAGTAGGGTGCATTGACACAGTATGGAAGAGACAGTGATTAACTCTACAGAGGGAAGGAGGAAGTACCTCATTACCCCCTCTTCCAAGGCCATCCTGCCTCAGTGTACCTGGGGGACACTATGAAGTACAAGACATAAATGGTTAAAAAGCTTTGCTTTTCCACCCAATATGTCCTCTCCTGGAAGGCTCGTAGCTCTCCTTTGGGATCTTCATTAGATCCTCTGTGGTTGATAAGGCTCTGCACCTTGACAGCCTTTTCCAAAGCATCACGAAAAGCTAACCAGCTTTCACTGCTTATCTGAATGCAGAGGATTTCCACCACTGTGTAACAACCACTATTCCAAAAGAAATTATCTTCCCAATTGCAGAAGGAATTTGATTCTCTCCTCCAAAGTGCTGAGAGTCAGCAGAGTTTTGATAGAGTAATCACCAGTCAAGTAATTGCTGGCTGAACAATCACAAGGCTATCTATTAATACATGTCTAGTCCTTGAGCATTTATATAATACAAACAACATGATAATATAACACTGAGATTGTTTTTAGAAAACCATTTCTGCAAACAGGAGTTTATAATGGAATCATTAACGAACCTTAACAATGGCGAGGATGAAACCCATGAGACAACGCCAAGCAATTCAAAACGTTTATTCCAGACAATTTCAACACTAATGCAGAATGTGATTGCATCCAAGAGTTGTTGCATTTTTTCCCCCCAAAGGAACATCAGCCATTGTTTCAACACTGCAATTCAGAGCCATATTCAAACCCACAAAGCTCTCTTTCAAATATCTACCCCAGCCGTCTCCGCTTATACAAGGTCACAAGAGAAAGGAAGCAGACACAAAATTGTTTTTAAAATGTGTGTTTGGTACCTATAACTCCCATCAAAGATTGCTGCTTGAAAATCATCAGCTTCTCTGGCTACACCAGCAAGAGCTTTGGCCATCTGTTTCTGCTCCTATTAAAATAGCTGATTGCATTTCTGTGCGAGATGTTCTTCATAGTGATCCTCGATCCTTCCTGTGTACTCTCTATCTTCAGTCTAAGTGTGCTGAAGAGTAAAATTATATGGAGTGGAGGTGAGAAAAGCAGGCTCTGTCCCTCTCTCCTGAGGTACCTCAGACACAAATCCATCCACAAGGGGATGGGATGTCCAAATTTACCAGGATGGCATAACAGCCACTCCACAGACTTCAAATCCATCCTGAAACCATTTGACTTGTGCCATCTTACCCCTCATGTTTATGCAAGGCACCACAGTGAGAAAATATGGGGTTTTCCCTCCAAAATTTAACAGTAAATTAGTTTCCAGGTACCTTTAAAACAGATCTTCATGTGTTACTGCTTGCCTCAAGTTCTGTGCTTTCAGTCTGCAACATGTTGAAGCTTTATTCTGTGCAGGGAGTGGGAGCTGTGTGACACCTGGAAATCCAGCTCACCATTTCCCTGACCACGAACCCCAGATCACCACTAGCCACTGCTGCATGTGCTGGGGCAGCAGTCCAGAAGTAAGAAAACCCAGCACAACCCAGAGCTCCACATGATCAATCTACATATGCAAACAATTTTCACTCAGGGTGTCCCTATTTGTCAAGGAAACATGCAGGATGAATCGTGTAAGTATTTGGTGTAAAAGCTAACCCAGGCTGCAGGCTTGCAGCTCTGCTCCTAGTTAAGGTAAGCATTGTTAAGACGCTAACCAAAGCTCTCAAAAGGGAAGCATCCACTCCCTTTTAAGAGATAATAATTGAATAAGGTGTGTCTCAGGAGAGATTCCTCATCCCTGGCCAAGAGCCCCAGTAGCCAGAGGCCACTGAACTACATCCAGATTATTTCCCACCGCAGGCACGGTGCCCGCTGCCCGCAGCAGCCTCTGTCCCCTGGCACAATAAATATTCACCCAGACAACACCAGGGGGAAGCTGTCAGTTTGCTGACTCACTAACCAAACAGCAAACCAGCCCTGGGAGTGGAGTAAGAATTTGAGAGTGCTGAATCACATCCACTAACAAGTACTCCACGCTCAGAGCAGAAAGGGGCTGAAGCCGTCAAAATAGACATGGTCCTCTTGGCTTACAACACCTCTGTTTGCAGCAGTTGGTCATACATGCCTGTGCAGGAGGGTGGATCTACATGATCCTTAAGGTCCCTTCCAACCCAAACCACCCTGTGATTCTATGATATTTACCCTACTGCAAAAGTAAAGGTTATTTACTCTTCCTTAGTGAAGGTGCAACTTACACGAAAAGCTGTAGTTGAATTCCAGGTAAACCAGGGTTTATCTTGTCAGCCCCACACAGATGGATACTTGTTACACACTGCACTCCAGCCACAGATGTACTCAGTTTCTGCTGACAAAACTGGCAAGATAAAGTAAAAATCTCTTGGAGGTTTACCCTGTGGTGAGATATAAAGGATAAGGCTGAAGGACATGACACCATCTTCGTGTACACCAGTTGGTTATGGTGTCCATAATCCTCATTAATGAGAAAATTAAGCTATGTCAGGTTCAGTCTGGGAGCCTTCCCTCCCCCCGGGAAACAATTAATACAATAGCAATATAATCCTGATGGGGAGTGACTCTGATCCAGAGAAGATGACAAGTGTGCTACAGCCCCAGCCTGACAGAATCAGCTCAGCTAAAGGAAAGCAGCTGCATGAGTGCCTGGAACACTGGATTTCCACACTGATAATGGGATTCTTCTCACTTGACTTTGAACACCAAAGTCTGAACCAGCTATACCAAAATCTTTTTAAGGTGAATGCTGGGAAACTGGTAACTCTAGAAGACAACTCTTCTGGTCTCTCTTAGATATCTACCATAATCTAAGAGTAGTAACTCTTTGAAGGTACCTGCTTCATCCCACAGACAACAATGGTGGGGAGGTGATGCGCTCATACCTGGTCATCTGTCTTTCAGACACACAAGATGCTCCCAGTGGGAGACACCCTTTGAACACCTGATGTTAAAGGACTGTCTGTGACTCTAATACATTTTGAAATAATGTTTAGATGAAAACAAAGGCTACAGTTTTGGAATACAACTAGTTAAAAGATCCACATTAAATCCGCTTTGTATAAGTCCCTGCAGCCAACAGGTCAGTCTGTTCCCAATCACCAGACAATAAGATTCTCATAAACACGACTTTTATTGGCTCTTCAAGGCTGAGCATGTGTTTTAAGATGACAAGCTAAAAAGCCATTATCAAGTTCATTTTATCCTGTTGGAATACAAATTGGATGCAAGACGCAGAAGAGACAAACAATAAATTCAAAACAGATGTATCCTACAAAAGGGAGTTTTCTGTAGAGCAAAGTCAAGGTTTAGTTTGAACTTCTACCTTGCTTCTATCAAAACCAGAAGCATCCAGCAAATGTTACTCAATTCAAGCAGCAAACTCAATCCAAACCAACTTCCAAGTCTCACAGAAAACAGAATCATCCATCTAACTCCCACGCCCAGTCACACCACATGGATTTTAAAGAATCAAATCCTCAATTCCTTACTCTGTCTTAACTCTAACTGGCTTAAATACTGCTGGCTGGCCCTGCTCAGCAGCCCAGAATATCAGCTCTGGTCTGCTAGGCTTCCCCTTAACATCTACCAGGCAGGTGATGGTCCTTCAGCCCCTCCAGATGGAGCCAAGTAATTGATCCTACAATGACATTTCCACCAGGGAGCCACTACTCCCTGCCCTCACTTAGTTTGTGGTAGGAAGACCTCCCTAATAAACAGGTATGATTTGTTTGAGAATAAACACCAAGGAGCAAAGCACTCCTGGCCTGCTAAAATCTCACCCAATGACAGCAAGAAATACTACTAAATCTGAAGGGATTTAAATTCCCTTGGGGGCTGGGTGTTGACACACTGATCTCCAGCTCATGTTAACATGGGTTGCTATTTTCAGTAAATCAGCCCAGGAATTCACTCTTAATACCTACTCTGTTTTTCCAACAGAAAAATGCAGTATGATCTATTTTTAAGCTTCCCAAGGAGACAATTTCCAGAAATAAGATTAACAGCACCAGCTAAACATCCACTTAAAGATGATGATCTGGAGATCTGCAGTGGTACTCAGCTTTCATCCAGGACAGGAAAGCTTCTACCTGCTGCCACAAGCAAAGACCTTTGCAATCTGTTCTGTCCCCCCAGACCTCAAGGAGCTGCTGCAAACCAGCTTGACTTGCTGCCAGTTCCCACACCACTGTGAAACCAGTTTAAGAACACTAAGATGTGTTTAGTCCTCCATCATAAATTTCAGTTGATGGGTGTTACCACCAGCCAGGCACGGTGAAGAGCAAGAACCTCAGGGGGAACACAGAAATCTCATCTGTAGCATGCAAAGACTTCATTTGAGAAACCAGAGCTCACCACATTCCCTACAATACAGTCTACCTGCTTGAGGTGGAAGAATTTGTTCACTTGAGAAGCAGTGCTAGCAAAATGGTAAGGCTATGAGATCATGCCATGAGCTTCTGAAAAAACACCTGGGTAATCTTCAGCTACCCAGAGTCTGGGCATCCCCCATCAAAAGTCACCTGAACTTCCAGCTCCTTCCAAGTTCAAGAGATTGTGAGAAAGGTTCCTCCTTCAGCCTGGCCACTCCAAAATGCACTTGTAGCAAAACACAGCACAAATAGACAAGCAACACAGTCTATTCAACAACAAAGAATAAATCTGGTATCAATTTCAAATATCCAGTACAGACTTTCAGACAGAATAATCAAATCATATGCCCAACACTTATATTGGGCTTTTTTTTTCTGAGGAAAACAGCTTAGAATCAATTGGATGTCAAATGATAATTTGCCTTCTCAATTTTTTTATTAACAAAGCTGCCACAAGTGAAATAAACTGTTCTCATTTTCTGGTTCTGCAATTATTAAAGGCCTCTTCTTTACCATGAGAGAGCATTTGAGTTGAGAAAAATTCCATTTTGTGTTTGTCATCATGACTGTAGAACATGTCAGAGCGAAAGAAAATCACTCCTCATGGGTGCTACCTTTTGGGTAGCCAGAAATTAATTAGATGGCTTAGGGATTTGTTTCAATGTCCCACCCAGGTTAGCAGAACAGCATAGAAATCCAGGGCTGGCCAGTCTTAAAACATTGCCATTAGCATGTCCCTGCCTAGGCAGGTTCTACAGTAGGAGCAAGAGGCTGCACCATCCAACACTGCAACCCTGTCCACTCCAGCCTGCACCACAAAGTTCCTTTGATGAAGAAACACAATTTTTAGAGCATGAGATAATGTTTGTTGTTGTTGTGTTACTGGTGCTGCCTCACAGTACACAGCCCCTCTAATTTGAAAGGCTGGGTGCAGAATTCACAGAGCTTTGGAAGCAAGAGCTGAAGCTTTAGAAAAGATCTGGAGAAGGACTAGAGGGATCAGAGGTCTAAAAAAACCAACCACCCCATAGTCTGTGCGTGAAGATGGAAAGAAATGGGGTCAAACAACTCAAAAAAGGCAAAGGGGAGAGAGAAATAAATCTCTCTGTGTAAAAGGTTCCTGCACAAAATAAAAGATGAATTATGCACATCTGTGCTGACAGGGCAAGGAGCAAGAGACTTTAATTGCAATAATGGAAAGTTCAGAGGGACAGCAGGCCAACTGTTAAACAAGGAGAACAGAGAACTACTAAATGAGGTGATGCCAAGAAGAAAATTCCCATTGCAGGAGGGTTTTCAGAGCAGGCTGTCCAGCATGGATGGAGCTGCCTCAGAACACGAGGGCAGAGAAGGTCCACTTTCTATCATAAAATTGAGATAAATCATTTTACCTCCCAATAAAGAATAGATCTGCAGAAGGTGCTAAACATACTCAGGAATATCAGTGCTTCAATGTGGCTACATTTGGATACTTTAGCTCTCCTGAAAGCAAAGGCCCTACCTTCATTTAGCTTGTCCCATTCATTCACTCAACATATATTCATCAGGCAACACTGAGCTAATAATAAAAGGTGCTAATAATAAAAACTAGCTATTACTAGCTGAGCTAGTAATAAAAACTAGGGTGAAGGAAACATATTGTGAGTTCAGAATGGGTGCCAGAAGTAGGATGCTCTGTAGAATTCCTAAATAAGCATCCATCACTGCATCCAAATCATTACAAGTGGTGTTCTCCAACCTGTAAACCACAGGCAACTCTGGACAACTGCTAAGGATGGGCAGGAGGTGTTAGGAAGAAACACAAACCTGCTGCCATCAAGCACCACTTCTTATTCAGGCTTCTCTGTCTTCTTTCGAAGGAACTGAGATCTCTAAATGTCAAAATAGTTTGACATTCACTGGCATCAAACACTAGATTTTAGAAGATTCCCAAGGCAGCTGTGAAGCCTTGTGAAAGACTCCTGTAGCAGAGCACCATGGTTTCATGGGGAAGGAACATGCACAAGCCACTCTGTGTCCCAGCTTGGCTCCAGGAGCTGATGTTGAACACAATCTTGTAGCTTTTGAAGGAGAACAAAGTGACCAAGGCCTGATTCAACAAGTGACTCTGATTCTGTGATTCTGTTCTAAGTGCTGATTAGATGCCAGGGCTTTGCTTCTGCAGATTTACAGCCACATTTATTTACTGATGATGAAATAACAGCCCCAAATCTCAGCTGCAAGACACCAGCCTTGCTCCACCACAGCCAGTCCTTGGAGTTTGCAGTTAAAGCAACTGTGGTTGTAAAGGCTCAGCAAAAAAGTCTTCCAGCACCCCTAGAGCTCCTCTAAAATCAGTGGTCTCTGCTAAATGTGTAAAGTCCATCTGCACCCATCAGCAGGGAGGATGCTCATGTGTATCTGGTCCAGCAGAAAAGGGATCCTTCATGAGTTTAATTCCCCTTTTTTTATTTCCCTTAGAATTTGGGTCCACTTTAAAAAAAAACAACAAACCCAGAACTAGATACTAGATGACCAACTCAGCTAGTACTAGTCTGAAAAATAACCAGTGCTGAAGTTCAAGAGAATTCTTTTGAACAGGAGCAACTTTTCAATTTTCTAGCAGAAATTCTCTACAAAATCTTAAAAAAAAAAAAAAAAAGGTAAAAACCTTGCACTATGAAAATTAAAAAGTTTGGTAGTAAGAAATCTCCAACCTTTTGTGAGTACTTCTTGTCTACTCTTCATTTAATCCTCCCTAATACCTTTCAGTGTAAATCTCTGTTAGTGCAACATCTTATTAACAAGACAATGAAGATAAGAGAAGAAAAGCCTACAGAGCAGCATTAGGGGATTAAGGAAGGATTAAACAGTTGTGACACAATAAAAATGTTGAAGCTGTGTATTCACCATGATTAGTCTGCTTTTTAATACTCTCCCCACCTTGGTTACTCAAGGCCCTGGGCTGTCCTGCAGGACTGTGCTCGGTGAGACACAGTGGTATGACAAGGACCCATCTCATGATGGGATGGTTTTCCAACATACATACATGAAAAGCTGACTGCACATGCACCAGAAAATGGTTGGTAAAAGGGAAACAGGCTCTTCCTAGAGAGAACAGCTTTGAATTTCTTTAGGATGATGACACACTTTCAGTAATGAGGTTTTATAAGGACCTGTCTCTTTCCCAGCGAGGAACTGGCAGCCCCACGTACAAGAAGCATCTCCCATGGATACCTGACAGCTCACCCTCCCCACACAGGTCCCCATCAGGGGCCAGGGAAGCAGACCCACCACCACAGTGGCAGATCCTGGGGCCCAGCCCCATGCAAACCTGCTTTACCTGGTGGAAATTGGAGTTATATTTAAGAGTAGTCACTTCAGGTCCTCACTCCACTCACAGAACCAACTCGTGGTTCAAAACAAGATGGTTCAAAGGGGAGTTGCTCCAGTCAAGCATACCCTGGAAATCTCTGCTTCCTTCCAGTTTCCAGAGAAGAGACATACCCCTGCATTCAGTGGACTCTCAAGCAAGGCTCTGCAGGAGCCAGGATATGGACCAGCATGAACCAGAAGCCATCCACAGACTTGTTCTGCTTTTTACTTGAAAGTGTCCTCTACCCCTTAAAAATCAGCCCTTAATCTGAAATAAGTTCTTACTCAATACTGAAAATCAAGCCTACTTACTGCAACAGAGCACAGTATTGATCTGGCACTGGTTTAACTTGCCAGAGGTAAATCAGAGCCCACAGCAGGATTCTATTAAGTTATTGGAGAGCACATCTCCTCATTAAAGAACATGCTGTGCTATCAGCACTCAGTCCCTGAAACAATTATTCTGGCACCCAGGCATTCCCTTGCAAGCTAGTGGCATTTTCAAGCCCAAGACAAGCCTCTGCTTACAGCAGCTGTGTGTCAGCAAGGTCCTCAGCATGGATGGGTAGGAATGGGCAGGTCTGCTCAGAGCAGGTCAAGCATGGGGTCCTTGAAGGACTCAGCAGGGAGGACCACAGCCTGTGGGCCACAGCAGCCCACTCAGAGGCTTATTTCTTACACCTCCACATTCATGTTAAATAACTGAGCAGGGGTTGTCCATTTTTCCAAAGTCTTTCAACACCTAGAATCACCATCAATGAGAAGATGGAGGATTTTTAGACCCGTTTTTGTTTGTTTGTTTGTTTGTTTTTTTCCTCCCTTACTGTTCTCTTGCAAAGGTTTTGCCCCAGCCATGCCACAAATTGGGGCAGAACAGCTGATTTCCAGCATTTCTGAAGCAGCACTGCATCCTGCCCACTGCACCAGCACATGAAAGGCCTCCTCCCAGTAAGTGCTGTCCAGGAAATAGAAGGACCATGACCAGGAGATAGAGGGACCATACACTGTAAGGTTTCTGGTGCCTTGAGACCACATGGAGCAAGCAGCAGCCACCTGCTGGCCTTAACACACAGCTGGGGAGTTCAGCCTCTTGGGGAGTGGGTTTTTTTGCTGACAGTCACAGGCACTGACACTCACCTCCCTGGCACATCCCTCCAGCTCTCCTGGGCTTGGCCTCCAGGATAGACAGTGGCTTGGACCTCTGCAAGCTGAGACTGTACCAGTAACTTTTTGAGGTTAAAAATGCAAGAGTCCAAAACCAGGTAGCAGTGAATGGGTGAGGAAACATGACCTTGAGAAGAAACTGCCCTCCTCAGCAGGAGACATAAAAAGGCCACAAAACTGGGGTACACCATTGGGTGGCAAGTTTCCCAAGCCTCAGGGCAAGGAAAGAACAAAAGCCCTCATTTCTGGGTGTGCTGTGTTGCCTCAGGTGTGCTGGGCACTGGGGAAGGAGTCACCCTGGAATGAAGCAGTACCAGCTTCTCCACAGGTGCCTTTTTGTAGCTGGATGTTGGGATCTGTCTGAAGGAGTCCTTTGGGAGCAGCATTCCAGGGGTGGTGGGAATGCAGAGTGATGCTGCTGAGGCCCTGGCAGAGCACAAAGGCTCTTTTGCTTCTTATACATGTGTCTTGGCAGTAAAAAAACCAACCCTTTGCATTAGTTTTTCGTGCACATAACATGCCTGTGGGCCTCACTCAGCAAGAGCTTGGTACAAATGCCACTTCCTGGGAGAGCTCAGTCAAAGAACCTTTTTTTCTTCGCTCCACCAAATCTTCAAAATTTTGAAGAGAAAAGAACAACAAAAAAAAAGGTAAAACAGATTTCCATATGTCATGGTCTGCATTTCCTGGGCACACAAACTGCTGTAATGTTGTGAAGTGTCCAGGGAACTTACCATGAAGAAATGCACCTACCTCTGTATTGCTCGAGCTCTGGTATAAGCAGAGCTAATCTGACCTGTCCCAAACCACACTCTCCTTTAAACAGCAGCTTTTCCCTCAGGGATTGTCCCACACCTGGTATTTTGACCCATTCAGGATGGCTTTCCCTGCTCTGAGGGAAACTATTTCAGGGGAGCTGCTCCAGCTATTATCTCCTGGGGTTTCTAACAGAAGAAAAACTCAGCATTAGCCTAACTAATTACTTCAGAAGGAGGTTGCAGAGGGTTTTGGTCCACTTGTTCTCTAATCTCTCCTTCCTCTTTTAGATATATTCCCCTGCCCCCTGCTCTGTCCCTTGCAGAATTCTGGGTGTTTAATTAACAAAAGCAATAAAAAAGTGTAAGAGAGGCACAGGACAGACCCCTGAGACAGGGATTTTATGCACATTAGCAAGTTGGTCTTCAAAGTGACGTGGAGAGGTGCTCCAGCTAATGAACTTCTGGCCTCATTTTCTCTGGCCTGTGGGCATGTCTGTGCCATTGTGTTTCAATATATATAGGGTAAGTGTACAGCTCCCTATATAAACACACTCAGGCACATACATACACATGTAGGCTGTGCTCTGTCATTGTCAGACCAGCTGGCATTCAAGGACACTGGCGAGGAACCTGGGCCAGTCGCCCCTGGAAAACAAGACAGGAGCAAATGGCTAAGAATGCACAGGCCAGGGACCAGGTTAGACCAGCCTAAGTTTGTAAACTGATTTTGAAACTTAGTCCTCATTCCTTTCACAGGAGCACAAGCTACTGATCACCAGGGCTAAAGGAGCTCCCACTCCTCCCCAGTCCATGTACCACCATGAAGAATCCCAGAAGGATGCAGTAGGAGGGGGATGGCACCAGAAGAAGCAGCAGGGCATGGAGGCAGCCCTGGGAAGGCACTGGGCATGGGGAGGATTGAGAAAACAGCTATGGAGATCAAGAAGTGCAAAGGGAAGGACTGACAGCAGCAGCCCAGGAGGCAATGAGGTGGGAGGACAGTTGACAATGAGCACACTTGAGGCCACACTGGAGATGTGGCTTCACACAGCACTGACGGGACACCAGCTCTCTAAGAGAAAACTCTAGAAAGCCACATAAGTCAAATTCAGCTTTAGCATCCTCTTCCTGTAATCCCTACTTGTTTAAAGTAAAGAACACTCTTCCCAAAGAGGGAAAAGCTGTGTTGGGAGAGGGCATAGAAAATGTAGACTGAAGCAGCTGCTCTTCCTCCAGCAAAGCTCCAAGCAGTGGAGCAGGATGGCAGGTACTCACTCATCTTGGCACAGCAGCACATGGGAAGCTTTGGAGGGAGAAGCTGGAAGCTCTTGAGCTAACAAAGAAAACCTCTTGTGTATGCTTTGCATGCAAACATCTTTCTGCTTGATACTTTATCTGTGTTTTGGTTTTGTAGAGCAGAGCCCTGGATTACATAGCTGTAGAAATGAGAAATCCAGCTTTTATCATCTCCTACCTGTGCCTTCCTAACCAGAGGCTCAATTTAATTACAAAAGCTGTGCTAAGCACAGCTGCCAAAAACACAGTCAAAAGCCTGAAAGTATTTTCCTGGTGGCAGGTGAAGCATCTATCTCTCTTTGCAGGTCAACAACTATCTATCAAACTAGCCCCTCTTCTGTCATTCCTTCCCTTTGTTGCTCCAGCTGCAGCTCCCTCTTACTCCACTCAAAGGCAATCAACACTTGGGTTGTTTCTAAAGCACAAAGCAAATGAAAAGACAAAAGCCATGTCTGCATTCCAGTGAGGAAAAAGCTCCTACTTTCCCAACTTGACCCAGGGCAAGGAGATTCCAGCAGAACACCCCCTTGATGATGCCCTCTTGCATGAGCTAATGCAGCACGGGTCAAGTAGCCATGGGGTCCATTTCCTTTATGGTCTTCCTGCCGTGTTTAGAAATCTTCATCAACTAGAAAAGATTAATTGTTCCTCTGCCCATTTCTCAGTGCCTGGCTCAGCAGGCCCTGTGAACTTGAAGGCTCAGGCAGGCTGCAGAGCTACTAAGCAAACCATGCCTTGGTTCCCAGCAGCGTGTGCTGAGCACACAGCATGGCTCAAAAAAGGCTAAAAAACACAGGGCAGGGTCCCCAGCACCAACTCAACCTATCTTGGCTTTAACCCGTGGCAGTTGAGCACAGCTGAGGCATGTGCAGACCCCCTGAGCCCCCAGCCAGGGCCCCATGGCAGTGATTTAGTCAGGGAATGCCCCCATCCTGGGGAAAAAAGATCTATAGCTGCTATTTTGCCCAGCCGTTACAGCTGTGTTTTGGTTGATTTACAGCAGGGGACCAGCTCCCTGCACCTCAGAAGTATTTCCCCCTGCATTAGTGGAATACTGCCTGGAAACTGATCTCAAATAGCTAAATCACTGCTACATGTCAGTGTACCAGTCTCAAATTAAACCACAAACTGTGCTGTTCAGCAAGCAGCACCCCAGCAGAGTGTGCTTCACGAGCACAACCTGCCATCCCTCTTCCAGTTTTCATCAGGTTTTTGTGTGTCAAAAATCGAAGTCCAGGAAATCTACCTGTGGACATTTCTAGTTATGCTCATTAGTGTGGTAACTCAGTGCTATACACTCAGCTGGGTCATCTAATTTTGATCTGAAGACCAACCCGAGAGCTGCCACGATATAAATTTCCATGTGTCTAAATTTCAGATTCTATCTTCTTATTTTAAAAAATTCTCACTCAGTCTCCTGACTGAATCCCTGCTGTACTCCCATGGACAGCATCACTTCCAGTGACTCTAAGAGAACAGAGTTGGTGCCGCTTTAGGAGAATGACAAAGTTCTGTGGTTAACCTCCAGCCATACCTCACCAGCCAAATCCCTGCAGCAGATCTGCAGACAAACCCCTTTGGGCAACATTCAGATCACAGTAACAGTTCCAGCTTCTGACAAATGCCTACAACCACATTTCATGAAAGGCCAAGTGAAATGATGGATGTGAATTCAAGGACTGGCAACGTTTCACCACGGGGATGTAAGTGAGCCTGTGGTCACTCACTGAGAACCCCATACTATCCATTGTATGTAGAAGGGGCCTCCCTCCCCAGAACCATAGAACCACAGGCTGGTTTGGGCTGGAAGGGACCTTCAAGATCATCCAGTCCCACCCCTCTGCATGGGCAGGGACACCTCCCACCAGCCCAGGCTGCTCCAAGCCCCATCCAACCTGCCCTTCAACACCGCCAGGGATGGGGCAGCCACAGCTTCCCTGGGCAACCTGGGCCAGGGTCTCACCACCCTCACAGCAAAGTATTTCTTCCTCATGTCTCACCTCCTCCAGTTTTGATCCATTACCCCTTGTCCTGTCACTCCTGCCCTTGTCCCAAGCCCCTCCCCAGCTTTCCTGCAGCCCCTTCAGGCACTGGAAGGTGCTCAAAGGTCTCCCTGGAGCCTTCTCTTCTCCAGACTGAACAGGGACTGACCTGGGTCAAGCATCCAATCTTTCAGTGACTTCTTTTCTCCATCAGTAACACAGTGATGGAAACCAGGCTCTTCCATCCATGCCTGGGACTGAAATATAACAGTGACCTGATTTCCAGGAGTCCTGACCATCAAAAATTCCCATTGAAATCAAGGATAACAACAAGATTCAGCACCTCAGAAAAAGAGGACATGTACACTCTGAGGTGCCTTGGCACAGATTTAGAAGCATGTTTGAAAATCTGGCCTGCTAATTTTACTTTCCAACAGACTGCTTCTTATTTATAGCTCAGACTGTATCAAGTATAGCATGTAGTATCCACCCAGGAACTGAGGTGAAAGGCAAGAATGAGGACAAAAATGCAGAAAGTGTTCAAAAAGCTTTAAAGGAGAGAGAGGGAGGGAAAGCAACAGTTTTCCTTGAGCAAAAACACACCAGCTATTTGAGAAGAGTCACAGTCCAACACACAGGGCAGGGAACAGACCAATGGTCAGAGGATGCTGATGGTGCTCAGAGCTACAGGCTACCTGATAACTTGAGCAATGTTGTTATCCAGAAGGTGAGGTGGAAACTCGAGATCTGCAGCACTCCCTTGCCCATCCATAACCTGACACCAAAAAGCCTACAAAATCCAGCAGAACTAACTTTTTTTTTCCACTTATTTTTCAAAAAATCAGCATTTAAAATGGAAGGAAAATTAAATACAGGTAAGTAGGAACCTTCCCAATGACCAAAGTCTTGCATCTTGAGCAGTCAGCTTGGAGGAAGCCATTGAGACAATGACTCTTACACCTTGGAAGGGCTCTATACCATGCTACAAGGCACCTGTGTGCTCTGCTTCTCCATCCTGGCATGATTTTGAAGCAAGGTGGTGTGCTGTGTGTAAAGGATGAGGAGGTGAAGAGGCACATTCCTGCCCATTCTGAAGATGGTTGCTGGCCTTACATGAGAGATGCAGAGTAGCAAGCAGTGGTGACAGCCCTGGACTCACCCAGCAGCAGATCTGAAGCCTTTAGGAAGTTCTGCTGGTGATTCTGGTGCTTACAGAACGAGGCAAGTGGTTGGAGGAATCCCTGCCCAGGTCTCACATCTTAAATTCCCTCTTATTCTAATTTCCAGGTCAAAACCTGAGCAACACACCTCACACAGCCTACATGAGTGGGGAGACAAATTTTGGACTCCTGTGCTCAAGACCAGCATGTGCCCCCAGGGTCACCTTTTCCTTTGTAAGACAAAGGTAGGAAAAAGCACTTCACATGGAGCAAATTTTACAGGATAGACCATTTACTACATGGAATTAAAACCAAGTGTAATTTCAAATGAACAGGTATGAATAAAAAATGAAGCTTAACATTTGGAGAGGAACTGTAACTCCCTGCATCTCACTCACATGTTCATGATGGTACCAGATTCAGGAACAACCATGTCATCTTTTTATCTGCATTCCCCGAGGAAGAAGTCTTCCCTTCCAACTCCCTCTCCAGATCATTTAAGGTTAACTAGTAGTAAAGTAACCCTCAAAGTACAGGCACAACAGATGCCTGGTGTATCCTTCCAGCAGAGATTTCTTCTCCTGCCCTTTTATGCCTGGATGAACCCTGCTGCATCTCAGGAGAGTCCACAGCTCCCTCTTGTGTCCCTAAAGCATCGCTGGTACTTGCACCTTGAAACTCTCCAGCTACACTTTGTATCTGGCCGCCCTTACCTCCAAGCACAAACCCACCTGCATCATAAATTCACCAGAAACCTGCAGCACCTCCAGCTCAAAGCTGCAGTCTCCTATTTTTCATGCCTCCTGTTTGCACAAGACACTTCCCAGGCTGCAAGATCATCGATCAATATCTCAAGGCAGCACCAAAGGGAGCTGGGTGATGGGATGAAGTCACCTTCCCAGAGCATGCCCTGGGGCAGACCCTGGGCTGGGATATGTTTGCAGGAAGACAAGAGAAGTCTGCAGTGACATACTGCTGCTTTCCTGCACCTGATGGAGTGGCTGGGTTTGAGGTTTGCAAATACATTGGAAGCCAACCTAGAGGACCAGTGTTTCTTACATTTTATGAGCCTAAATTATTCATTAATCCAATGGAAGAATAACGTATTTTTTTTCCAAATAAAATTTTCAGAGGTAGGAACAAATTCAGAGAGAGAGAAATCAGGGGAAGATGCCCCAAAACACCCTTATTTGAAGGGAAATGTCTGAAGCATCCTGCTTTTGGCAGGAGGGAGCTGCCAGATTGCCTGGCCACAGCTACATGAAGACAGTGTCTTTCCAGTGGTCCTCTCCTGAAGAGGCTCTTCACACACTGTCCCTTCCTAATATTCCTCTTCAGATTCAGAGGAAGTCAAGGACCAGCTGAATCAGGGCCAAGATGCACCTCTATCCATTTTTGCCCATTTCCTCTCAGTTTATATCACCAATTAAATGTTACCATAATGTACGAAATTGAATTAGCTTGTTGTTGAAAGGCAGGGAGAGAAGAAAAAGAGATTTATACTCTGTGCTGTTCTCTACTAAAGGAGCTTGACTCTGATGGATGTCACCAGACATAAGACACCATCAAATGAACCAAATTTAATCACATGGCCATGCAGGCAATGAACCCTGCAGGAGAAACTACTTTTCAAGGTGACCCCATCACAGAATAAGTAGGGATCACCATGCCAAATACATTAGAAAGAATGAGCAGCTGGCAAGCCAGTGGTGGGTTTCTGCCTTTGATCTCTGCTGCACCAGGAGCTGGTCACTGCTGGGCCACTGTCCCCTCCTCAGAGGCAGTGAAGGAAGACACAGAGGTGCAAGGCAGGAACAGCCATGCTGAGGCTTCCATGTACCTTCTGCAAATGGTGCTCCTCACTGCAGGAGGTGCTCTGCAGCTGCTGTGGAGGTACAAACAGCCCCTCTGTCCCCTTCATTCACTGATCTCCCTTGGGAGCTTTCACCCTCATTGCCCATAGCCTGGCCATGATCTCCTTTCCATGTCTGCTTTACTGCTTCTCTCCTGCCACCTGTTCCTCACCTCCTCCTCTAACCCACAAGACACCTTCTAGAATAACTTGGCAGCCCAGGCTAGCTGCTCCTTCAGGCACAAGATCTGAATGGCAACCCACCAGTTGGGCCCAGACTCCTCAGGCCAATGGAGTAGAGCAGCTAACAAACCAAACCCTGCTCAGGCCTCCTCCAAAGGCAGACCCTACCTGGGGCTCAGCACCCTACCAGCTGTAGAGGAGTCTGTGGATGTACATGTGGGGCAAAGGCATCTACCCCCTATCTAAGCACCACTGCTCAGACAGGGAACTCCTGAAAGCAGATCTGAGTCCACTGAATGCACCTCCTGCCTTCATAGAGACAAGTCTCTCCTTCACTCTTCCTCCTGTGCAGAGATGTCCCAGTCTCTAGCTAAAAAGAAAATGACTCCACTAATGGGACTAGACTTCCCCCTGGTAATAAGTGACTTTATTTTGTGCCATCCTCTAGTAGCTCATCTCAAACAGGCATTATTCCTGCCAACTCTCTATTACCATAAGCTGTTTGTTACAGTTCTGGAGTATTTGGAAATTTCATCTTATTTCCAGGAGTTTATCACCTTCCAAAACTGCTCCCTTTCAATCCACTATTTCTCACACTGGCATTCAGCCTGGAGGTGAATTTCTTTAGAGAGCCTAAGTATAATCTGTTCAGTATCTTCTTTATAATAATCAGCACACATGGTGCAATCTTCTGATGACACATTTAATCCACAACTGTGCTCTTTGTTTGGCTTGAAATCCACCTCAGAAGACAGATAGGGTTGTCAGTGAGAGCAAAACCAAGACCTTGAAATGTTCAACATCAAGGGACAGGGTGTCAAGCTGCAGCACCAGCTCCAGCTCCCTCCCTTCAAGGAGAATTATTCCCTACCTGTGCAGCAGCACAACAGAAAGTGATGCACGCTCAGGATAATACTACAGAATGGGCAAACCTGGTTACTACTGGAAAACTAGACAGAACTTTGAGCTTCCATACTAAATTTTACACCTTTATCCTTGGATCTTTCTGGATACACACACAGCATTTTGGGTCACTGCCTTTAAAATGTATAATCACGAAAGGAGGTGAGTGTAACCACAGAGTCACAGCTACAATTTGCTCTGGGAAGCTTAACTGAATTACTCAATTTTGTTGCAATTAAATTCTTAAGTTGGCTTAGAAGGAGGCCACATTTTTTCTCAGTCATTTCCATGGAAGATTCTGACTTTACCAGAATCTCAGAAGGTCAGGTAATTATTTACCTTTCCTTCTCTCTTTAGGAAATGTTAAAGGGTGATTTTTATTTTACTTTCTTTGCATAGTGCTTAGCAAGAGAAGTGCTGCAACCTGAGAGCTAGTGTTAATTATTCATACACTATGTTAAAATTCCCTTCAGTATTTAGCTGACATTGAAAATTAAAGTCTAAGCATAGCTACTTCCAGCTGTAGGACTTTCCAGTGGTCACTTCCCCCCTAAAAACACTGTGTGGAAATCACCTGGCTCTGAGGCTGCACACGGGCACAGACCACGTGCAAGCAACATTGGGTTTGCACCTGGAGGGTAGAAAACCAACACTACAACTCACCTAGAGCTTCACTGAAGGCTGAGAGCTACCCCTTGGGAAACACTTAGTGTGGTGGTTTGAGCAAATCTACACAGCAGTTAAGTCTGCATCACTGAGTTTGGATGTTTGGCCAAAACTCCCAAGTAAATGAGCATAACCTCCCTAATATGAAGTATTTCCACAGTGATTATATTAATTTGACAGCACATTTCATGCTTCAAGACCCAGTCTCAGCTCTTACAAATCTCCATAAAAGTGACACAAAACACATTTTACCTTGCCTCTACTTTCTGCCAGCCCTCCAAGACATACCTGGTGGTGGCCACCAGTGCTGAGAGGGTATGGAGCTAAATGGCTCAGCGACTGAACCACCTTCACAGTTCTTCTCTCCTATAATTCATCTCTACTGCAGCCCAGAACCAGATCAGGTCTGTAAGGAGTCTCGAGGACAATGCCTGAAATATATTTATAAGCAATTGGCCAAAAAACCAAAAAGTTATTCTTCAAAGCTACAGCTTTGACTGCCACAGAATAGGGTTAAAAAAAAACACCTCCAGAGGTCACTCAATTCATTTCTCTAGCACAGTGAAGGATCCTCTCAGCCTTGCAGGAGGGTGATGTTTGCCTGACCTGCTATTTAAATCCTCCACTAACAACTCCAAAATCTACCCAAGAGATTCACTGCCCTGAAGAGCTAACATAACTCCTCCTGACTGCAGTTTAAGCCTTTTACTTCTTGTCCTGTTCCCAGTGGCCACCAGAACTAATGCAACTCGATCAGCTCAGTCTGGGAGCATCTGAAAGCTTTCCAGGCTTTCCTGTTCCAACATCTTTCCATGCTCTGAGCTACTGAGCATACATCAGGTTAGTGCTGTGGTGACTCTCACACGTGGCCATGGGCTCTGGCTGTTCCCCTGACAGCAGAGAGGGAGAGATTTTCAGCTGTGCTGCCAGTACCATTAAAACAGGTAAGTGCAATGGTCACACCAAAGGTTTTGAGGGCAAAACCCAGGAAGGAACCTGCTGCCCTTACTGAAGCAAATATGCTATTGAAGTTTGACAGATGTAGCTCAGCTCCTCCTTGAAGGTATTTCCGTGTAAATTAATTGATGAGCAAGGGACACATAGTGAGCAAGATTTACAGAACTCGAAGATGGATTTTCCTGCACAGAAGAGAGCCCTACAAGCAGTGCTTAGTCTGCTCTGGTGAGAAACTGGGAGAATCATTAATATTGAAGGAAGAAGGGGATGTGAGGTTTCCCATTAATTCTCTTTGCCAGCTGTCTGTGCCTATCCAGACATCTCCAGATGGTCCCATCAAGGCTACCTGAGGAAAGCTGTGTTGCTCCCTCCTCCCACCAACACTGCCCTGCTCAGGGCAGCTCAAACCATCCAGCTGCATCCTCTCTTTGTTGGCTACGGAGGGAGATGAGCTCCACAAGATGACCTCTTTGGGATCAGGTCTGGAAGGGAATCCTGTCCTCACTTGTTTTCATGTGTCTGATTAACAGCACAAAGCCTCCCCTTCCCATGAACAGTCAGCTCCCAGTGACATCGTGTTCCTTTGCCAGCACAATTATCACAACACCATTAGAATACCCTAATTGCCTCCAACATCCCCCTCCCCAGCCCCATGATAATATACGTGTGTTTAGCAGATAAATCCCAGGAGGCAACACAGCTTCCCGTTTGACTTCTTCAAGGAGAACATCAAAGTGCTGTGCTCTGCTTGTTACCTGAGGGCCGTGCTTCACTGCCTTTCATCACTGAGGTTCAAAGGGACCTCGTGCTGCTGTGGCACTGACATCAACACCTGATTATGGAAAAGCTCCATCTGAGGACAGCCAGAATCCCAAAGCTCACCATGCAGCAAGGACTGAGCTGAGCTCAGCTGTTCAAGGCACCAACCACTCCTCTCTCCTTGTGAGAAACCAGATCCCCAGGTAGTAAATGGTCCAAAATACTCGTTGTTGTCTTAAACACTGACACTCTGATAGTCACATTACCCAAATTAGATACCTGTTGTAAGCAGCCTACAGGAGACCTTGAGTCCATGTGTGCCCTGGGATGACTGAGCTGGCAGGTGAACATTTGCTATTTTTCATGTCTGTAGGAAAAAAAACCCAACAAAACAGATAACTAATTCCTGAGAACTGCTCTGAGATCCAGCAGCAGAGAAAGTCAGAAAAACAGCCCAGCACCATCATAGCTCAGACCCCTGGGAAGGAACTGGTAGGTTTATGGAGATCAAGGCAGCAATAAAGTTATAAAGCATCATAGACCTGACCTTCAAAAATACAGCTACTGAATGAAGTTAACCACAGTCATCAGTCAGCTACTGTGTGGACTGGCCCACCATTCATCATTGCTCTGAATGATCTTAACAAAAGTCAGCATGAACAGTTCCTTGCTGATTTTGTTGGCATTTGGGAAACCAAAGTTTGTATTGTTTTCCTTCCAGTTTACCAGAGTCAGAAGCACTGATGCTTAAAATCCTCCTAAAAGCCACTATCTCTGGCAGTCCTGACCTTCTCCTCTTCAGAGTCAAAAGCTTTTCAGCTTCTGGATTCATTTGCTTCACTCATCCCCAGGCACAACATGCACCAGGAATGTTAGCCAAGTGTGCTGCTCCATATGGTTTTTAAACAGGGGTCACAAATAGCAGCTAAGAGAGAATGGAAAACAAGGCTCCGGGCCAGGATATTTTTAATCATTTAGGTTTTGTTCCCACACAAAGAAAAAAAAAAATTAAAAGTAACAAAATGCTTCCCCACTGAAAATGATGGCAGTTCTATCATTCACCTTGCTGGGTTTAGGACTTGGTCCCAAAAGTCTTCTTTTTTCTGCCAACCAATGTGCTCCAGCAGGGAATATGCTCCCAGAAAAAAAATAATTTAAAGTGACTCCCCTTTAGATCCTGTTTTTCAGGAAACTTTGTGAGTGGGAAGGAAGACCAAAGAGCCTCACTACAATTTCCACATCAGTCAGACAACAGCAGAGCTATCCTGGGGCTCACAGACCCATGACATGAGAGAGACACCACAAGGGTTTTTTGCCCGAGTTGTTGCAGTTGTCTGTAAATCTAAATCTACTTAAAATAAGGAACACAATGTTTTTTCTCTTTAAAGATTCATATGGCGGCAAGAAAACTTGCCTCTAGAACCAAAATGTTATGCTCAGCTGCAGCTTTTAACCTTTTCTGTTCTTTCTGTGGCATGGATTTCCCTGGAAGTGTTCCAGGCCAGGCTGGATGGGACTCTGAGCAACCTGGTCTCGTTGAAGGTGTCCCTGCCCATACAGGGGGTTGGAACTAAGTGACCTTTAAGGTCCCTTCCAACTTAAACCAGTCTGTGATTCTGTGCCCGTTTTGGAGAAAGCTGAGGCAGCAAGTCAGGCAGCCCAGCCCAGCCCCGGGAGCCCGTCTGAGAGAGGTGACCCTTGGCTTGCACATCTATGGCACCACTAGTACCATTAAGACTCAAAACCCCTTTCTCTCTTGTTTTTCCTAAAAGTCACAATGGGCACAATGCTTTAGGGGAATGCATGTCAAGGCCAAATCAGAGAAGAGCCATGAAGCTCCTCTTCCCTCCTGCTTGTGCAACAGGAGCCAACCCTGACTGTAGCTGGCACTGCAAGAGCACCAAGAAGAGCTGGTTCCTGGCCCAAAGAGGCTGCATGCAGAGAGATACAAAAGACATACTTAGAATGGAAGAGGAAGGAGGTATCATTGGTTTCATGTACCCCCAAAGACATCCATGCAGTTTATTCTCACCAGCTGAGGTACCAAGTATGGCTGCAGATCCAAGTCCACACATCCTTTTCAAGGATGAAGACGGGTCAAACCCAGAACTGAACTGAGACCTCAGCTGCTGCCCAGTAACTTCACTGCAGGCTTTCCCTTTTCCTCCTCCTGCTCCAATGTCTCAAAAGACAAAAATAAAATAAAGCCAAACAAAAACCCAACAAACCACACCAAAAAAAAGCCCCATAGTTTTAAGTCCCAAAAAGGTATTTACAGTTTAAAGGTCAGTGTGAAGAACAAGACAACTACAGGGACAGCCAAGTGCCCCATAAAGGCTTGAAGTAAAACATCCCTGACCTTCTGCACTGCTCTCCAGTGCACTTCATGGCAGGGAAGAGAGACCAACTGCCTCTCCCTTATCCATACACCCTTTGTTAAAGTGAGAGGGAACACATGCTCCTTAGAAGACTCCAGAAACTCTAATCACAACATCCAGCTCCTAAAGAAACCCAAATACAAATACCTTGCATTAGAAAAAATAGAAGAAAAATCCTTAATACTGTAGGCACCATTGACATAATGTGATGATGCTAATTAGGAACACATCAGTAGGTAGCTTTGCAAGCAAGAATCTTTTACAAGTGTCTCAAGGGACATTTCCCAAGCCAGGCTTTGTTTAAAAACCACAGCTGCTCTGGGGTCCCTACTTTGTGAAAGCAGAAATGGGCTTGATTTTCAGAAGATAATGGGACTTCAGCTCTGAAAAAGGAACAGACTTTAATGTGCAACACCACAAAATCACCAAGTAGCTTGAAAACTATTGCCCACATCTATCTCCTCTGCTCTCTGCAAAGGCATAATGAGCATTTCCCACCCCTGTGACCATGGGAAACAGGACCTATCTGTGCCCCAGCCTCACATACCAACTGCAGAGAACTGCTAAGAGTGCCATTTAGCCATCCTTCCAGAGACCTACAGGACTGGGCACCACAGCCAGGGCAGGAAGAAGCAGTGCAAACCTCTGAGAGCTGTCCCCTTGTTCCACCTCAGGCCCCAGCCTGCAAGATGCCTGCAGCCAGAGCTGGATGCATTTTTAAATCAACTCACTCAGCACTGGACTCAAAGCCTCCTGGATCAGTGCTTCAACGAGAAAAACCACTGCAAGTTCAAGTCCTCTTGTTTATCATTCCAGTGCTTAATTCAGTATCAGCTAGTACCTTCTGGGTTGATCCAACAGTCTGAGCAGCCCCCACACACATCACGTTGTTTTGACTCCTCATGCCAGGGAGCAGGGACTGTGGATGCTAACCTGAAAGGAGAGCTTCACTTTTCTTTGCTATTTGCAGATATTGCAAGCTGACATGAACAACAGCTGACAGGGAAGCGCACCAGGAATTCAGGTTTCGACTGCTTTGAGGGAGGAGGGGCAGAGAGAGGAGGATCATCTGGTTGGAAGCATTTGGGAAAAGGATGGAGCCAGAGGGCTCAGCTTGGCAAGTCAGGGAGAGGGGACTGGCAGGAGTCCCCTGATGGCCACATCCAGGCCGTGCTCCACTGCAGAGTCAGAGCTTGTTTCCCAATCTCCCGTCCTCTCTTCTCCTCCTCCTCTTCTCCTTCATTTGTCAAAGTTTCCTCCTTGGCAGAATTTGATGCCAAGGTTTTCAAAATCTGTGTTGCCTCAAGTTAGACACCTCCAACCACGCTCTGCCAGCAATTTGAGGGTGCCTACCAAATCCCTTTGCAGGAGCAAAACATTAACAGACTGACTGCTTTGATTTCAGCATCTATTTACCAGTTCCAGAGACTGAGGTAGCTGAGCTCAAAAACATAGAATATTTCAAGCCCTTTTGATATTTTTTTCCCTTGCTTTTATACTTGTGGAAGCACAACCAAGCGTAGCAAAAGCAGGCTGACATGTCACACACAGCATCAGCTGTTGCTGCTCTCCCTGCTCAGTGATCTACTCTAATGTTCACTGTAGCAGGTAAAAGAAGGGAGAAGATTTTGGGGTAATTATCCTGAAAACAAGAGCCAGCATGCCCAGGGTCTTGTACACATCAGGGATCCAGCTGCAGGGATGTGCAAGTTTGCACTCAGAAAGGCTCAGACCTGTGTTACCTTCACTTGGGTGTCACTAAATTGCACATGCTCTGGAGTTGTGCATCCCATGGGCAAAGACTACAGCTTCACTTTGAGAACGGAGGTGCCAGCACATGGAGAACAAGATCCTCTAGTCTGTAAAGGAAGGTGTTGAGGTTTTTCAGTTGTTGGTTGCTTGCTTTTTTTTTAGAGAGGGTGGGTAAGTTTTTTTTCCTGTGATGGCCATGAATCTCATTTTAGGCTGTACATACCATTACAACTGAACATCTGCTTGAAAACCTTTCATGTATTGTATAGTTCAACAGCATCCCAGGACTGAACCTTTGTCCTGTTCTGCATGAACTCCAAAATCCAAAGCAAGAGTAGTCTAGACAGACTGTACAACCACTTGCTACAGTTATCATAAAATCACAGAATGGTTTGGCTTGGAATTAACCTTTCAGATCATCTAGTTCCAACCCCCCTGCATGGGCAGGGACACCTCCCACCAGCCCAGGCTGCTCCAAGCCCCATCCAACCTGCCCTTCAACACTGCCAGGGATGGGGCAGCCACAGCTTCTCTGGGCAACATGGGCCAGGGTCTCACCCCCCTCACAGCAAAGAATTTCCTCCTAATATCCAACCTAAATCTATCTTCTTCCAGTTTAAACCATTACCCATTGTCCTACCACTACTCACCCTGATAAAAAGCCCCTCCCCAGCTTTCCTGGAGCCCCTTCAGGCACTGGAAGGTGCTCTAAGGTCTCCGTGGAGCCTTCTCTTCTCCAGGCTGAACACCCCAACTCTCCCAGCCTGTGTTCATAGCAGAGGAGCTCCAGCCCTCTGATCATCTTCATGGCCTCCACTGGACTCACTCCAACAGCTTTCCCTATTGTGGTAGCTGTGGTCAAAAAAAATCTAACTGGGAACACTTTTCCCTTATGATTCAAATTGTTTGCATCAAAGAAGAAAGTGTTTCACAGCACGGTTTCCTCAGGGTGCCATTTTCAGGTCACTTCTGCTGACATAAAATGAAAATATTCAGGAAAATTGCCCTTTTTAATAAACAACTGCTAGCTGTGGAAGTCAACCAGCTTAGGGCTTCTGTTCCCACAGGCTTAGGCAGAGACACTCAAAGCAGAGCCTGTGGTCAGTCCTGAGAAACAGTCCCATGAGTTTCCCTTTGGGTATGAGGTTACAGGTCCTGCTGGGGAGGTCTGGAGGCACAATAGGAGATGGGATTTTTAAGCAGAGAACTGAGAAAGGAGCAGAGAGGATGCCTCCCTTGTGCAAAGGCAGTAGAGGTGACAGTATGAGGGTACTTTGTGAGAAGGTGTCTCAAACAGGCAATGAAGGGCAGTGCTGCAGAGCAAAGACAGCCAGGAGATGACAGACAGGACATGGAGAGGCCAGCAGAGCCCTTACAAAGGCAGGCACATAACTTAGCTCTGAGGCAGTGGGAAAGAAAGGAGCTTAAAAGAACAAAGGGAGAGTAGCTGCAGCACTCCAGGGCAGCAAGCCTTAGAGCAGCACTTGGATGGGTATAAAGAGGCAGAGGGGAATAGGCACACATCTGTCAAGGTGTGACAGGACCTGTCAAGGCTGACCCTGGATTTAGCTCACTTACTTTCCATCTGAGCCAGAGGAGAAGGGAATGGCATGAGAGCAGCTGCTGCAACTGGGTTTTCATATTCATACAGTTTCCCCTCCATCTCCCTCTCCCTGCAGAGCTGTAACAGTGATGGATTTCAGCTCTAGGCACATTGTTTGTGACCAAGGTTAACCATGTCCTGCACTGTTATTTTTTTTCCTCCCATGTGCTGCTCACACTGGCAGAGCTTGACCTTTCTGCACCACAGCACTACATCCCTTCAGCTGTATTCCCCAGTTTCCCACAGCTTATTTGTTCATGATGGACAAAACACTAACTAGTTTCCAAATGGTTTTTTCTGACAAATCTGAAGCTGAAGACAAATCACAGGTCTGATCTGCCATGCCTTCTGGTCTATACAGTAGTTAAAGCTCGTCCTGGTCTCTTGACTGCAGCTCTGAAGAGATAAATAGCGACAGCTCCTAAGCTGCAGTGCAGAGCCCCTACACAGGCTCTGACCCTGGCTCTGGCTGCTTGGTGCATCTCTGCTGTCACAAACCAGCCACTGAGTGGCAGACAAGGTACCCTGAGAGGACATCAACACACCCTCAGACAGCTGACAGCCTCACAGTAACTGTCTGCAGCACAAACCTCCCTGCCTCCAGCTCAAGCCAGCAACGTCCCAGCCTTGCTGAGCTCTCCAGAGCTAAAAAGGATCATTTGCAGCCCTGGGATCACTCTGGATTTTGAAAAAAAAACAACCTGTTTGACTGGCCTGCCAGCCCTGTATGATCCCTCCCTACAGACTATGGCATTTGACTATCCCATATATAACTTTGTAAAGCCAACACAAAACAACTCCCCTGTAATTAAACAGCAATTAATTACCACAGCGTTGTGGGCAGCACACCTCAAACCTCCCATTTAGCTGAGACCCACTGATGATGTTCTCCAGAGAGCAGCAGACAAAGTGATCTCCAAACAGGGGTGGGCAGCTCCCAAAAGTCTCCCCACTGCACTACAGGACGATGTTGGGCTGCCCTTGCTGTTGTGGTCCTGGTCAACAGTGTCTTACCTCCCCTTTCATCCTATAGCACCTCCACTGAAGCCACAGGTAACTCAAAAGCCACAGTCTGGCCATGCTAATTTCAGGATACATAAAACCCAGAGCAGAACTGGGCCCCATTTTCCCTATTCCACTGAAGGAGAATTGCACAGATAAGCCCATAACCCAAATAACTTGGCTCTCCACCTGGAGTCAGCAGAAAGAGCTGGCTTCAAATAAAAGCCACATCACCTTCTGGGAAATATGTGTGCCATAATAATATGCATGAGCCAGAAATAGACACTTCAGTAGAAGAAAAACTGCCTCCTGGTACCAACCAGCCACCATCAGTCCCCTGGCTCCTTCTCTGCTGCAGTTCTCTGCTTACCCACCAGTGCTTCCCTCTTTGGTTGTTCCACGGCTCTGGGAACAGGCTGGGATGCATTTCTCACCCAGCAAACACTTAATATGCTTTAATTCACCGAACTACAAATATTAGGAGAGCTGTATGAAACCTTGCCTAGCTCACATTTCAGTGCTTGTCCCTCGATGGGAATTTAATGGATGTCTGAACTTCTCCTTTCAAGTCACGTAAACAGACTGAGGGAAGGGAGGCTGCTCATTTCAACACAACCACCAGAAAAAACACTAGTGAAGAGCCAGACTGTAAATGTCAAAACAAGTGATTGGCTTTGAAATATGGGGAAAAGTTCACTCTAATGATCTGAGCAGCTTACATGCTTATGTAATGTTAAAAAAGAAAAAGGCAACAAAAGCCTTCTCCAACATCCCTCCATTTGGTGGGGTGACCTGCTGTGCCTGCAAAATGTATCTCCCTCAGGCCAGCTCAAGGAGATGGCAGCCTGGTTACCAAAGGTCCCACGGGCTGCAGGGGGAGGTGGTGAGGATTCTGTCTGTCTGCCTCAGCTACAGACACTCTCATGACTTTGTCCCAATATATTCACTTCCCTGCAACTTTCCTGTCCGCATGAATTGGATGCTTCTGAGGTAGGATCTGCCTCAAATCCAAGCATATGAACAGTGCTGCAGCACAACACCCTTCACATCTCAGTCTCTCAGGTGCTACCACAACAGAAAGAAGAGCAAATATTTGCTGAGATTCTTCAGTTAGATAGTGATGCAGAGGCAGGTAAAAAAAACAACCTGGAAACCCCTAAAACCACTCTGCTGATGGGCTCTCAAATTTTATCTCCTGTCTCTGTGGGAAGCCATTGAGTTAACACTTGCAAAAGACCTTCAAACCTAGAGGTGGCCCTGGCAAGTGCAAACATCACTGGAAAATCATGCCAGAAAACCAGCCTGTCCCTGGTCAGGTACATGCCAAGGAAGAACTAACCTGACTGTCGGTGAGAGCACAGGGACTTCAGAACTGTCCCTGGTCAGGTACATGCCAAGGAAGAAGAACTAACCTGACTGTCAGTGAGAGTAGAGCAACTTCAGAGTATCACAAATCCTGGGATTTCAGAAGTGACTCTAATAACTGATTATAAGGTCACTCACATACCTGAGACCAAATAATTTCCAGATGGCCAAGGCTATCACTTCTGCAGTGCATTTTTTGAGGGCTGGGTTTTATCTAAGGTAGGTTGTGAACTTGAGGGCCTTGAAACCAAGTCAAGAAGATCAAGAAGCTTCTAAGAACAAGCAGAGCATGAAAAGACTTGAAAAAATTGATGTCTTGTCTACACTGAGACAGTAAAGAGGGTTCCCAGTTGCATCCCCCAGCAGAATCACAAGACAGGAGGAAGGGAGCAAATCACAGACTGAAAGCAGGACTCACTTTACTGGGTAAAATTCCAGCACACCCTTCACTGTTTCTGGTGAGCCTAATAGCTCCTCTAACTAGGAACTGATCCGGGCTCATATGGCTCTGGAGAAATAATCATTATTTTACAAAATTATTTAAACCAATGGGAAGAGTTATTTATACTTCTCTCTACAACTTTTTTACATAATTTTGTCACTTTTTATCCAAGCAGTACACTGCTTCTTAAAACTGGACTTCTGAATGTATTGAGTTGATTAATAATGGAGTAAATGAGTCTTTACTTACTTTTTGCTTAATGACCTAGCAAAGGCCTCAGAATTTGGCTTAGTAACAGTGCTGCAAGATACTTCAATTGATGAATTATGGCATAATAATTAACAGCCTTGCAGTTGTCAGGCACAATGCCCAGTGATGTACAAAGGTTCTGCATACACAAGCTATAAATTATTCCAATAGCCCACAGATCGATCTGTTTATTGATGTGATATCAGACCTGATATTCAACACAACTGTGAAATATTCTGAGACTATTTTTTCTTTCAGTTAAAGAAGCTGTAAACATATTAAAGCTCCAGAACATCAACAACAGATTTCACAGAATCACCAAGGCTGGAAAAGACCTTTAAGACCATCAAGTCCAGCCTATGAACTAACACCACCACATCAGCCAGACCATGGCACCAAGTGCCACCTCCAGCCTTTCCTCGAACACCCACAGGGACGGTGCCTCCACCACTTCCCTGGGCAGTCCATTCCAATGTCTGATCACCATTTCCATGAGGAAGTTCTTCCTCATATCCAACCTAAACCTCCCCTGGAGCAGCTTGAGGCCAGGCCCTCTTGTCTTGTTGCTAGTTGCCTGGAAAAAGAGCCCAACCCCACCTGACTACAACCTCCCTTCAGGTAGTTGAAGAGAGTGAGAAGGTCCCCCTGAGTCTCCTCCAAGCTAAACAACCCCAGCTCCCTCAGCCTCTCCCTATAAGACTTTCCCTCTAGTCCCTTCACCAGCCTTGTTGCTCTCCTCTGGACCTGCTCCAGCACCTCAATATCCTTGAAGTGAGGGGCCCAGAACTGGACACAGAACTCAAGGTGAGGCCTCACCAGTGCTGAGCACAGGGGGAGACTACTCCTGCTGGCCACACTATTCCTGACACAAGCCAGGATGCCATCAGCCTTCTGGGCCAGGAAACAAGCCCTCACCTAGATGTTTTTGTCTCAAGAACCTATGAAAAATATCAAGTTAAATTTTGCTTCCAAATGAATCTTCTTCATATACATCAGGCAGGTGTTCTCAGCTCCAGAATTCTCTAACCACAGTTGATTTCAGCCTAAGCCAGAGCAATTTATAGCAGTTAAATCACTGCCCTAATTTATGTGACTCTTTAGGGTCCACCCACCAGGTCAACACACATGTCCACCCCCTGCAGCTCCTACCCAAGCAGCACACTGTGTAGTGTTTCATCTCTTTTAGCTTTTATCCAAACAGCTTATAACAGTGTGGAAAACTAATTTTTTTAAAAGAAAGAGTAATTCCATTTGGAAAGAGGGAAACATTATAGCAAACTTGGACGAAGCCACCTGAAAACAAAACCTGGAATCTAACTCTCTACACGTGGGCATGAGCAAACTGTGAAAGGAGAAGGGAAACTACTGACCTCCCTGAGCAATAGGAAATAACAGGACTGGAGGAGATTCAGGTAACTCTCAGTATTCTAGCACTCAGGAACTGCTTTGCAAGAAATATGCTTGGGAGCTGCAGGCAGCTGATGATGTCCAGAGCTGTAACTGACCTGTGCAAGCACAGGACTTCTCTGCCCAGCTTCCCCATACAGTAGGAAAGCTCAGTGGGACCAGAGGTACTCCATTGGCACTCACCTGGGTGTTTCTAACCTTTCACTAAACATCCCAGGTAAAACCAAAGACGGCTCAGGTTCCACTTAAATTAAAAGACCACAAGACCTATTCAGTCAAGAGGAAAAACCAGCACAGCCTAGGTCACCTGGATACAAACATAAATATTAAAGCAGGAAGTTCTCCAAAGCCCTTTGGTTTGAAACAGGCACTTTTTGCTCAAGAAGTCAACATAACAATCAAGTTCGTTTAAAAATCTGCCCATGAACAAAAGACAAACATGTCCACTTTCAAAAACCAGCAGCTTATAAACATCATCTCAGCTCATTCAGCTGTAAAACAATTGTGTATGTGCCATTCACTGGGCTCCTTCTTCAGAAGTTGCACACTCTGAAACCTCCACAACGCTGCTCTGAGGATGAGTCAAGGGCCAAGGGGCTTGTTTGTAGGGGCTCTGGAAGTTGTCTGAGGTCTTCTGATCACACTCATCTGTCTTCTCTGGGGAAAAGAACCTGGGAAAGTGTCTGTGGGGTGAGGGAATCTGGAACAAATGTTATACCAAGGAGACATTGAAATCCATCTGTTTTACCAAAAGCAGCAAAAAATGAGGAAGGCAGTAACACACTTCCTAGAAACTGGTTCTGTTACAGTGTTAAGATTCCACTCAAGGCTTCAAGACAAGGCTGAAAGCAAAGGCTTGAGCTGTGACTTGAACACACATTTTTCTGACCAGGTAGGTTTAGCAGTTTCAATCATCTGGTTCCTCCAACTGCCACTGGTCTCGTTGCCCACCCTGACTCGCCTGAGCAGTCCGTGTTCCCAGCAGCAGCAGGGCAGCCAGCAACTCCCTCTCCTGCATCCACCTTTGCCTGAAGTCAGGTTTACATTCAAGAGCACAACTTCTGTAAAGACCATTAAAACAGAAGCTTTGCAGCAGCAGCTCAAGGTGCCAGGGAAGTTGTCAGCCCTCATGACACCCCAAGTACAAGTGATCTCTCCGACTGCCAGGCTGTCTAGCCAAGGTGGAAACAACTGCTGAGCTCCTGCTGCACTTACAGACAGGACT